>NC_141823.1:14796256-15107327 GCF_982586985.1 Callionymus lyra
TGTTAATTTGTAATTGGATATAATTTAACAATTAACTGAAAGGAGTTTAAATTTGAGTGTGATATTAAATCTTTGTACGTTTTTTTTAATTTTCATATAGTTTTAAGTTTAACTAAATGTTATGCCTGGGTATATTTTCCCCCTGACAGAATTAAATGGTAAAATTACACCTACCACAAGACGGCGCTATTTCGCTTATATCATCGTTTGAAAACCGCACATCATTTTCGAGCCAATGGTGCTTCATGAAGTTCATCAATCCATCCAATAATACTGCAATACTGAAGCATGGCTTGACTACGACTGACCTATTTCTACTGCAAATATATTCATATTTCAGACCAAAAAAAGTAACATTTAAAAAATGTCCTTAAATTCTCTGACAAATCATTTGATGTTAGATATATGATGGACATCAGATCCAAAAGGATGAATTATCTGTCAACGAATCCTTCTGATCTTCATACTCTGATAGGAAATAATAATCGGCTGACACTCTGGTCAGCAGCAGCTATAAGTCATCCTCGGGTGTTAGAGACCCCGAAGACTCGTCAGGCAGCAGAGAGAGAAGACAGATGGACCAGGTTAACCACTGTAAAAACGGTTGACCTTCTCCGGAGTGGTTAGAGGAGGAGAAACCAAGATAGTGTGAAGACGAGAGAAATAGAAAGGAGGTTGTCAAAGGCGGCGATGACGCTGTGGAATAGCTGCCATCCATCTTCAGTATCTCTGCAGACACAGAAATCCTTTAAAGTCTGGCTCGGAGGAGACTAAGATAGAGGAGAGGCTGCACACGAGCTCGTAGCAGTCGCTCAGGCTGCAGCCACGCATGAGTCCTTTATGTGTGGACTTTAGTGCATCATTGATTTTCACATGGAACTTTAGGGGCCCAAATTTGGGGTACATTTAGGGGTGTTGGAAAATATAGATATAGCAACATATTGCTGTTTCGATATTTATATTTATATATATATATTTTATAAAATGTTTTTATTTGGGGGTTCTAATACTATTTTATTTGTCACCATAGTTATTTTATGGTTTAAAGTCTGTTTTAAATCAACTAATTGTTTATTTCATTCAAAATTAACATGTTAATATTTACAGCGTTTGCTTATTTTTGTGGTGCAATTAATCTTCCAATCATTAGATGGCAGCAGTCATTACGTCTTCTGTAGCAAAAGGAACAATGAAATCCCATGGGATCCTGTAATGACTGAGGACAAGAGGATACAGTCGACTCCAGCAGCTTCCAAAGCTGATGTTTGGACATATTTTGGTTTCAAAACAAATTAAATCAGTTACGACTTCGTCAAGAGTCATGTGGTCCGTAAATACTGCAACAGCAGAATCAAGTACTTGACAATACTACAAATATATCCTTGTTACTACAGTTTCACAACATATCACAATATATGGTATCGCTGCGCCTGTATCGTGATATATACCGTATCGCCAGATTCGTACCAATACTAACCCCTTGGATCATCACTACAGAGTCCAGTTGACTTGCTTTGGGACCCCCTGAATAACCATGACCTGGATAAATCATACTCTGTACATAAATGTACTCTGTATGTTGTCATTATGTTAATGTTGATATGTTGACATATTAACATGCTTTGGTTTAACAAGATAAATAATGAATATCAACACTATCATAAAAACTTATTACAGTAAAACTGAAGTTGAAGAAAGGAATTTGATAGCAGACTCTCTTGAATAGAGTTTGGTAAATATTAAAATATTTTCGGCCTGAGAGTGCTAAACTATTTTGGCCCCTAGTCTGATTGAGTTTGACACCCCTGACCTACACAAAACACTTGGATATTGACTTTGGCCAGTTTATTTTCCTCCAAGTGTTGCCTATAGTCATTAAATATCTGTGACCAGGATTCTAAAAGGTGTAAACAAAGTTGTTATTTGCATCTACTTTTACGCTAACATGGTAACATCAACAACAATTATTCGATCACATTAACTTGGTTAAGTTAAAAATAAAAATAAAAGTTTTTAATCTGCTGCCTGTTGTTTGCTTATTTCCTATGTTTTTTTTATGATGATTCAAACTGTAACCTTTTTATTTCCCTTCTTTTTTTGCAGTCTTGCACTACCTGGCACATGAACAATTAAAATATAGTTAGACCTTGCACTGTGCTAACTTTTAGTCTAGTTTTACAGGTTGTAAAGTATTTACAACACAAACTAAAAAGTTCTGACTTTTCATAATTCAACTGTTGTCTAATTTTGAACAACAAGGTTGGACATACAGTATATTCATTGATTTTATCTGTATTTTAGCACATCATGAGTGAAGAGAAAGTGCATATTTGTGTTACTACATTTATAAATTATGTATGAAATTAACCGAAATAATGTCTACTCAGTGTTGGTTTTTGGAATGGAACATAACAGCAAACTACAACCACAAATGAATCCTGTCTTAACCATATCAACTATTCTGTCTCCTTATGAACAATGGTGGGTCTTTGCACATCTATGAATGACAACGTTAATATTACTTTATAATAATCTTCTACAGAGTGAAGAGAAAAGGTTTGGTTAAATGTTAGTAAAGGAAAAAGAGAGACCAGATGCAGCCATGACTAGAGGCTTATTCGTGCATGTGTTCATTAACACTTGACTGGCCTTTTATCATGTCTGCACTCAACTCACGCACCATCAGAGGTCCAGACATGTTTCCATGTTTAATCATGTAGTGCTTCTTATTTAACAATAATTAAACTATCCTGTTTTTTAAAAGGCCAACAAGGAATAGCTTTTTAAAAGGACAATAATGAACTACAGCAATTATATGAAGTGATTGATACCATTGCATTGGCATCTTTGACCATTTAACATTAAAATTAAACTGAAAATTCAGCTTCTTTTTTTTTAGAACATATTTATAATTGCAAAATGTTTAACTCTTCATAGTTCACCCAAAATTCAAAAACTATTTTTTCTACTCACCCTTATGTTGACAAAGGTTTGGGATTCTTTTCAGAGTAATCGGTTCCTTTTTAAAGTTATAGACAAAAATGTTTGTTCATTTTAATGTAGCGAGTGGAGCTCAGTTGTCTTCGTCTTTATCTTCGTCCCAAAAGACACTAAAAACATGTATATGCCTCCATACTGTTTAAGATCAACTATCACTTTAACATAAAAATATATTATTACAAGATGCTTAACAAAAACGTCTATATTTTCTCTCTTGTTAGGATTTCTTATTTTATTTTAAGTTTAAAAAAAAAGAAAAAATCTGCCTTAAATCTGTTTCTATGCATATTTATTACCGGTATATAAGTATAGAGTTTCATAGAATAAAATTGTTTTGTATGAAAAGTCAGAAATTGATTAAACTTTATTCAAGTTTTTTATTTATATCAGGAAAAAAGGTAAAACCTTCTAATTCTGCTTTATAGTAGCATTCCAACACTTGCAATTTATGCCAGTGTTCTATCACAGTTCAGTCCCGGAGAGATGCAGACCGTGTTGCACCTCAGGGCCAGAATGCTCCATCCAGCATCCATCCATGAAATGAGAAAATCTATAATGCATTTAATTCTGTTCTCTTTAGATCAAAGCTTTGTCTTCCAATGACACCGACGAGACGACTATCACCGCATCAACCTCTGCAGTACAAACACACACACCCGAGTTAATCCAAACTGTCTGCATGCTGGTGTTCATCTGACTCTCACAAACATAAACACGCTAAGTCATTGTAGTTTTGTTTCCTATGAATATTTTAGGCTCTGCGGTTTACATTAGAACGGAAATGAATCTTGGGGGAACAAACTTTATTCAGGAGATTAAAATCTTCAATAATTGAAAGTGCACATTATCATAACTCACGTCTAGCTGTGCGCAGTAAGGAATATTTATGCTCCAATAAATGTTTTACCGTTATTAGACTTGTTTGCTTAAGCTCAGAATTTATTATTTTTACTAGATAAAGTATATTGTCAAACCTAAAAAAATGAAGGTTAATAGGGACTAAACTTTAAAAGAAATTATAATCCAAGCATATGTTTTATATGGTTAATAATCTCAAGGCTGCTTTTGAAGCAGATTCCTCTTTGTTGTCATGGCTACCACACTGGATTCAGACTTTGATGATATCACTGCTCTTAAACTATCCAGGCCATATCTCTGACGTTCTATGACTGTCTATTTCCATGTGTCATTGTCAGTCAAATGAGTCATCTGTAGACAATGGTGAAAGGAGGATGTGAGAAGTATCACCAAGGAGAGCCAGATAGAGGAGTTTGTTGTGATTCATTTAATCTCATCAACGCTAACACAGAGTTGATCTGAAGATAAACAGATCAATACCTTCTGTCTACAACTCCCTTTTTTGTTTGGTTACAAGAGATAGTTTGGTTAAGTCAAATCTGTTTTATTATATTTAGTAGTTTAATTCAAAGGCAATAAAGTAAGATATGCAATTCAATACAACTAAAGACATGTTTTATATTCATCAATCACATTTTGTTTGTTTTCCCAGTAAATAAATCCAACAAGGGGAGCAGAGCATTCCGACGCCTTGCTCGCCGTCTCTGGAACTTATTACCCCTATAACTGGGAAACTTTATTTGACCAGTTCAAATCTCAATTCAAATTTCATCTATTTTAAAATGGTCTATTGTCTTTTCTGCCATTTTATTCACATTTCATTGCAGCTTCTTTTCAAGTTATATTGTTTTAATGTGTTTCATAATTAAGTTAATTTGGTATTTCAAATGCATATATATATATGTATGGTTGAGTGTCTACAAATAAAATGTTTATTATTATTATTACTACTAATACTAATATTACTATTAAATTGTCAAATAGTAAAAGAAAATAAGTTACAGATAATCAAACATCATTGTTGTTGCCTGGCTTTATGTTATGGTTATGGTTAAGCATAATATAAACAATTGTGCTGTGGTTTAAATGTATATAGATTTCAAGTGGTTACATAAAATAGAATTCATCAATACATTAAAAAACTATATTGAAGTTGTTTCCGTGCATGTACAAACCCATTGGGACTCACATTGATAATGATTAAACAGGGTTTATTTTCTCCCAGAAGATCGTACAAACAATTTAGGATTGACTCAAACCTACAAGATCAATGAACTCAAATAGTTGACAGGAGGCTGCTGGCGCGCTATGGGTATAGAGCTACAACCCAAAGAGCGGTTAACCCCAATGCAAATGTACATGACATCAACTATTCGTTAAAGTGACGCAGTTATTTTGACGCCCAATCGTCGCATAATAAACCCCGTTGCATTTTAAACGCGTGTCATGTCGTCTGCACCCAGATATCCGCGAGTGCGGCGCCGCTTTTCTAGTCTACGTGCCGCGGCTCTACGACGCTTCGGTCGTGCCTGGGCGACGTCGTGAACGCGCATGTCAGGCTCGCTGCAGAGATCCTGCTGCTCGACTCTCACGATCCCAGCGAGGGGATGATGGTGTTGACAGTGGACTCGACAAGTGGCCCAGTTTACGGGTCTACCTAGATGACAGGGGCAGAACCTACCTCCCAGACTGCCGGGTCGCATCCACCCCCGAAAAAAACCCCACTTCTTATCTTCTTCTTCTCTCTGTGCGAAAGGGAGACGACGTTGCGAGGACGACATTTTTTTACTGATGGAATTCCCAGTCGGTGCGAGTAGATGGAGAAGCGGAAAGGGTGGACTCGCTATAAATAATTAAAAAAGAGAAAAAGCCATCTGCTGCTTCAAAAAAAAAAAGAGACGGAAAAATGCATCTGCATCAGGTGTTGACGGGAGCCGTGAACCCCGGAGACTGCTGCTACTCCGTGGGGAGCGTGAACGACGTTCCCTTCACGGTGAGTTTGCTATTTTTTATATGTTATATTCTCGTGAAGCTGGTTGACTTGCTAGCGTTAGCCTAGCTAGCATCGCGTTAGCCCCCCGCTAGCTAGCTCAAGCACTAGCTAGCCAAAACTGCCGCACCAGGAGAGCACCATAAAAAACGGCGAAGCATCTCCGAAGCCTTTACCCGACTCCGACCTCCTCCTGCTGCCGGGACACATGACGAGCCTCTCGCCCAAAAAAAAAAAGTGTTATGGTCGCACCTTTTGCCCCCCGAAGCTCATGTATTATTTACGAGTCGAGGACAGTTCACGTTAGCCACTCCAATGACCTTTGCTGCAAGGGAATCCCTTTTGTAATGCGTAAATTGGTGACATTTACACGATGGGTTAGTACCACAAAGAAGAATGACAGTTGGGTTTCGTAATGGGAATCGTGTGAGGTTTGCTGTTTTAACCGATGGAGAAGAGTGTTGAGACTGCGATGCGTTTTTAGTGGCTGCAGAAGTGGATTTGGCGTTAAATCCTCCTCACAGATCATTAGCCTGCTGTCATCCCAGCATCATCTGCGCCAGTCGTGACGTAGGCAGCCTTATATGGACACACGAGGAAAGGCCTGGATGACTGTCATCAGAAAATATATAGGATTCTCTTTTTCTGGATCAATAAATCATTTAAAAAACAATCTTTAAGCAATGTTACCATTAACAACGTGAAAAGATTGATTATACTCACCTGCTCATGAGTTTTTGGTTCAACATATTTAACAATTTCAAATGATGTTCCTGGTGAACCTTGAGACGTAATGAATGTACGGCATGAGTAGGAGAAGGTTTTAAAGGCATCATGACCAAGAAAAATCTCACAAAGTGCAACGATTCCAAACATAAATTCCAGATCAAGGTTATTATCACTTGATCTACATCACACTTAGGCAAAGTGCGGCCTTTTGACTGTATTGACGCGGCCCTCGTAATGTCAAAGTATGATCATGTATAAATGGTTCTAATGCATTAACAAATCTATTTTGTATTTATTATTCATTTACATTTTCACACTTATTTACTTTTTCCCTCCTTTCTTGTGTGTAATTTTTAGACTATATATATTAATCCCTCAAAACATTTTTTTTAAGTTAGTTGAAGAAATGTTTTGAAATAAACTTGTATATACAAGAATAAAATTGCAGCTTATTTAGCTTAATTAATGTCACGACCAAATGACAAATGTCCTTTTTTCAGGGATTTTCTCGTCTTTCTTTTTGCTTGACGGCCCCTGATCTACTCCGTAAGAAAAAAAAGAGAGAAAGAAAGAAAGTTAAAGAGAGTCTACTTCTTCTTTTATTTTTGATTGAATAGTTGTTTTTTCTCCGAGTACAGTATCGTATACTTGTGTTTTATTGTTTGGGCACAATATGCTTTGCTCCTCGAGTGCAAAAATTTGCTAGCATCTTTCAGTTTACATTCCTTTGAGTTTATCATATAGATTCTTACTCTTTGATGCTCTTTGTCTGAGAAATGCTCAAGCTGAAACTTCAATGGAGGCTGTGACGTAGTAGTGTGTCGTGAAAATTTATATTTTGGAGACAAAGGTTTTGAATCCGTCTAGGAGTTGATTTCTAGATGGAATAAGAAATCAGAATCAATAGCTATTTTTTCTTCAGCTGCTGAAAAAGATGAATATCAAAAATAATACGATGCAAATAATGCAACATCAAAAACAAGCCAATCTCAATTATCAAGTTCTGATCACACGAAATGACAGGGTATGCGTGAATGAGTACCCAGGCCTTGGGTTTGACACATGTACTCTAGTACTTACAGCCAGTAAGACATTCTTATATTCAGCAATGCAGATTCTGATGGATGTGAATTTGGACAACTGGAAATATTACTGCTGGTGCTACAGATGCTCTTTTATTGTTGAAGAACACTTGATATGACTTTCGTCATGGATTTAGTAAAAAATGTAGCTGTTTTTGTTTCTAAACAAATAACAAATTGATATGTTATTAACTGACCATATAATTGGGTCGCTTCCTTTTAATGCCCAACATGTAGAGCTCTCCAATCAGATACACTTTATTTATGATTATTGACATTAAATATCATATGATATTTAATTGATTTAAATATCAAAAGATTGAGCTCCTTCTGCAGAGATGATGCACAGATCAAACAGTATGTGCTTTAGCCATTTCATCTGCGCAAAGCATTGATCACTGTGCTATAAATACATCTTCCTCAGTCTGAGGTCTGGCAACCTCCCAGCATTTCTCTTTGTGCTTCAAATTGACAGGAGCGATAAGATTAGTCAATATCCCATTAAGTCCAGCAAGGCATGGACATGGACTCTAATATAACAGTAAATAACCCTGAAAAAATGATGTAGCATGCTTATCTTCCATGATGGAAACTTCCTTTTGTCCATAATGGTCAGGACTGTTTGTGTCTTTGTACACAAACCTCATGTATATACAGTATATGAGCAAACCCATCACTGTATATTTTCTTTGCATAGGAGTAAAGCGTGACGTGTGTGTGTTCTAATGTAACAGGGAAATGAAAATTGATAGAAACATGGCCACATCCACATGGTTATTTCCCGAACAGAACAATGCAATAATGGAATGTTTCTATGAGTCACATGTTCCAGTAGTATCACTTAATAATCGGTTCCATGCATTTGAATTCGTTTTTCTTTTAATTAAAATAATTTTACATGAACGTATGAGGATCACAACCTTGGGTCCACTGTACACAACATTAAACAAAACAATGTTTTGTAAACAAACTTCAGGTCTCATCGTAAATTCTGTTAATACATTTTGAAATTGTTGTTGAAAAGGGTTAACAAGCGTTCAATGTGCGAGCCTGCCTGTTTTACCACCTTACACAACGTATTCCAGACAGTAATATGCTTGATATTGTAGGAGAATTGTAGTGTTCAATACATGCAATTATTATTAAATGTAAATGTAATGTGGTCTGGAGATGTAGCTTTCTAAATGTGTTAATCTCAATGAGTGATGCCTTCATCATCTCATCTTATTTAATATTTTTCAATTGTGGTTGAATCTCTCTTCAAGGCACTTGGCCTCCTCTCTGTGACCCCGAGATCAAGGCTTTCTCAATGTGAACTTAAAGGCCTAGTACCTGAGGTCATATTTGGCATTGCTCTAAGGCCCATTTCCTTTTGGGCATTTGAAGAACTCTAGACATGTTGTCCGAAGCATTTACACTCACACCAATCCTCAGGGCCAGATTGTGACCCAAATACACTGCCTCATAGACAAGACTCGCACGTATGCACTGTTTGTGTATCCATGTCATTGTCCGAGCTACTACTAAAGTTTCTGTCATTTCACTGTTTTACTAGAGTAATAAAGAGATTTAATGAGTAAATGGAACTGGTTTGACACAGCATTTGGTCAGAATTGAAACCGTAGAACTTCAAGTCAGCTTTTAAAGATTGACGATTGTTCAAATGTTTTGTGTTGCAAAGTTAAAGCACAAAGGTATTAGTCTCATTTCCCAATGCATGCACTTCCTGTTTCTTTGTGTATATTATGTTAATGTTCACGGTGGTTGGTTATCAAAAGTGTCCTTCAACTGTCCAATGAGGTTTTTTGTTTGTGTTTTGCCGGGTGTTCTTCAGTGAACTTGGACTTTGTCTTTCCACTAGGATCAATGAATCCTTCAATTCGCAGTATAATATTGACATATACAATTATTTTGTTCATATTCTAGCAGAAGGAAATGGCAAACTATATACAGTGTTTTAAAAGTTAAAAGCATGAATATGTGGGCTCATCTGTTATCCTTACATAACTGAAACTGAAAGCGTTGGAAGGAAGCAGCTGTCAGGAGAACATGCTCTGATGATTTTATTAGTCGGGCCAATTCAAATGTAGAAGCAGAAGTAAAGTTTATCTGTCTGAATCAGATTTTACTAGTCTTTTTTTTATGATACCAGATCTTTTTTTTTCCCCTCTACTCATCGTTTAAATTATTGTTTGAAACATGCTGGTAATAATTCACATTTTAAAATAATGAATAAGAGTCAAACTAGAGAGTATGATGCATACTTAAAAAAAATTAAAAAAAATTCTCTTGTCATATGTCGTATTATTTTGTCGGCATTTATGCTCAAGAGAGTTAAACATTTTGGAGTTGTAAGATCATCTCAAGGTTTAATTTTAAAACATTTGTTATGCACTAAACAAATAATTAAGTTAATTATTTCGTGACAATCAATAAGTCCAGCAAGAGACAGAATAAGGACACGAAACAATGTATATAAAAGTTGCTTTACACCGTTTAATTACTGAGACATAAAGTCACTTCATCACCAGTTCATAATGTTTTGTCAATGTTTCACAGAAGAGAATGTTTGTTTAAAGCCAGCGTTTTCCTACCTCACGTGATAAGCCAGGAAGGAAACCACATTTCTCCTGTGTTGTCGTGATCATGAAGTCAGCATATTTAGAAGCCACAGATTCAGCAGATCCTCATTCTGTCTGTTGCTGCACTAATCCATCGTCTGGAAATAATGAACTTCCCCATTTTGTTTATCAGCTTTCAGATTAAATCACAACAAAGGAAAAAAAATGTTATACTGATCAATATATTATTGTTGTATTTAATAATAATTCATTTTCCAATAACTACATATTTAAATCAGCAAGATGGAGATTCAATTTGTGTCGATTTGTTTTGGAAGTATGTCTTTAGTAGAGGCGTGTATTTGCAAGAATATGGCAATAGGATATCACGATACAGGAACAAAGATACAATATATATAATAATGTAGTAACAAGGATATATGTGTAGTATTGTCAAGTACTTGACTCTGGCTAAAGAATTTACAGACCACAAGACTCTTGATGAATTCATATCTGCTTTCATTTGTTTTGAAACCAAAATATGTCCAAACATTAAGATTTAAAAAGCTCCTGGATTCTACTGTATCCTCTCGTCCTCTGTCATCACCGTATCTTGCTGGCTCATTGTTCCTTCCGGCTGCATAGGACATACTGACTGCCATCTAGTGACCAATAGATTAATTGGAACACAAAAAATTAACAAACGCAGTAAATATCTACATGTTGATTTTAAATTAAAAAAATCCAATTCTTTAATTTTTCACACTTTTTGGAATTGTTCATCTTAAAAGAACAATAATAAAAAATAAAATGTGATTTCAAAACATTAAAAATAATGTTTAAGTACAGTACTGTGCTGTTGAATATTAATGCAGTAGTTTTCAGGTTTGCATTTGTCTAAACTATTAAATATTGTTTTTAAATTGAACTTAATATACTTTGTAATACCATGGTATGATATTTTAACGAACAATTGAGCTTAATTTCATTGTCGTTAAGCTGCTTCTTTTAAATGTGTCTGTCTGTCAATATTTGACATGAGCTCTACTTCCATTTTACAACAAATGAAAACTTCCACAGTCTATTTCCGTCCCTGCAGCTCCCTCTGTCATGGTGTGCACATGTGAATCATGACGGTGACAGATATACGCACACACAAAGACGGAACAAAACCTGACGAGAGGTTAGTCTTTTATAGGCACTGCATTGTGTGGCCTGACTCGAGCCTCCTCGCTTCCAAATGACTTGTTCAACAAAGAAAATGGATTTCACTCTGGAGTGATCACTTGTGTCGCGTGTGCGTTTGGGCGTAAATGAGACTAGGCGTAGACGGTGCGTGACGGTGACCGCGTTCTGATTCCAGCTGTACTGTGCAGCAGCAAATGCTGCAGTGGTGTATAATACTGAAGTCTTCAATTTCCACATCACATATAGAGCACGGGGAAATAAAAAAAAATTGTGTCACAGTTTTGTGTTCAGCCTCAGCCCGCGTTGTCACTTTAAACGCTAGATGTGGCATTGGTGTTCACCTGTGTGGCCTCATGGTTCCCGGGTTCTCCTCCTGTTCTCCTGAATAATGAATCGCACACGCTGCTGTTGGGAGTCAGATATTTGTTGGAGGCCAAGTTTCCTGTCTCTTTTCTAACCATAAACTCGGTTATTATATTAGTTTATCATCAAAAATTGACTATTTCCAGCCTTTGGAATAAGTTTTCATATTGGTGTTTGTTTGCTTTAGCAAAAGAGAGATTCAAGTACTTAAATAGAATTTGATAACCATAAACACACCAATATAGGGATTAATTCAACACAAACAAATGATAAAATGTTTTATTATGAAACAGTCAGTCACAATCAGTGTTCTACACCCACTCTCCTAGCATGCTTCACACTAGATGTGTCTAATATTCTCTTTGGTTAACAATGGCTCTCTCTTCTTTGGCCATGTAGAGAGACTCTTAAAGGTTTGACTCTCCTGTGCTGATGATGAGGATTAATGACTGTATGACAACACAGTCATTAATCCTCATCATCATTTCTGAGCTTAGTTTGTGGTGAAAAATAATGTGAGGTTTTCATGGGATAAGCAGTTCAGAGACGATTATATATGGATAGAGATTGAGATGATATGGACCAGAACATCACGGTTCAAGAACTCTTTCTACCCGTCTGCTGTCCAGATCATGAATATTGTTTAATTCTAATAATTAATTTTATATTTACATGCCTTTTTATATTATGTCTCTTACTTTATTTTATTTTATTGTGTTCTTATTATTTCATTTTAATATTCTGTAATGCCACCACCACAATTTCCTGTGTTGTGTCTACTGGCAATAAAGGTTTTTCTGACGCTGAAGAAATACACTAGCATTATCAGATTCTCCATTTAATATCTCAGTATTATGTAAGGTTTTCTTGTCTTGGCTGAAAGAGTGACCTCCCACAGTGTTAAGCCGACACCACCATCATCGTTCTTCACAGAAAGCGTGGTGTTCTCCGAGTGTTGTTTCTTACTTTGATAATTAACGTCTTTCTATTTACCACTCGACATCAAGAAATGTTCAAGAATATAACCGTTAATAGACATTTAAATGGAATTTCCTGTGTCATCTTTACTGCTGAATCTGATTAGATCTGTGCCCACTTTTGTTGTTTTTTTCTATAGGCCTACGGCTCAGGCTGCGATGTAGTCATCTTGGCCAGTGACTTTGAGTGTGTGCAGATTATCCCTGGAGCTCAGAATGGGAACATACAGGTGGGCTGTGTGGAGTGCTCCCACCAGCTTGGCAGGGTAAGTGTCGACTACACACTAAGGCATATTCCTGTGTGCTGCTCATGGTACTGGTTATAATATCAATTCCATTAAAGCCACAAGAGCTGCAGTCATGCAGTGTGTACACTTGTTATGCCCCGTCTGTGTTTGTCGTGCCCGTTCTCCGGTGTAAATGACTGCACTAACACTGATGGAGTGAGTAATATCGGGATGACGAACACAGCCTTTTTATTTTTAGATCGCTGCCTCCTATGGAAACACAGTCTGCATCTTTGAACCTCTCTCCACCAACCCAAACAAACGTCACAAAGTGAGAGTCTGCAAGAATCTCTTAAACACATTTATTTCAATGTATTTACATATATTTGCGTGTGTTTATGTTGCAAATATGTTTCCCTATTTTGCCACTTGCAGCAGCTAAACTATCAGTGGCAGAAAACAGGACAGTTCTTCCTTGATGCCATCACCTATAACCTGGCATGGGATCCACAAGGTAGGAATTTGACGGCCCCTGTGTAAGCACAACTTCCAAACTGTGCTCTGTGGTAGTCACTAGGTGGCTGAATTGCTTCTGTGTCCTCAGGGAACCGTATTCTAGCAGCAACTGAGAAGCTACAGTTGTGGGCTCCGCCATTGGCCGATGCTTTAATAGAGGAGGAGGATGGGCAGATGACAGATGACAAGCCTCATCCGGTCCTGAATGACTGGAACTGCGTTTGGCAGTGCAAGTATGTGTAGTAACACATTTAATGTTCAACTTTGATTTTATTAGCTACACATTCATTCTTCCCACATTTGAGAAATTAAAGCAGCAGTTCACAGAAAAGTATACATTAACAAGATATTTGTTACATAATTAAAAAAAACAATAATAAAATCATGATAAATAATATTGGCAATTGAATAATAATAAAATAAAATTCAATGTATAAAAACAAAAGTCAATATTATAATGATGAATAGATCAACGTCTACTTCAATTGCTGAATTTAACTAAGAATCCTGCCAATAATGTTGCTATATATGTTGATAATTACAACGTCCAAATCCAGATCAGACCCACCAACACTCGACGGACAACAACTATAACACCAATAGAACTGGAATAGAACGGAGCCCCATTTTGCTCTGATACCACAAATAATTAGCGGTTTTAATGAGTAGAGCAACAACTCTATTATTGAGAGAGCACAAGAAATTAGTTAACATAGTTATTAAAGATTTGTGTCGGAAGAAAACATTCTAAACGACATTTTAACAAAAGACGTTACCAACATATTTTGGGTCTTGTTAATTATGGATGTGCTTCCATGCGTCTCCGTCTGTGTCTTCCCCTCAGGACTGCTGCATCAGTTCACGTTGCCAAGTGGTCACCTGATGGGGAATACTTTGCCACAATTGGGAAAGTATGTAGGTCATGTAACCATAATCTTGAATTCAAATGCTGTTAAATAATCCTAAAAATCATGTTGTTTTGTCGTTGTGCACAGGATGACTGTTTACTTAAGGTGTGGTATCCTACCACGGGCTGGAGGTCTGCAGTTGTGGTTCACGACCCCTCTGACAAAAAGCATATTCCAGTTCATTTTTCCTTCGTTTACTTGGCACATCCTCGGTCAGTCTCTGGCATGTCCTGGAGGAAGACCAGCAAGTTCATGCCCAAGTAAGAGCAAGCATGTTGAAAAGTATACGTTTGTTTTTGTCATTATTTAAAAGATCGAAACCTTTATGAACAAGAATATGCCGTTTTACTCTCCATTATATGAATTAGAAATGTGTATACGATTAGTTATTTTGAACTTGTTTCTCTATTTAATAATAAAGTCATCTTTCTTATACATCCACAGGGGTTCTGTCTGCAATGTGCTGCTTACGTCTTGCGAAGATGGCGTATGCAGGTTGTGGTCTGAGACTCTTCTACCTGAAGACAGCTTACTGGGCGGACAGATATCGGAGAACAGTCATTCTGTCAGTTCTAGTTTACCAGGCTTGGCAGGAAACAAGGACAAGATTCAACATGCTTTGGAGGTACAACATCTACCATGATGTCACGCAAAGATGATAATAATAGTATTTTCTAAGATAAGCAAAGCCCTTGTTTTCCTTTTGCTCTTCAACAGTCCATCCATCATCTGAAGCATCTTCGCAGAGGTCGTCGACGATCCTCTGCTCTCGTGGCACACAGTGATATCCTCCCCTCTCAGCTCGGCACCCAGGACACACACACCCACCGTCACATCGCTCATCACGCTAATGCCCTGTGTCACTTTCACATATCAGCTAGTATTAATCCAAACACAGGTAATTGAATTGAATGTCACATGATTTTAAGCTCTTATTAAACATCCTCTCCTCTCATCCATTAGACATCCCATCAGTGCTGGCTGATTCAGCTTTGTTCAACCCTGATGACGGCACTGGTGGAGGAGGCTTCGTTGTGCATTGGCTTAACAATAAGGACCTCAGCTTCACTTCCTCAATGGACCTATTTATGTTACAACTCCGTAAGTTTACTGAACAGCAGCTTTACCAAACCACTGAAGACCCGCTGGACCCTGAAGGATCCCCAATGAAGTTTGACTTCGGTATGAACTGCAAATAATTAAAATTACATTTATCAGTTTTAAAGCACCTTCTTTCATGTCTTTATCAGACCTGGACGAGATGTCAGACAAGGCCTCCTCAGAGGTCGGTGAAGATGGAGAGCCAGGAGAACAAGGGAGCACCAAGGCCTCCTCACCGGGGTCAAGCTCCAGCATGCCTCTGCCCTCAATGCTGCTGGAGAGGAAGATGGAGACCCTGATCACAGAGTGGAACAAGAGTCCCGACATGCTGTTTACTATCCATCCTGCAGATGGCTCTTTCCTTGTGTGGCACGTGAAGTACTTGGATGAATTCAACCAAGGAATCTTCAGACAAGTCCAGGTGAGTGTTTACTCTTTAACAATTGCATCATCATAATGAAGTCAAACCAGGGATGAGCAGAACTGAAATGCCTTTGATGAACTTTGGACATTTCCTCATCAATCAGAGCCTGTTGTAAAAAAGATAGTTTAGATTAACATCACAATTGAAAAAGTTCACCCGGTTAATAGTATTAACAGAAAAGTCAAGTGATTATTATTTTATTTTTTTAGAACAGACACTATTTTAACTAATAATGCTTATGGATTTTTATAAACTACTATTAAAGTAGTTTTTTTCAAGACGGTAAAATATATGTAAGGGTAGAAATAACGCATGGCAATCTGACAATTAAAATTCTGGGATGTCTTATCTAACTTATAAAGCATTAAAGTTTCTTGTCTCTGTAGGCATCTGAAAAAAGGAAGCGTTTTGGTTTAACTGTTATAAATTGCATCATGACATTTCTCAACAGGCTTCCATTACGGATATTTCCCTGAAGCAGGCTGATAATAAAATTTCCAGAAAAACTTGTTTTATGCTGTTTTAAAAATTGGAATACTTCACAAAACACAAAATAACTCAGTGTTTCATCTTTTAATTTAATTCAGCTTTATTTTACTTTACCTCACAAAATATGTTTTCGTTATTCAGCCTCATAACTTTTTAGATGTATTTTATGAGCAAATGTGTTCAATTAAGTGGATTTGTGGATCAAATGATGATCTATTTTCTCGCAGGTGTCCTTCTCCTCTCGTATTCCAGTGGCGTTTCCCACAGGAGATGCTAACTCACTGAGTAAAAATATCCTGATGTACGCCTGCACTTTAACCGAGGTGGAGACTTCAGTGGCAGCAGACAAGGAGAGGTCAGTTCAACGAGTCTCCCGCTCTGCCTCAACCTCAGCTGGTCTGGGTTCACAAACCCTGGCCACCTCTTCTATCCTCCATTCTGGCATTAGTCCTGATGTCATGATGATTTCCAAGCATGTCGATGGGTCCCTTAACCAGGTAATTTTCTTTGTGAAAATCCCACCATTTATCATAATGTAGACATTAAAACGTCCTTTCTCTACTTTTCCAGTGGGCAGTGACATTTGCTGAGCGTTCTGCATTCTCCAATGTTCTGACCGTGTCACACAAGTTCCGCTACTGTGGCCACCGCTTCCATCTGAATGATCAATCTTGCCACACGGTCCTGCCACTTCTGCTCACTTCATCACATCATAATTCCTTACTCACACCCCCGTCAGCGCCCGGCAGCCTTGAAGGAGAGCAACCTCAGACTTTCCCACTTCCAAAGGGACTTCCCAGGTACGACGTCCTAACAATGGACAAATACATTTCCACAGTGGCCTCATTATATTCTGTGACTGTTATGAGAGGCCGTCATGTCGGAAGAAAAGAGGGCCAAAACCATAAAAACAAAGAAATAAAATGAGAAATCCTAATCTGATTGTGAATAATCATATATTTTTAACTGTATTTTTAGATTCTAAAAAGAAAATGAAATGCTTTAGTTTTTCTTTTTTTTCTTCCTATATTGAATGCTTAAAAAGTGGTAATATGACATCAAATAAGTTGTTTAGTAATTTATTTAAATTCCATTTAAAGATGTTATATAAAAACACTTGACCCAGAAAGAAAATTACAGGAAAAAAAGGTAAAAACAAATATCTTTAACAAGTTAAATGTATCCATCAGAAGCATTTCTACATGATCAGTTTTAAAGTATTATTTTGGCCTCATGTTGAATATATATACAGAGTCAATCAATTTGAACTCATTTTCAAATTGGAAAATATTGACTGAGCTCCATTTTATTTTCAGGAAACAACTTCGTAACGCAGCTACAAGGACCTTTCATGACCCAAACGCCATCTACAGCGAGCTGATCTTGTGGAGAGTTGACCATATTGGACCACTGTCCTGCACTGGAGGCGTGTCTGAGCTGGCCCGAATCAATTCTCTGCACACTTCTGCCTTCAGCAATGTTGCTTGGCTACCTTCACTTGTACCCAGCTCTGTACTCGGTGAGTACAGTTGCTACTGCTGTCCTTGAGAGCTTTGCACTGCCTACTTTAAAAGCCTGAGAAGGATCAAGTCTTGTGTTGCTGGACGACTCGTGTTACCTTCATTGTAAAGTAATGCTTGTCTAGCTTCTTAAGTTGACGGCTTCCTTACTAAGTTTCTTAGAAAATGGAGACATAGTTGGCACATTATTGTATATATCAAACTCATTTGTCACTTGTGTGACTTGTTTCCTGATTATATTTAAATTAAATCTCATTCTTCTTTAGGAACTTACTGCAACAGTGCCAGTGCCTGTTTTGTGGCATCAGATGGTAAAAACCTTCGTCTGTATCAAGCTGTGGTGGATGCCCGAAAACTACTCGATGAGCTGTCGGATCCAGAAACATCTGTGAGTGTTTTTCACGTAGACAAAATAAATCTCTACAAAACATTGTGGACCCATTTCCCTTTGCTGCTATAAAACCTGATCATTGTGAAAAATGACTGTGTAATAATTCACATTTTCTTTCCTGAACGCTCTTTAGAAACTGGTGGGCGAAGTGTTCAACATTGTGAGCCAACAGTCCACTGCCAGACCTGGTTGCATCATTGAGTTGGACAGTATAACAAATCAGGTTTGAACCTCTTCGTATTTCATACGTGCTTTAGAGCACAGGAGTCAAAATCATGGCCTGGGGACATATCATATGCTGGTGTTTAATATAGGATAAGGAACATAGCTTATTGGTTTCAACAATTATGTTGAAGGAAATTAATTTGCTTGGTGAGTGTTTGACAGAGACAAAGACTCTTATATATTGATCCTTTAAGAATAAAAAATAATGTCATTATTATACCTATACTTGATAAATAAACATTTTATTCGCCTGGCAACTTTAGACGGCCAAAGGATTTTGACCCCTTCTGTGATTGAGTTTGATTCACCTGCTGCAGACGGATATTAGTTCCATTTCTATTAATCATTTAAAGCTGCAAGTATATTAATTGAACAAAAATGTTGTCTAGTGTGGCACCAACACACAACTGCTGCACGTCTTCCAAGAGGACTTCATTCTCGGTTACAAGCCTCAAAAAGATCCAGAGACAATCATTCCTACATTTCCAGCAAGTGAAGGTACTATTTATTTCTTTATGAAATACCTGCATCATTTGGTTACGTAGTTTGATGTGATGTACAATAAGTATTTCTCTTCCCCACACCCAGACTACCAGCCTGCACCATTTTCAGAGAAATTCTTCTTGGTGGTGATCGAAAAGGATCTAAACAGAAACTCTGTCCTCCAAATGTGGCATTTGCATCTCAAGTCTGTGCAAGCTTGTGTTGGTATGTTTATTTATTTCTTAATTTATTTATAATATCCTGCAAAACCTGTTCTTTTAATCTCAATATTAATGAAATCTCTCCTTCCATAGACGATCTGACCCCGAACTATAGCTCTCAGGGGGGGCTCTTGGTTCCAAATCAAGCTGTCAATCCTGAATCATCTCCAGAGACTTCTCCTATCAGACCACTGCCACGTTCTGCCTCCACAGCCAACCTGCAGTCGGCCAGCAAACTCATCCTCAACTCAAAGCTGGTGTACAGCAAACGGCTTGACCTTCCCCACGGAGTGGAAGTTACCAGAGCAACCCCATCTGCTGGTGAGAAGTTGATCTCATTTATTTCCTTCACCATCTCAGTGCAATGGGAGCTACTTTAAAACTTCGCTATAAGGCTGTCAAATCTAATCTCTTTCTTGTTACAGGTCATCTGAGTTCCTCCTCGATCTATCCAGTGTGCCTGGCTCCATACCTGATAGTCACCACTTGTTCAGACTCTCGTGTGCGCTTCTGGCACTGTGCCGTGGACAGTGATGATAAATGCGAAGAAGACGACCAAGACAACCGAACATACCGCTGGGAGCCTTGGGCTCTAATGAACGAAGAGGAAGACAACAACAGTGCCGTGTGTGTGTCCGGACGTCCAGTTGCTGTGTCATGCTCATACATAGGCAGGCTAGCTGTCGCCTTCAAACAACCACGACAAGCACAGGTAATATTTAGCAAATCATTTTGTTTTGATAATCAAATGTTAGAAGTTAAAAAAAATATGATAAGCTGTAACAATAGAAATGATGTAATGATAAGTTGAATGATTTAAAATAACTCTTTGTTAAAAAACTTTGTTTACTGAATGTTATTATCAATGAATATTTTTGCAAGTCTCACATTCAACAAAAGAAGGGGAAGAAGAATATGGTGATTATTATGAATTAAACTCTGACATCGATGCAGATTAAACGATTAATGAGACAAGGTTTGAATTTAAAATCGTGTTTACCATAGTTATTTTACAGTATTTTTCTCTCGAATCAAAAGCTATATAGATTATTAAAATATAAATTAATTCATATACTATATGTATACATATCTCAAGGGTTGATATTTATCTTGACAAAACTATAAACTTTAAAAGGGATACAAAAAGCTAGAAAATTGCTAAAAGGTTTGTATAGTCCTTTAATACAAATTCTGATTATTTTTCAGATTTGTGGAAATGACTTCTCCATGCATGTATCCATATACGAGTGTGAGTCGACTGGCGGCTCAGAGTGGGTTCTGGAACAAACGCTTCACCTGGATGACTTCACTAGACCCTCATCAACCCTGGACCCCAGAGTTAGCGTGGACTCCAACCTATTTGTTTATAGCAGGTGAGGCCTTTTCCATCCATGACCAGGTTTCTTCTGGCTTTAGTTATTATTTATTGTTCTCTCTGATTACAGATCTGACCTGTTCATGAGCAGAGATCACAGCTCCCCCAACATTAAACATTACGTCCATCTTGACTGGCTGTCCAAAGAGGATGGGTCTCACATTTTAACAGTGGGAGTGGGATCCAACATTCTCATGTACGGGCGTATTTCTGGGATGGTTAATGAGCAGACGAGCAGCAAGGAGGGGATGGCAGTCATAACCCTGCCCCTAGGAGGCAGCATTAAGCAAGGAATCCGCTCCCGCTGGATCCTTCTGCGCTCAGTGGACCTACTTTCATCTGTGGATGGTACCCCGTCTTTACCAGTCTCTTTATCCTGGGTCAGGGATGGAATTTTAGTTATTGGCATGGATTGTGAGATGCACGTTTATGCCCAGTGGCATCAAGACAAGAAACTTGGTGAAGGAGAGGATGGTAACGCGTCGACGACTGATATCGCAGGAGGACAGAACACGGTCTTTGAGGGGAGAGCTCGGTCTAAGAGTGTGTTTGAGGGCAGTGCTGCTGCAGAGGAGGCTCTGCGTGCCCCTGCAGGACTTCAGGAGGGAGGCCTTTTTGAGGCAGCTCATTCACTATCTCCAACTTTACCTCAGTATCATCCGACACAGCTGCTAGAATTAATGGACTTGGGCAAAGTTCGTCGTGCCAAGGTATGTATTTTTATTGTTGTATACTTAAGTACTATAAGTTCACTATCTGAAAGCGCTGTTTGACTGACGTGACTTTACCCAGGCCATCCTCGCACATCTAGTCAAGTGTATTGCTGGAGAAGTTGCTGTAGTACGAGACGTTGAGGCGGGCGAGGGCGGATCCAGGAGACATCTGTCCCGAACCATCAGTGTGACAGGCAGCACAGCCAAAGACACTATTGTAGCTGGTCGCGATGGAGGAAGAGACTACACAGAGATCAATGCAATACCTCCATTGCCTCTGTACGCGCTCATGTTGGCTGACTTGGACACGTCCTACAAGGGAACTGAAGAAACTGTTAAGGGTCCCAAAACTTCAAACGGGGATGGAGGTCACAAGACATCGGAAGACCAATACGCTGACTTATTTCAGGTGAGAGTTTTGGCCCTCCTCATATTATATTCCAAAGCTATTTGCATGATAGTGAGTCTGTCCATGTATGAATGACATCAGTGATCATCTTTGTTTGTGTAAACAGGTGGCAGCGGTCACCACTGATGACTTTGTCAACTTTGCCACTGACAAGCCAGAGAAGAAGTCCAGGGTCATCAATCTCTCTCAGTATGGTCCCACATACTTTGGCCCGGAGCACGCTCAGGTATTGATATGAAAATGGCAATGAGTTGAGGTTAGGTGAAAACACACTGCTTGGACTATTCTACTGGGTGATGAATCACCAAGTATATTTTTTGTTCCAAGGTTGTTTTTTTTTATAATCGAGGCAAACAATGAAAAATAAAGCAAAAAAGAAACAAAGAACCAAATACAATCAGAACATATGAATGCACAAATGATTTATAGTGATGTTGAGATATCATTGCCAGTTTATCCAAAACTAATTATATTGGCTGCCATATCTTATGGAAGGTCGTTTCTCTTGTGGCATATTGGATTTTCTCTCAAGGTGAATGTCTGATTCGATTCTTTAACCACTGTGTAAAGGATGGATAGTGTGTAGCTTTCCATTTAAAAATGACAAGTTGGCTTGCCAGTCATAAGGCGAATGTTAAAATCTTTTTTTAATAATTGTTAAGATTTAGGTCTTTAGAGCGACAAATTAATGAGTAAGAAAGTTGACCACATGCATTTTGAGGATATCTTATTGTTACAAGAAAAAACATGTTTTATTCTTGTCACACATTTATAATATGCACTTCATGTACATTTTAAAATGAATGTTTTCTTCTATTATAATTATTTTCAACCCTGATGGTTTCCTTTGAACCCTTGCTCATGTTTACAGGTGTTGTCCAGTCATCTCATGCACTCCAGCCTCCCCGGACTGACCCGACTGGAACAGATGTTCTTAGTTGCCCTCGCTGACACGGTCGCAACCACAAGTGCTGAGGTCGCCAGCTCTTCTGACAAACAGTACACAGGTAAATCTCAGTAATATTGCTGTTTTAATTAAGTCTTCTCGGATTGTCTTTCAGGATTATAAGGAATTATAAAATATTTGAAGGTTTGATTTGCATTTTGACTAAATTTGGATGAGACTGCTGGTAAAATCAACACAAACGTATTCTTCCAAGTCTGACACATGATGATGTGTTTGCAGGTGGTGAGGCTCTCGATGAGTGCGGACTGAGGTACCTGCTCGCGATGCGTCTTCATACCTGTCTGCTCACCTCCCTGCCACCTCTCTACCGTATGCAGCTCCTCCATCAGGGTAAGTAACTCTCTCTGCATCACACCAGCCAATTTCCCCAAAATAATTATAATCTAAGATAGTCGGAACGTTAGAACAATTCTTTCCTTCCTTTCTTACAGTTTATTGAAATAATATACATTATACGTTACATCTTTGTTGTGTCAACTCTTCCAGGTCTTTCAACGTGTCACTTTGCATGGGCTTTCCACTCTGAGGCTGAAGAAGAGTTACTGAACATGATTCCAGCGATGCAGAGAGGTGATCCACAGTGGTCTGAGCTCAGAGCAGTCGGTGTGGGCTGGTGGATACGAAACATCAACACCTTGAGGAAGATGGTTGAAAAGGTATCTTTGACGGTTTATAGTACAATAATAAAGCTGTAATAACACCTATTCTATGTCATGTAAAAAACAATATAAATATTGTTTTATCCATTCTTGAGACATGTGCCAGAATTGTAGTAAATTAAGAAATCATATCACACTTCATAGCTTCTTAAAAAAGGTAAATTGTTATCTAAATCACTCACCAAATTTTCTGGTCCACAGGTGGGCAAATCAGCGTTTCAAAAAAACAACGACCCGTTAGATGCTGCTCTTTTCTACTTGGCCATGAAGAAGAAAGCTGTTCTGTGGGGTCTGTTCAGGTGAAACACTTTTTTAATTATAAAATGTCTTGAAGGACGCTCAAAAAATTGCTTCTTTTCGCAGGTCTCAGCACGACGAGAAGATGACCACTTTCTTTAAACACAACTTCAGTGAGGACCGATGGCGGAAGGCTGCACTAAAAAATGCCTTTTCGCTCCTTGGGAAACAACGATTTGAACAGTCGGCAGCATTCTTCCTGCTGGCCGGATCACTCAAGGACGCAATCGAGGTTTGGGCAACAACTTTTTAGACTTGCAGGATATTAGTTAATTTAATCAATCATCATATCGGAGTATTGATCCATACAAGACATATGAAACACAGGGACCACATGCGGCCCTATGAATGTATTTATGCGGCCCTCAGATCTGAATGAAACATGTATAAAATGTTTATCTTTCATCTTGTATTTATTCATTTATTAACTATTAATATTAAGTTACTTTTTATTTTGTCCTTTTTGTGAATATTTCTTCATTATTACAGATTTAGTTCCGTTATATCTTTTTTTTTTTCTTCAATTGTTTAGAAATAATTTATTGGCATATTTAATATTATTGTTCTTTTGTCCTTTTTTTTTTTTTTTTTTTCTTTTTTTTTACATACAACTTTGATTCTGCTCATCTCCCCTCAACAGACCCTGATATGCACTGATTAATGACATGATATTTTTACCTCGCAATACAATACAATGCACATACTTTGTTGATACATGTGCTTTAGAATGATGATGACATACAGTATTTGATAGTAGTTTTTGTGTATAAAAATGACATTACATTTTAACAAATATCTGTGCCTCTTATTAATTTCCGTTTTATCTGTTTAATGTGGGTTGGTTTTATATTTAGTTCTCCGGGTAATTTGTGTTGTTCATTCATGTAGATGTTCATTTTTAGATAACACATTGAAAAATAAGTGTTCCCTTTTTGAAACCTCAGGTGTTGTTGGAGAAGATGGAAGACTTGCAGCTGGCCATGATCGTAGCAAGGCTCTATGAGGCAGACTTTGAGAACTCATCCACCTGCCAAGGCCTCCTCAACGAGAAGGTGCTGGGATGTAACCGGGACGGCTCCGCTTACCACTGCTCCCGACTTCACCCGGACCCCTTCCTACGCAGCATAGCTTACTGGATCATGAAGGATTACACTCGAGCCCTTGACACCTTGTTAGAGAGAATCCCTAAAGAGGATGATGACAACCCAGGTCGGTCAATCTCAAACTTGTTCAGTCATCAAGTCTTCAACATTTTGACTTTTGTGACTTATTTTTTCTGTTCCTTTTTTTCCAGATGTCATGGTGAAATCTTGCAATCCTGTGGTTTTTAGTTTCTATAACTTTCTCAGGACTCACCCGTTAATCATCCGTCGGCACTTTGCTAAACCAGAGGGTAAAGTCACGACTGTAGGTCTAACTTCAGAGAAGAGCACCGCAGATGAGATCAACCTTATAGAGCGCAAACTATTCTTTACCACAGCAAATGCACATTTTAAGGTAGGATTAGCCACTGACTGTTAAAAAGAAAATGTTCTCCACTCTTAGTGACTATTTCATTATTTATTTTGTACAGGTTGGATGTCCAGTTCTGGCCCTGGAAGTCCTCTCTAAAATCCCCAAAATTACCAAGAAAGCTGGTTCGTCTTCTCCGAGCAAAGCTTCTTCCAAGGCCAACGTGAACTCCAACCAACCGATCGAAAATGGCACCTTGGGATCTTTGGATTGGGCCTCACCGGCGCCCCCTGCCAATGCTTGGGGCGGAAACGAAAGCGCATTGGATTGGAGTCAGCCAGCGGTGAAGTCAGAAGAAGACGACCTCAAACTAGACTGGGGAGATGACAAAGACGATGACGAAGATGATGAAGATGATTATCTGACGATGAAGAAGCCAGAGATCAAAGTAGAAGAAAATGTTCCTGCTGATCCCAAGTTACAACGAGACGACTCTAAGGTGTGGAGAAGAAAAACGGGTCATTCTTATGCCTGAATTTTTGTTAATTCCCTCTGTTGTGTTTCAGGGTGAGTCTGAGGTGGACGTGATCGCGGAGCAGTTGAAGTTCCGAGCCTGCCTGAAAATTTTGATGACGGAGCTACGGACACTTGCTACTGGCTTTGAGGTGGATGGAGGGAAACTCCGCTTTCAGCTCTACAGTTGGCTAGAGAAGGAAATCGCTGCCATGCATAAGATCTGCAATTACAAGGTCAAACAAGACAAACTCTGGTGAATTAAAAAGTGGGCATGTAAAAACGGATAATATGATTCTACAGGTGGAGGGTAAGGAGGAGGATTCGGAGGTCGAGCAGCGAGGAGAGCGAACACAGTCCTTCGATATATCAGATGATGTTTTCGAGCGCTCAGACGCTGGCGCGTACGAGCGCCACCAGATGGAACGGCGACGTCTTCAAGCTAAACAGCAGCACTCTGAGAGGCGCAAGGCGTGGCTGAGGAAGAACCAGGCCCTTCTGAGGGTCTTTCTCTCCTATTGCAGCCTTCACGGCGCCAAAGGAGGAGGGGTTACATCCGTACGGATGGAGCTACTGTTCCTCCTTCAGGAGAGCCAGCAGGTGCACACATCAACAGAACTTAACGTGGATTGGTTTATCTCTTGCTAAGCTCATTCTTCTGGACGTGTACAGGAAACTACAGTCAAGCAGCTGCAGTCTCCTCTGCCTCTCCCTACAACGCTGCCACTGCTCTCAGCCTGCATCGCCGTCACAAAGACCGTCATCGCTAATCCAGTCCTCCACCTCAGCAACCACATCCATGATATCCTGCACACCGTCACACTGATGGAGACCCCACCGCATCCAGAAGTCACTGAGGATCAGGTCAGAGTGAAAGATTTTTTAGTATTTATCACTTTTTAAATCATTTCATTCTTGTTTAAACTCCCAACAGATGTGGACAAAAAGTCCACATAGCAATATTTGAATTAGATTTTCATTAAATGTATGGTAAAGGTATAAAATCAAATGTGTTTAAATGATTATTCTATTTTTTATATTATGGTATTATTAAATACTTACAAAAATGCCATAGGCTGAGTAAACAGTTTTAAAACAAAAATCCTATAGTCGTATTTAGAGAAAATTAAAAAAAAAATGTAATAGTTTGTTTCTACATCTTTGACCCAATGAGGGCCTCAAAGGCCAAAGGGCTGCATGTGGCCCCTGCGCCAGGCTTGCCCAGGTCTGATGTTGTCCTTCTGTACAGGTGAACTCTCTTCACACTCTGGCAGCGTCTCTCTCCGCTTGTGTTTATCAAGCTCTGTGCGACAGCCACAGTTACAGGTACTTTCTCTTCACCTCTTTAAGAAATGTCTCTGTATTGTAACATACTGTGTTTAATCGGTACTTGTTTAAATTTTACCATGTGTCATTAAATGCTTGACAATAAATCCTCTTTATGATACGTCTTCAAATATTGACAAGTTTGTTAAATGGACTTTGCAGCAGCCAGACAGAAGCCAACCAGTTCACTGGCATGGTTTACCAGGGCCTGCTGCTCAGCGAGAGGAAACGCCTACGCACTGAAAGTATCGAGGAACATATCACTCCCAACTCTGCTCCAGCACAGTGGCCAGGTACAGCGATGCTCTTTCACTTCTTAGCATAGACGTTATTCACACTAAGATCACAGACGGGGAAGGTTTTGTCAGCAAATAAATTGTATTCACAATTAACTTTGCCTAAGATAATAAGTTACGTGTTGAGGAGAGGATTTCAATTTAGAAGGAGAAACAGGATTCGGCTTTGATGTCCTTCAGGAGTGAAAAAAGACATGATTATAGAATATTCATACTTGTTCATTTGGAGAGTTGACGAACATTTTGTGATCTTGACGATTCTCTTCAGGTGTTTCGTCTCTGATCTCGCTGCTGACGTCTGCCAGAGAAGGGGACCAGCCCAAGCTCAACGTGCTACTGTGTGAAGCGGTTGTGGCTGTTTATCTTGCACTTCTCATCCACGGCATGGGCACCCACAGCAGCAACGAGCTGTTCCGCCTGGCAGCGCATCCTCTGAACAATCGCATGTGGGCCGCAGTCTTTGGAGGCGGAGCCAAAGTCGTCATTAAGCCAAAGAGGCCCGAGGCTCCTCCAGGTAACATTTATATTTGTGGTTATGGCTATAAAAACTCCCCTCTTGCTTATGATTCATTTCAGCCCTGTCCGTTGAAGCTGAAGTGTCTTTAGCTCTCTCTTCTTTTGACTGGCGATACTTTTGGTCTCCGATGTGTTGTGGCAACACTCCAAAGATGCTGGTGTGTAGTGTCTTGTGTGAGTGTTCCCTCTGCCCTGTGTCTCAGTGCCGGCTGATTTTGAGGCAGCAAGGCCTGAGGAGTCTCAAGAGACAGGAAGACCTCAGCCCTCCTTTAACCCCCAACCCGTCCACACTGATATCCAGCGTCCAAAACGACCCCCTCCTCACATTTCAGTGGGAGAAGTGCAGGGCACTGTGGCACCACCAGCAACTCAGACCAGCTGTGAGTAACTGGGCTGGTGGATTGCGGTGCTGGTTTGCAGATTTGCAGTGCATGGTAATCGTACAAGTTTGCAGAACTGCAGTTGCTTGACCCCCTTTTTCTTGTGCGGCTAGCCCTGAATGTTACTGACAAACAACTAAACGATTAATGCTATGAAATGGATTCGCTCACCAACAGCTCTCTGTGTCGGGTCGAGTGTGTGTGTGTTTGTGTGCACTCAGCACTGCATGTACATGTTGTTTTGTCCTCTCTGTTCATCTCATTGTTCCACTGCTACTGTCAAAATTAACCCACAGCTGGGCCTAACAAGGAATGTTCAGAAGCCAAGGCTGGGCGGAATAAATCTGTCTCTGAGACTAAAGCAGGTACATCTCCACATGATATCTGCTTCTACAGACTCGTATGCCGTCATAACAGATTTACATCATCATGATATCATATTACCGCTTGTTGAATAAATGTGTCCTGCACACTGTGTGAGGATCTGTCACAACACGCCATGTTTGACATTTGCATTGGCTGGTAACTTCCCTCGTCACATGAAAACACCTCAGACATTTTTAGATAATTACAGCTATTTTAAGCACCAGATCAGAAAGACGAAAACATAAATGCCAGGAGAATAATATGACTCACGTTTTTAAATTTTGGAAGTGCTTGTTTTATGCTCTGTAAAGTCTGTTTCATGTGAAATACTCATGTTATTTTTAAAAGATTCATGTCTTGGGAAATATTCATGGGAAATAACATTAACTACGGGTCTGGCAAATGGCAGTACGTCACGATAGAGGGCAACGATACGATATATTGTGATACTGTAGGATCTGTAGGATTTGTAGTCGAGTCGAGTACCTGACTCTGGTGTTGCAGAATTTATAGACCACATGTTTCTTGACAAAGTCTTAACTGCTTTCATTTGTTTTTAAACCAGAATATTTCATCAGCTTTAAAAGCTGCTAGAGTGGACTGTATCCTCTCGTCCTCAGTCATCGAGATTTCAATGCTAGTAGTTAATGACTGCTGCAATCTAGCTGGTAGGGGGGAGGAAAATATCAATGCTCTTAAATATTGCACTGTAATGATTTATTGATTAATTTTTATTATTTATTATATTAGTTTTTTATTTACAATTAACATGCAAATATGTACTTGGTTTTGCTGGTATTTCTTCTTTTGATACCCAAATATAGATATCTCGATCAATAAAGTTCTATCTATCTATCTTTTTGAAGTAAGCTAAAGTTAAGCATTGAACGTTGCACGTTAAATATGCTTTGACTATTTACTTCAATTAAATTATTTAAGAGACTTAATAAATCGTTGGCTCTAATGTCTCACATTGTACTGTATCTTATCGTTGCCCTTGTATGGTGATGTGCATCGTATCGGCAGATTCATGCCAATACACACCCATACTAACATGAAGATGTCGCATTAATTCAACCTTAGTGTTATTCACTGTGATCCGAATATGTTACTGTTGCAGTCATTTGAATAATGATGTTGTTTCTTTAAAACACATTTTAAGCTTAGAGAGAGTAAGATTTAAATCTTAGCGAAGTAAATATTGACGAAGAGCTTTGTGTGATTTCATCGTCCATTGTTGTTTGTTCACTGTTCAGTGTCATGCACTTCATCGTCATTTTGACTGATGGAATGATGTGTGTAGTATCTGTGTGTTAACTGCACTGTCTTCTCTGGTCTGTTTGTGTTTTGTCTTGTTTCGTCTGGTGTGACACCAGATATGGATGTCCAGGATAAAAGTGCAGGTTTGTGTACGACCCTGTGTCCCGTGTTCAACCCTCAATGTTTGAATGTTCTCAATGTGTCTCTTGATCAACATTTAGTCGCCTTCCTTGACGCTATGATGCTGGTTTGGTTGTTATTCTCCATCTGGGGGGGGGGCAAAGATTTGATTGACACTTGGTCCATTTCTTTCACTGTTTGTTGTGTTTTGGGTGTAGATCCTTCTGAGAAGTTAAACCCACAACCTTAGGCACAAACTCCTCTTTTCCTTTTGTGTTTAAGTTCATGTATAAGTAAGAGTTTTAATGTTGGCATGACTTTATTAATTAAATTTTTTCCCGCTCCAGCTGCTCCACCTAAGCAGCCAGCAGAGGACGGGGACCGGTACAGACGCAGGTTCACAATGAAGATGCTGGTTCCAGGACGTCCTGTCAAGGAAACCCCAGCAACGCCCCCTCCCGTGCCCACAGAGAGACCCGCCTACAGGGAGAAGTTCATTCCACCGGAGCTCAGCATGTGGGACTACTTTGTAGCCAAGGTGAGTTTAACAAATGTCTAGTTGACACATTTTTATCAGCTTCACACCAAATCCCTCAATTTCCTTTTCGTCAAAATTCCCTTCTCAGCCTTTTCTGCCGCTGTCGGAGAGCAACGCTCTGTGCGACTCGGACGAAAGTGGGGCGGAGGACGATGAAGACGATGACGATGCCTTCCTTTCAGACACACAGATTAACGAACACGCTGATCCGAACTCGTACAGGTGAGGAGACACTGTTCCTATAAGAATTGCTCCAGTTGTGCCTAAACCAACGAATCCATGTGTTTCAGCTGGGCTTTGATCCGCCTGGTCATGGTGAAATTGGCTCTTCACAATGTCAAAAACTTCCTTCCGCTCGCTGGCCTTGATTTCACAGGTAAACACACGACATGAGTTTTTCTCTGGGACACATTGGTTTTCTAATAACGTTGAATTCTCTGCAGACTTGCCAGTGACCTCTCCACTTTGCAACGCGGTCTTGAAAACCTTGGAGAATTGGGAGCAGCTGCTTCTGGATCGAATGAACAAATTCGACGGCCCGCCTCCCAACTATATCAACACTTATCCGACTGACCTCAGCGCTGGTGGCGGGCCCGCTATACTGCGGCACAAGGCCATGCTGGAAGCTGACAACACCCCCTTCAAGTAAGTATTTTGTAGATGTTAAGAGAAGAATCTTTGTTAATACAGTACATTTGAAACGGTCACCAATACTGTGTTTACAAATGTTAGCACTTTATTGGCAAAGCTTTCCTCAGCCTGATGTGATCTGACAGTTTTCTCTTGTGCTTGCCATGTGAACTAAGATGGTGTTTTCTGCTTGTTAATTCCTGTGGTCAGAAGTCACTCTTTGTGAAAGACAATTGTGTTGAATTAGCTCGAGACGGTTGAATACAGATTCATCAGACTTCTGTTCTACTATTTAACCAAAAATATCTTTCAGAGTTACACATTTATACTTGATTATAATGCAATATCCTTTTTTAAAATATTGTTGCAATGAACTCGCAGGGGCAGCAGATGGCAGTTGCACTTGCAAACAGTCGCTTTTGCAAACCTGTAGATGCAGCTCTCTACAACACAGACGGTGACAAATATTGGAAGATGTTGATCAAAATGATAATGGTACAAACACCAGAAAATCTTATCTAGAGCAGGGCTGGACCAGAGTTTTCAATGGCTGTCGTCAGAAGCCTTCTAGCTAATCAATGTAATAAAATATCCTTAATATGATAGTAAATATGATATATATACAGTATATATATTGACAAGAAAAATGGAAATTTAAAATGCAAAGTTATTATAAAAACATGCCAGCATTGTTGTGTTTTTGTTTATTTTGTTTAATGTACATATCATATAAATAAATGTATAGTAAATAATGTTTTCAGAATATTTCTTTATTTTGCACCTCATGAAATGACCCCAAAATAATAAATGAGGAAAAAAATATTGAAAATTGTATTAGTGATAAATGATATATGAATAGTAAGTACAAAATCAGTTTCACTTTGACATTTGAAGATGCATTGTTTTTGTTGTTGATAACTTCAAGAGCAAATTACAACAAAAATGTTATTATTGATCGTAAAAAAATATTTTGTATTAATTTCCAGGACCAAGAACAATCAGTCGTTCCCTGCCAGACGTTTGTGGCATTTTCTGGTCAAACAGGAAATTCTTCAGGAAACTCTGATCCGTTACATCTTCACCAAAAGGAGGAAGCAGAGTGAGGTCAGTATCAAAACACAAGTCTCATTTCTGCAAAGTGGTTTCTTCTAAAACATCTTTCTTTATATTATTATAATATATTATTATTATATTCCTTCATGCCTCTATACGGCAAAATGTTTTTATTTAATTATGACTCTTAAATGATTTAAAGTCTAATAAACAAGCAATATTTTGTCACACAATTTGTGTGGATGTCATGTAGGATCAGGGTTCCTGGTGGGTTCTGGGCAGACCCAGGACCTGCTACAGTAAGTGACGCCTTAAAACCCCTAGAACAGCCGAGACCTCCCTGTGGAATTAACTTTCCTCCATCTTTGTTTTGGCTGCTTCTCTGACCTCGGCTATGATGAGGATCTTATTATTGACTCCGCTAAAGTCAGAAATGTATCAAGATTATAAATCTCATTAAGGTTTTCTTTTTTTCACACCATCGTATTGATCATATTGGTAACATGACTGTAATCGTCGAGTACATGCAGAGCAGTTTCATCGCCTACTGTGATGTCTGCTTCCAATCTTATCTGCTCCCTTCAAAACAGTCTGCTCCTGTGAATATTGTTGTTATTCCCTAATACGAGTGAGAGATAGTCCTGATGAAGTCTAGCTCTGAGGTTTCCTCCGTGCACGGATTCACAGCAGCGTCATGAAGAACCAAGTGCATAATTAAAAGCTTGTTTCCATTTTGTTTTCATTCCATGTTTTATTTTTCTGTGTTTGTGCATGTGTTCCCTGTTGTCGTGTTGTGTGCCGGTGTGTTTTGTCTGTATTGCCGTTGTGTGTGTTGTGTAGTCTATAGACAACCAAACGGACCATGTAAGCCCAAACAGCAGTCTCAATAAGGTAGTATCATCCACCGCACCAGCCCCTGGCTGCGTCTTTCCTGTCCCTCTGGAAGAGTCACTGTCGAGCCAAGTTTGAAGGAACGTGTGATTAAAAAATAAAAAAGTAGTGTAACAGAGAAAGTCTCAAGGTTGAAGCCTGGAAGAAGGAAGTCTAACGTCTCCTCGTCAGCTTGGCCCGACAGCGACTGCTCCTCAAAAAATATTTCATAAAACTTTGAATCAAATACACTCATCTATCCTGAGATAATTATTTCCTTTTGTGTCTCACTTCCTTCTCCTGAGCATCTCTAGCTAAGACTTAAAGCCACTGCTAACTAACCTGCATGCTTACGGGCCTTGGTGAGAGTTGATCGACCCGCAGGTGTTGTCACTAATGGTGCAAACTAATTTTCTTTTTATTGAAGTTCTTGACTCTAAATGCTGTCGAGCATCATCTTGTTCATGTGTTGCAGGTTAGCCATGATTTGGGAAAATAATTAACAGCTATGGGAAATTTTAAATGATTTTAATCGAATGTGAATCAAATCTACCTTCTTTCCTAAAACCAGTTTTTCTTCACACCGTCATTCCTTGTGTTCTTATTCTCCTGTGTAGGTGGAGGCAGATCAGGGCTATCCAGGAGCAAAAGCTAAAATCATTCACAAAGAGTCCGACATCATCATGGCGTTCGCCATCAATAAGGCGAGTTGTTTCAGCTTCTGTCGCCTACATAAGGTTAATTTAAGTCGTTTTCTTACAAACATTTCGCCTCGGACTCCAGGCCAACACCAACGAGATCGTTCTGGCCTCCACTCATGACGTCCAGGAGGTGGACGTGTCCACTCTGGTGTCCGTTCAACCCTACACCTGGATCGGGGACGACTTTGATAAGGAGTCACGCAGGTTAGATCGTGGAGTCACTTCACATGTGCTTTGATCTGATAAACGTGTGTCGCCCTCCAGCTCTGACGACGTGGACTACCGCTCCTCACACACCAACATCGCCCAGGCCAGCTCCGCCCCCTTCGCCCCTCCACAGATGCAGGTGTCTGCGTCCATGCCCTGGCTGGGCAGCGGGCAGACCAGCATGGGGGCCAGCGTGGTAAGAGCCACACTGTTATTAGCATTGGAGCAGTAGCTGGTGTCGACCAACAGAGGGCGTGCTAGGCCTCGTTTGAGGAACTAGATGTCCAGTGATGTTGGGTGGAAATGTGTTGCTTACTAGCGAAATGGCGAGAATCTGCAGCCATGATTTTTATCACAGTACAGAGACAACGATACGATATATTGCAATACTGTAGAAACGAGGATATATTTATAGTATTGTCGAGTACTTGACTCTGGTGTTGCAGAATTTACAGACCACATGACTCTTGACAAAGTCGTAACTGATTTCATTTGTTTTGAAACTAAAATATCAGCTTTAAACACTGCTGTAGTAGCCACATATATCTTTCTTGTGTTCAGGTTTGAAACTGTCAGTAGAACCTTTTTGGAAGGTCAAGTTAGTATTTTCCATGCACTCGTTTGTTTCTACCGATGTTTGAGAACATGCATGTTATTTCTCTCTCTGTTGATACATCCACAGATGAACCTTCTACAGTTACCATTTACCATAGCTGGATGTTTGAGAAAGAATTGTTTAAAAAAAAATGTTTAGGGTGTAAAGCAATGGTGGGCAATTACATTTTTCTCAGGGGCCACAATATAGACTGTGACTGTTGTGAGGGGCCATGGAGCCAAAAGAGCAGGCCAGAGCCAGAATAAGATGGAAAAAATAGTAAAACAAACAAAAAGAGACAAAAAGAAAAACTAACAATAAACCAAACCTTTCTATTATATATTTATAAACCTTTCATATATATATATATATATATATATATATATATATATATATATATACAATGGAAAGGAATATTCACCAAAAGAACCCTATACAAGAACCCTAGACAAATATTTCAATTTAGAGTAAATATCTTATAAATAAACTGAATGATAAATAAAAATAAAATTGTTAGCAGTCAAATAATTGTTCTACATGTTCTACTCTGACTTTGTAAGGGCCGCATAAATATAATCAAAGAACCCCCGGAGTCGCCCATGTCTGGTGTAGAGCTACAATCGACCAGAGAGATGCGTTATTGTTATCATCTTAGGGTTTTCTTAAAATACATTTTTCTTTAATGCATTTACTTTTCATAATACTTTAGACTTTCATTTTTATTAAAAGCACATTTTCCATTCAAGTGTTTATTTTGTTCGACTCAAGTCTTTTATTTTGATATGATTTTGCCAAGTGTGTGTTTCTGAGTCTTATCGGCGTCTCAGACTAAACACGGCCCGTGCTGAGTCTATAGCGGCTGATACTGTCCAGCAGCATGTTTTTCTATGAACACATGAAGATTCCAGACCCAAGGTACGGATCTGCGTCACGCTTACATGCAGTTCTCGCTGTCCCAGCCAGGAAGATAAATCCTGGGCCTGATTATCGACACAGGGTTGTCCACGTTCAGCCGACTATCAAGGCAGAAGAGAAGTCTGGAGGACAGTCTCGTCTGTCAAAATAAACATGTGTTGCACATGTTCTCTAATAAACACAACACTGTCAATTAAAGTGTTGTGTTTTTTTTCCTTCACTTCTCCAGATCATGAAGAGGAATTTGAATAATGTGAAGAGAATGACGTCACACCCGATATATCAATACTGTAAGTCGCCTCACTTTTGTCGTCACTGATGCACACTTGAGTGTTTGGTTCCACAATGTGTGTGTTTGTGCCGCAGACATGACGGGAGCTCAGGACGGCAGCGTGAGGATGTTCGAGTGGAACCGACCTCAGCAGCTCATCTGCTTCAGACAAGCAGGCAACGCCAGAGTCACACGTCTGTACTTCAACTCGCAGGGCAACAAGGTGAACACGCTTTTTTTAAAACACTTTCTTTCAACACGCATGTGTGTAACATTCGATGTCTCTATTCGTCTTCAAGTGTGGAGTCGCAGATGGTGAAGGTTTCCTGAGTCTCTGGCAGGTCAACCAGACGTCTTCGAACCCAAAGCCATACCTGGTGAGCGAACGACACAGATGTGTGACTGATACTGACGACTCATGCATCCTAACATTCTTGACAATATGTCACGATACAGCAGCAACGATACAATATATGCTGATACTGTAGGAACAAGAATACATTAGTAGTGTCAAGTACTTGACTCTGGTGTTGCAGAGTTTTAGAGGCCGAACTATGAAACCAAAACATCAGCTTTAAAAGCTGCTGGCATTGACTGAATCCTCTGGTCAGGACCAGAGGAGAGAAATCCTTCCAGGCTGTTGCTCCTAAGCAACTCCTGTTGTGTTATCAGTTTTTTCCTGACCTTTAAAGTTATACTTTATGAATATTGTTTTGATTGTTTAAGTGCTTTGTGACCCTGGTCTGGAAAAGCGCTATATAAATAAAAAATTACTTACTTACTTACAATCTCGAGGGATTTCATTGTTCCCTTAGCTGCGAAGAACGTAACTGCTGCCATCTAGTGGCTGTTAGTTTAATTGCGACACAAAAATTGAACAAACTCTGTGAATTATTTGTTAATTAAAAAATGGAATAAACTTTAAATAGAATTTTTTGAAATATAAATTATTTAAGAAGTTTGATGAACAAATAAATTTAAAAAAAGCTAAATTGTACAAAAAGTACATTGAAACAGTTCTGTCAGTACAGTATCATGAAAAAATACCTTTTTTTTCTGGTTGACACATTCTGACATGTACACGATGGTTCTTGCAGAGCTGGCAGTGTCACACTAAGACCTGCGGAGACTTCGCCTTCATCACGTCCTCCAGTCTCATCGCGACGGCAGGACAGTCCAACGATAACAGGTGAGGATCGCTCGCTCATCTTGGTTTCCCTGAACAAGATGAACAACAAGTCTTTCCTCCTCAGAAACGTTTGCCTGTGGGACACGCTCATCTCTCCCAGCAACACCATGGTCCACGGTAGGAAAGCCACAAACTCTCTCACAAACTTTTAACTGGTTTTAGAAGCGAGTTTGGCGACTGAATATTTCCGCGGTGAGGAGAACAAAGTGTCCTCTGTCGTGGCTCTAACGTCCTCTCGTCCTCAGCGTTCCCCTGCCACGAGAACGGGGCCACGGTGCTGCAGTACGCCCCCAAACAGCAGCTGCTCATCACCGGAGGACGCAAAGGCTTCGTGTGCGTGTTCGACATCCGTCAGCGGCAGCTCCTCCACACCTTCCAGGCCCACGACTCGGCCATCAAGGCTCTGGCTCTGGACGCCTTCGAGGACTTCTTCGTCACCGGCTCTGCGGAGGGCAACATGAAGGTGAGTCGCTCGTGAACACTCGCCGAGTCTCCAGCGGATCCACGTGAAGAAGGAGACGCTTCTTACAGCTGCTGGTCTTGTCACGAGCTGGTCCTACACTTGTCACCAGTCGCAGCAGTTTGTGTGTTTTATGGATCAGAATGTTTTGAATTTCTGCATGAGATGCATTAAAACATGTTTTACCGTATTGTAGCATCTGAAGCTGCTTTTGATGAAGACGATACATCGGATTTTAACAGCTTCAAGAGTCTTAAGGCATTAAAATCTTATTATATATATATAATTAATATAAATATATGTATATTAAAATGTGACCCATTATTAATTGCATTTTATATTTGGTCACATTTATTTATTTATTTAAAAATAATAATTTACACATTTACAATCACAACAGTGGAACCAAAAAAACAGTGAAGCTGTTGCAGTCAGGACTCTCTCAGGAGACGCACGTCGGGATTCATCTTCAACACGTTTCATATTTCAAACTGTAGGAAGATGCGTTTTCTCTCCATCTTGATTTATAAAGTGTTACCAGACAATATATTAAAATCTAAATCTTGCTTGCTTCAGTAGTTGATGTTGGCTTTTGTTTTGGTTGATTTTCAAGTTTTCAATTTCAAAATTGTATGAAATCATCTTGAATTTAACTTATTATAAGCTTTAGTTTCCCTGTTTAAAACTGACCATCAGGGTCTGAATGAACACTTGACACTGTTATTGTCAGTCTCACTTGGATCAATAAAGTTTTATCTATCTATTTATAGAGGTTTTTTTATGAAGAAAAAAACATCAATTTAACTCTAGAGGGACAACAAGCTAAACTAAAATATTCAATCGGGTATGTTTTAAAGAATAAGTAGAATCCTGCAAAAATAAAAACAATTTTAATTAATTTCTGGGTAAAAAACAATATTAAATGTTTTTACTTTATTTCCTAATTCTTAAAACTTCAAACACAATTTTCACGCATCCACACTATGAACCAGCTTTGTCACAGATCACCTACCCCTCCTTTAAATGTGTGACATAGTGTTTCAAAAGATTGTGATTCATGTTTTTAATCGTAAATATAATATATATTTCTTAACGATGTCGTTGATGCGCTCGCTGTGAATCCTACATCACGCTTCGTTCCTCCTGCAGGTGTGGAAGTTGGCGGGTCACGGCCTCATGCACTCGTTCAGCACCGAGCACGCCAAGCAGTCCATCTTCCGCAACATCGGCGCCGGCGTGATGCAGGTGGAGACCCGGCCCGGGAACCGCATCTTCACCTGCGGCGCCGACGGCACCCTGAAGATGCGGGTCCTGCCCGACCGCTACAACATCCCCTGCAGCCTGGTGGACGCCCTCTGAACCCAGCCACGCGTCCCACAAAGTTGAACGGTCTTAAACCGGGGGGCGCTCTCCGCGTCGACGCGGAGTCGCCGGCGGGTCGACCTTCGACCCCGCGAGCAGATCCTTTTCCATCTCCAGAGGCTGAGAGCGAAAGCCGCAGGTACTTGATTTCCCAACGCCTCCGAATCGTTCCCCTTACTTTCCCCTCCTCCACGAATCTCGGCTCTTCTCGTGCGTCCATAGGGAAGCTATGCATGTCCTGTTCTCGTGCAATCGCAGGTCTCTTGATAATAGTGTACAAGTGCTCAAGCTACATTTTTGAAGTGTGTAACTGTCGTCATTTTGTGCCCACGGCTGCAACTCTCTTAGCATCTACTGTAACCAGCACTGTGGTCTGTTCTCCAGTCAGTGGTTTCCAGTGTGGACCCGGTTGTTGGAATTTGTTTCGATGCCCCCCGATCCCCCCCCTTCCTTGCCCTGATGGTGCGTCCCCCGCCCGTGGTCACTCACTCTGGTCCGGACCCGGGGTCCCCCCCTCACCTCCATGTTTGTGCGGCGACTGCTCGGACATTCCTACGTGTGGACGATGACGTGTTGAACTCTCGTGACTGTGATCTCAGTGTTTCCATCCGTCTGTTCCCGACCCCTCACCCCCCCCACGACCCCCCCCCCCCCCTGAGCAGAAACACAAAAAGTCCCGGTTTTGCACACGACCCCTCGATTTTTTTTTGTATTTACTCCAGCATTCCTTTCGTTTTTAACTTATTGCTTTGGTTTTGTTCTAGGAATGTTCACGTCTCAGTTCGACCTCCTCGTGTCACGTTTGCACTCAAATTCTGGAGACACTAAAAAGTTGATTTTCAAGTGAAGAAACAAAATGAATGTGTGGCTTTATCCGGCCCGTGGTAACCGTGGAGATAGTTTTAATATATACATAGATATTTATATATATAAATATATATATATACAGATAGATCTACGAGACATCACCACAGCTTGTACAAACATGTTTTCCTCGTTTAGGTTTTTATCAGCTGGACTAGTCGTGCGTTTTACGTGTATGTATGGTATTTATTCAAGAGTGTTTTCCTCCTTCCATGTGTACTGTGTGTATATGTCGTGTATCACAGATGTCTGCGGTGTGTGCGCGCGCATGTTTGGCCCCAGGAGCCAATAATCACGGGTAGACTCTCTCGAGGACGTGCAAGAACAGGTCATGGCCAGTTTTACCTTTGTAAAGTGAATAAATCGTTTTTATTTCATCAGCCGCTTCCACACGCTCTTGTGTTCGCGTCTCTTGTTGCTGTCAATAAAGTTCCGTGCCGCTTTCTGGACCACGAGTGTAGCCGGACACACACACACACATACAAGACACACACACATGCAAACAGTGACGACACCAGAGGTTTTTTCATGTCCGGAGCAGGAAATACAGCAGCAGTGAAAACACGGTAGAAATCAGCAAATGCAGGCGACGCCGCCATCTTGGTTTGAATCACATTTGACACTTTTTTAGTGAAGTTTCATCAAATAAGAAACAAATGTGACACTTTGACACTGTTAGTGTTAGTCCTCGCTTTAGTTGTTTTTTAAATAAAATAACAACTAGCTTTTTTATTTATATATATATATATATATATATATATATATTTATATATATATATATATATATATATATATATATATTTATATATATATATATATATATATATAAACTTCTGTACTTTTTTTGACGTGTGGGAGAAAAACGAACCAACAAAGTCGGACTTAAACTCATGACCTTCACTCGTGTGACGCAGGTCTGTAGTAAAACAACATTGCGCAACAGTGAGACTCAAACTAAATATCACAAAATTTAACTTTGAAGTGTTTTTAAATGTTTTTTAGTAACGAGCAATCACTTTTTTTTCCGCCCAATTTTTTTATCCATCTTTTTTTTGCCTCTATTTCTCAACGAAATACATTTTTTTAACTTAATCACACGAGAAGCAAAAGACCTTCCACCGTCTTAATGTGGAATCTGTAAAACTTTACTCATTCGCACATTTTCTTTATCTTTTTTTAAATATCTCGCCTCTTAAATGTATTTTAATTCACTTGTATTTCAAACCCAAACCAAATGAATTGACTCCAGTGAATCTGATCAAGTACGTTTCTTTACACAATTAGTCATTTGACTCGACAAGTTTGTTAATACAAGTGTTATTTTGAAAATGAAAAATAAATAATAAATACAAAAGTTTAAAACCAAAGCGTTCATAATGTATTTGCGATATAATGTACAAAACATGAGAAAAGAGGTGGAATAAGAACATTTATATATATATATATAAAAAAGACAAACTGGTGTAAATTGTCCATAAAGCTTCATGAAACAATGACTTCATTTAAAGGCCACTAGAGGGCACCCTTTCAATAATGTGGGCTCTGAACCACTATTATACATTATTTAGTATCAGCAGGCGCCACCTACTGGTCTCTGAAACTTACAACAATGTTTCATGAAGATTTATTGACCCATAACTGCGAATGTACTTTTGTTTCTTTGTTATTCACTTTAATATAAATATAAAAACACAAAAACAACTTAAAAACTTTTTTCACACTAATAAAAAAAGACAATCAACAGTTTTCAAAATAACATTTTGGTTGTTTTTTTAACAGATTTTTTTTTTTGGGCAATTCTTAAACATGTAAATGTTGTCTTTGCTTGATTATTATAATTTAAAGTATTTGATTTTTTTTTGGGATTAAGGAAATTGTACTTTTTGTTTACTCTTTTTAAATTATAAATGTATATTTTTGAATTTACCTTTTTTTTTTTTACTTTAAATTTCCTCTTTGTATTATTGTTTTTGTTCTTTTATAATTTAATCATTTTTTTCTATAGATAAAGTTGTTTTTTTTAATGTATGCAACTTTTTTTTATTTTGTTTATAGAAACAAAACTATTTTAATACATGACCAGTGGTTGCTAAGAGCTAGCAGGGAGCTAGCATGTTGCTAGCATGTTGCTAGCACAGAGCTAGCAAGGAGCTAGCACGTTGCTAGCACGAGCTGCTGGTCCCAGCGTCACTCGTCGGAGATGAAGTCGACCTCGTAGACCCGGACGTCGCTCTGGTCCCACACGTACAGGTGCCGGTCCTTGGGACTGTAGGACAGCATGGCCAGGACTCCGCCCGGAGACCTCACGTCGAAGGTCATGTTGACGGGCTTCCCCTTCAGGAGGTCGAAGGCGAAGGTCACCCTGGTGTCCTTGGTGTCGGTGACGTACAAGACGCCGCAGGCCACGAAGGCGTTGCCCGCCTTGCCGCGGGGGAAGGTGGTGTTGACGTAGGAGGTGATGGAGAAGGTCTTCTGGTCCAGCTGAGCCACCACCAGGTTCTCGTCCAGGCTGGAGGCGAAGATCAGCCACAGGCCGTTCTCGTCCGCGGCGACCTTGAAGTAGGTCTTGGAGTTGTGGAGCAGGTACATGAGGTTATGGTGCAGAGCCTCGTCCACGGACAGAGTCTGGAGCCTCTTGGTGCTCAAGTCCAGCCTGGAGAGAAAACTGGCTTTTAAGGCTTTTTGAGAATAAACAATATTTAATATTTTTTAGGTTCAAAGCTTGAGTTTTTAAATGTTCGAATATATTTAAAATAAATGTTTGTTTTTTTTTACACATAGTTTGATATTTTTTTAATAGTTAAAAAATCTGAAATTCAATTTTCTTTATTTCATCGCCTTTTAAATTCAATATAAAATAGATGCAAATGTTGGTATATAATAGTATAACAGATTATATTGAATTTCGAAGAAAAAAAAAGATAGAAATAGAATTTTAAAAAATATTTGTAAAAAAAAAATCGAAAAAGGTTCAAATGTTTTCATTTTAATTTTTTTTTTAAGTAATTTAAAATTTAAATGCACACATTGAATTTAATTATTATATGAATGATAATGAAGTGGTTTTAAAAACATTTGAAAAAAATATATATTTTTGATTTTCTAATTCCAAATAATTAAAAAATAATTCTAATAAATGTTGGTAATTTCATTGAATTTAAAAGGAAAGAAATTAAAAGAAAGAATAAAAAGAAACTAGAAAGAAATTTGAATATAAGTAAATGAAAATAAAACGTGTAAGAAAAGAATTGCTTTTGAAAATATTCAAATGTCTTAAATATTTTATTAAAACAAATACATTTTTAATATACAAATTATTGTGATTAATTATTTTTTTTAAAAATTAAATGCTTTAAAAACATGTCAATAAAAGTTTAAAAAAAATAAATATAGTGTTTGGTTTTCTGATTCCAATCATAAAAAAATTAATTGTCTAAATTCAATAGTTTGTTATTTAAAGCCTTTTAAATTCAATATAAAAATGTTGACGGTGCCACTTAAGATACTATAAGAGTAACGAACCAATCGGGTGCTTCTAAGTTGTCACGTGATCCTCTGCTCGTCGCATGATTGGCTGAGATCACAATGAAGTTGCTCAGTATTGTTCAGTGGCTCAATTATACCAACATTTTTATATGGAATTTAAAAGGCTAAGAATAAAAAAATATATTGAATTTTAAAAATGTATTTTTTAATTATTAGAAATACAACAAAAAACGATGTGTATTATTTCTTTAATATTCAAAAGTTTTAAATTAAATTAAAAACTTTTTTTTTGACTACAAACTATTAATTGTCAATAAAATACAATATTCTGACGACACTGATCTACTCCACGGATCAATAAAGTTTTATCCATCGATTGATCACTTCAGACTCACTTGGCCAGCAGTGACGTTCCAGCCACGTGGTAGTAGAAGGATCCGTTGTGGACGACGTGTCCGCAGCCGTGGTAGAACTTCCTCACGTCCACCGTCTCGCCGCTGCCGTTCCTGAACGCCTCGGCGTTCTCGTACACCTTCACCAGCCGACCTGCGGGGGGCGCCGTCAGCTCCGTACTCAGGTGAGTCGAACCCCCTCTTCGCTCTCACCTGAGAAATGCTCGGCCACCCAGACTCTATGGTCGCCGCTCCGCGCAGTGTCCGTCATCCACGCCCCGTAGGTGCTCGCCATCCTGGCCACATCTCTGGGCCGGACCAGGGACTTGATCAGGCAGTCTGGGGGGTCACACATGGGGTCAGCTTCGGTCACGGACTCGCGTCTGGAGACTCACCGTTCGGCTTCTGCGGCTTCAGGCTCTGAGGACTCGACTCCTTCACCAGGGTGTCGTCGTTTGGGATTCTGTGCAGAGCTTTAGGAACCAAAATGCTTCACTTAGTTTGTGTTTGACCTTGACATGACCTTCATTTCAGAGTTTCTAGAATTTAAATCCTCACCGAGGGTCTGAGTCGCCTGCAGGTTTGCTCGGTTGTGTCTTAACCTCGGGGGTGCCTGAGGGCCCGGAGGTCCCGGGGGACCCGTGGCTCCGGGAGGTCCAGGGGGTCCGGGGAGTCCGGGCGGGCCTGGAAGAGTGACGTCGATGAAAACAATTATTCTGGACTTCTTGTTCTTGTATTCTTGTTTATGAAACAACTTTACCTTCGATGATGACGTCGTTGGAGGGCGAGCCCTTCTCTCCCGGGGGGCCGGGCTCCCCTCTGTCTCCAGCGTCTCCCTTTTCACCTGTCAATCATGGAAGTGAGTCAGATTCATAGATGCAGGTTATTATATATACCATATTTCTGCTGCAGTGCATTATGGGACTTCAGAAATAGAAAAGTCAGGAAATGTTTTTTAAACAAAATAAAAATAGATATTTTAATAAAAAACAAATCTAAATTTTGTAAACCAAACAAATGAACATTTTGTGAACACCCCAAAAAATTTGAACAAAAGAAAAAAAAAATTGAGCACTGAAAAAAAAACATTTAGAACACAAAACAATTTTAAAAACCAAACGAAAACATTTTTGAACACAAAACAAAAAACAATTTAAAATACAAAACAAAACAAAAATGTATTGGTTAGAAAACAAAAAACATTTTGAACACAAAACAAAAAACAATTTTAAAAACAAAACGAAAAAAATGTAATGGTTAGAAAACAAAAAACATTTTGAACACAAAACAAAAAACAATTTTAAAAACAAAACGAAAAAAATGTAATGGTTACAAAACTAAACACATTTTTAAAAACCAAACAAAAACATTTTTGAACACAAAACAAAAATCATTTTGAACACAAAACAAAAAAAAGGATTGGTTACAAAACAAAAAACATTTTAGAACAAAAAACAAAATTCTTTCTTTTAACATAAAACAACATTTCTTTTAACAAAAAACAATGTTTTTTTTGACAAAAAACACTTCTGAACACAAACCCTCTCGTGGATCAGGTCAAAGGTTAAGTACTTCCTGCAGCCGTCGACCGACTCTCCACTGAAAGCGAAGTGAACCCAAATGGAGCATCTCTCTTACCTCGCTTCCCTCGTTTCCCATCAGCCCCGGGCGCTCCATTCAGACCGGGAAGACCATCAGAGCCGTTGTAGCCCGGCATGCCGTCCGTCCCGGCTGGACCTACAAGCCACGCGTGACTCATATTTGAATGGACTCGAGTCTAAAGATGTGGGTCAGTAAACCACAAAAGAGCTTCACTCACCAGGGGGTCCCGGGGGTCCTGCGACAGAGAGGTGTTTTAGAACGGGTGGTCGGTTATTAAAGATGTGTTTTTAGGAGAGCGAGGACCTACCGGAGATGCAGACTCCTTTGGTGCTGTTGCAAATGTCAATCAAGAGTTTGATCTGAAGGGAGAAAATATCACTGAAATATCGCAACGTTTTGGTTTTTCACAAAACTTTATCGATTTCTCTTTATTCTTCACAAAACTTTATCGATTTCTTTTTTCTTCACGATACGGTATCGTTCTTTTTTTTTCTTCTTTGCTGAATTTTTTTATGCTTTGAAATTAGAACATTCTTTCATTGTTTGTATGTTTTTTTGTTTGTCGAATAAATTGTGTGTAAATTAAAATGATTTTATTTTTTATTAAATATTTACATTTTTGTGTTGCAATTAAACTTCTGGCCACTAAATGGCAGCAGACATTACGTCCACCACAGCAGAAGGAACCACAATAACCCATCGATGACTGAGGGCGAGAGGATACAGTCGACTTCAGTAGCTTTTAACTCAGATTCTCATCAACACACACCTGTGTTCCCGACACAATCATCACATGAGTGAGCCTCACTCACCGGCACCACCGAGTACGTCATCATCATCATCATGTCGTCCTGGAGCTTCTGGACTCTGGGCTTGTGCTGATGTTTCATCCTGGTCTGGTTCTCCTCCAGCTCCTCCGGGTCGATCTCCCTCAGCTGCTGCTCCGTCTCCTCGCTCCTCTTGTTCCTCGAGGACTGGTACTGACCCGGTTCCTCCGCCTTGGCCCGCAGCCCGGCGTGCCTCGGGACCTCCTGGAGGAACTCCACCACGGAGCTCTGCTCCACCTCGGTCAGTCTGGACTCGGTCCGCTCCAGGACCGCCTGCTGCTGGTTCTGCTGCGCCAACAGAACCAGCAGACCCACGGAGTTGACCAGCGCCAGCAGGCATGTCCCGTACAGAACCAGGCGCTGAGAGAGAGTCATGCTGGGGGTCGGGATCCACATGGTCAAGACCTCGCCTCCTCCTCCCTTGTGAAGGTCCGACTGCAGCATCCACAGACTCAGAACTTTCGGGTCCAGAAGATGAAAGTCCAACAAGTCACCGGCAGCTCCGGAACCGTCTGAGGCGTCTCTCTGCTCCCTCTGAGGACTGGTGTGTACAGTGTTGTGTTGTTCCTCCGGTTGAAGAATGGGTTGTGCGTGTGCACGTGTGCATGTGTGTGTAGATGCTGGACGTAGGAGTGAACGTTACACAATCTCCAGGCCTGTCCAGTCACCTGATTTATATTCATCTCAGCCCATTCTAGTGCAGCGCCGTGGGCAGACTGACATCAGACACACACACACACACACACACTTGTCATGTAGACGTCAAAGCACACACACATACTCGTGCACTGAACTGTATCATGGGAAGTGGTGACTACTTTAGTGCGTAGTTGGTTAATAGTCGTTTTTATCTTAACTATTAACTTTTGTTATCTAAAAGAATCACTTATACTTTCGCTTTAAATTATTTATTCAAAAGTTTTGTTGTGTTACTTTCACCAGGGAATTGTGTTTTTGTTGGTATTATTTTGTTCATGCAATTGTTAGCAAACAACATGAAGAAGTGAATGAATATTTGATCTCATTCTACTGTTTTGAATTTTATTTAGTTGGTTCATTTACATGGTTCAGCTTGAATTTATTTTGGTGAATAATAAGAATAATAAGAATAATAAGAATAAGAATAGGTAGAAGGTTAGGAAGAACTTGATGAAATTGTTTTTTTCCAAATTATCCACAGCAAATACAGCAATTTTTCATAAAAAATAATAAAAAATAAAATAAGAACAAGAACAAAGAGAAATAAAGAGAAAGAACAAGATGATGCAATCTAAGTCTAAAGATAAAGATAACAGAATAACAATAAGAATAACGATAACAATAACAATAACAATAACAATCTTTCGATTGATAAACATGCTTAGATTATAAATTACATTTTAGCTGATGAAAATATTTATTTGTTCTTTATTTGTTTTTGTTTGTTCATTTAGATGTTTCATCTACAAGAAGCGTCTCTTCGTGCCGCACTTATAGAACCGAGTGTTCCACGGTTGTTACGTCTCTGAAGGTTTCTTGGCTGAAGTTCGAGTCTCGATCGAACATCAAGTGCCTCATTTATCGAGGCTTCATCTTCTGCTCGACTAGAATTCCTCCTCGGGCGCTGAAACTAATGCCAGTCCTCCATTCTTCCGCCACAATGACCCATTTCTTCGTTCAGCAGGAACAAATGTTTCATCTCGACGATCGAAAAGCCTGCGGAGCTCACGTGTGAATGTCGCGATCACGGTGAAGATCAGTGAAGATGCCTCACAGGTTCCCATCCTTCTCTCCCTCGAGACCCTCGGCAGGAACACCGACCCCTGCAAGTCTTTCTCCTTCAACCAGTCACGCTGGAAATGAAACGCCCCGGAGCTCTGGGTCATCACCAGCATTTGTGGGGGAAACTGAAAAAGGCTGCAGCAGATGTGAACCTACTTCAGGTCAACCCTCCGTCCTGGAGGGTCTCAGATCACAGCCCACTTGATGAAAATCATTCAGAAGATGTAACACAGGTCATGTGACTTGTCTTCATGTAGAGTTTATTTTTAAGAAAAATGAGTGGATTGGAGGAAGCCATGGGACCGACCGAGGACCTGCCCACAATACAAAGGCTTCAACCCTGAGGCTTCGAGGGTTTGCTGTTATTTCTTGGTTTGTTTTATATTTACAACAAGATTTAAGTCACAAAAGAAAGATGTAAACACTTCTTCCAAAATTTAAATTAAATAAAACTCGACAAATATTTGACATTTCTTTGAAAGAAAATACATGATTAAGTTAAGTTATCAGTATTAAAAATACTTGTGATCAAACCATTCGCAAATATCTACATTTGTTCGTCTAAAGTAGCTTGTCTTATGCTTCGATACTTTTTATAGCTTAAGTTCTCAATACCAAAGCTTCCACATCGAGGATTCAAGGCTTTGAGAAGATTTTTGTCTTTTTCCAAGAATGCAAAATATTTGCTAAAGGTTTGTGTTTTTTGTGGCTTCAAGGCTTCGAACACAGAGGCTTCGTAGCTTCAGTGCGTTTTAAATATTTGCTCAATCTTCTATCTTTTTGGAGACTTGGTCACATTGCTTCGCTTTGTTTATCTTTTGCTCAAAATGTAAAATGTTACATGGTTTAGGCAGGCCTCGTTCTTCATGTTTAAAGTAAAAATTTAGTATTGGAAGTTATGCTAATGGTTCACATTTTCCTTTTTCTCTTACTCAAATCTTACGGGTCTTGGATGCTGAACTCTCTGACGCGAGGCTTCACTGTGACCAGAATGTTTGGGTTGTTTAGTCAAAGATTGGAGGATTCATGTTTGTTTTTTTTGGTGCTTCAAGACGTTGACATTGTTCAAGAATTGTTAAACTCTGCAGCTCGTGTCCTGACTAAGACTAAGAGGCGCAAACACTTTTCCCCTGTGCTGTCTTCTTTACATTGGCTTCCTGTAGAATTTAGAGTACAATTTACAATCCTTCTCCTAACCTATAAAGCCTTACATGGTCTAGCACCAACATACATTAAAGATCTAATCCAAACTTACAAACCCTCTAGGACCTTATGATCCTTAAACTTTGATCTATTAGTTATACCACAAATCTCTAAATGTAGATTTGGAGCCAGGGCCTTCAGTTTTCAAGCCCCTCTGCTGTAGAACCAACTCCCGGCTTCAGTCCGGAGGGCAGACACCATCTCTATGTTTAAAAACAATCTTAAAACCTTACTTTTCCATAAAGCCTATAATTAACCTAACTGTTTTTCTTAGCTGCTATAGGCTGAGAATGCTGGAGGATTTTTAGACACCGAGCTCTGTATATCCTTCTTTTCTTACATTCATCACCTGTGCAGTTTAAACCCACACCTTTTTATTTCTCTCCCGGAGCCCCAGGGCTCCACCTCCAGAGCTGCTGCTGATCCAGGATCTTCACCACGTCAGCAGATCCCGAGTTCTGTCCAGCATCTCCATGGACTCTCCCATACTCTCCTCTTTTCTCTCACTGTATCCTCCCTCACTCTTCTCCTTATCCATCTGTCTACCCCCCCATCCTTCCTCCCAGCCGGTCACAGCAGGAGGCCGTCAACAATGAGTCTGGTTCCGCTCGAGATTTCTACCTTCTAAAAGGAAATTTTTCCTCGCCATAGCTCACTGCACAGTGTTTCGCTTATTGCTCATTGTTGAATTGTTGGCATCTGTTTTCACTTAATCAACTATAGTCTTACTTCAACTGTAAAGTGTCTTGAGATAACTTTGTTATGATAAGACACTTTAAATAAAATTGAATTGAATTGAATTGAATTGAATTGAATTGATATTTGCAACAGATTCTTGTAGGGGTTTCGATGTTGTGACATCGCGGCTTCTAGGCCTTGAAGGTTCAGAAAGGAGGACGCGTTGCCAGGTCCAAACCGTCTAGAGTAGACATGCATAATGTTGACCTCAAAGTGGAAGGAAGGAAGTAAGGACATGGAGATCAAGGTTGTTATCCACCTTTTTAAAGTTTAAATAGAGTGTTCCAACTACAGTGGAGTCTCAAACTACTCTGCCTCCTCTAAAGGTCCATCAGGGGAACAGCAGACAAAGATTTGTAGTCAAACAGCAGTTCCTGAAGGAGCAGCGTTGAAGTCGTCTGGATTATCGTCAAATAATAATGATCAGATTAATTTCCGGCTCCATCAGCTTCCCTGTATCACTGGTTCTGATAACAACTGTGCAGATAAATGTTGGCACAGCAAGATCTCATCACTGCCTTTTGCAAATGATGTGATAATATTGGGACCTTCAGTCATTTCTGGATGAAACAGCAGCTCTTTGTTCCAGCTCTCATGGTCACCAACACGAAGAGGATTGTGGATATAAGAAGCCAAAACGAGGTCACCTGGACTCTTCCGTCATTCAGAAGAGACTCAAAGTAGAACTGCTGACTTTATTGCAAAGTGTTCTACTGGGTGGAGGCCTCGGGTCAGACCCGAGACACGATGGAGAGAGAACATGGGATGGAGGCTCTGCTGTGTTTTCTTAGAAGGAAGAGATTTCCAGGTTGAGATTGAATCATGTTTTTTGACACTCGTGCTTCTTCAGATTCCTCTTCTTCTTTTCTTCCTCAACATTACGAGTAAATATTGCAGCCGCCCTTCATTAGTATCAACTTGTCCTCTTCATCCATCCGTCTTACTTCTTCCTCAAAAACCATCCAAATGTGATGAAACGTTTATCAACAGAACAAAAACCCGGTAATTATTCTGTCTAATGAAGTCCTTCTCAAAAGAAATGTGATAAAGATCAACTTCGGCTTTTTCTTTCTAAGACACGAGAATGAAGGGAGGAGACCCCGGGGCGGATCACAAAAGGGTTTGAAGACCCTGGAGGTGCAGTTGCAGCTCTTTCCACATACTGTACATGTCAATCTTCAGCTCGAGGACATGAAAAAATGAACAGAACAAAACAATGATAACATTATTTATCGTCTCGAACACCAGAGGTTTGATGTCATGCGTCTGTTTGGCATCATTGAGTAAGTTTACCGAAGATGACAACGACAGGGGCCTCGGAGACGAGGTGACATTAACATCTGCGCTCAGAAGGATCATTGTTCGGGGCGCTCGGGTCGCTGCTTAATCACGACGAACAATCTGGCGTCTCAGACGTCGTCCATGACTGAGGCTCCTCTGCAACAGACCAGCATTTGAGGCGCTCGCATTCTTCGCTGTGGAGGCGAGCGATCATTCTCTCTCTCTTTTTCTCTCTCTCTCTTTCTCTCGCTCTTTCTCTCTCTGTGTGACAAGAACAACTTTGCAGTAAACAGCTGCTTCCTTTCGCAAATACACTCAAAATTAAAGAGGAATTAATGATTGTTTTCTTAACAATGAACTCAATGAACCGCAGGCGAGAAACGATCCCGATAAGAACTGGGACTAAACAGCAGGTTTAAAAAAATATATACTTTCAAAAACTTCTTAAGATACTGTCAAGAATTATTAGTGTTCATGATAGAAGATCAAATAAAGATGTATTTGTGTCACATTTAGTCAAAGAAAGAGTTCAAACACTGATCTGTTGCTGAAACACAACAACAACGTCAACATGAAACACACATGAAAACCATTATGTAACCTTCATGCGTGTGTTCAGCACCAGAGTTTAAAGGACAAGATGAAAGGGGGGATGAAAGGAGGGACGGAAAGTATCGTGGTGATGGATAAAGTCTTAACTTTGTGCAGCAAGTTTTGAAGTAAAGTAAGACTTTTTAAAGAAGTTTTAAATTGTGTCATTTAATTACAGTCATTAATCTTTTCATTATAAAGCTTTTTTCAAATGTTTTTTCAAGAACTGTGTTCAACTGAAAAAGTCTTAACAACTTTCAGCCAATAATACACATTTTAAGCGAGAGATGTCAATCACACAAGGTTCAAATCTTCAGCGACCAGAACAAAGTAACACGAAGTATAAAATTCCCATCAAATTTCTCACCTTTAACCACTCGCTGTCAACAGTGAGCAGAGAAGCAGATGGAGCATGAATGCTCCTCCCATGATGCAACACTAATAGACTCAGGGACTCATTCATTCTTCGTGCTATTTCCCAAAGGAGATCTCCAGAGGATTAATAAAGTCCATCCATCCATCAGTACATCTATCTATCAGACTATATCTCAAGGGCAGAGTGAAAGGATGATGTTATTCTATGTTAATCTTTGTATCCTTTTTCTTTGCGTTGTTTCCTCGGATCCTTGTTCTTTATATTTGCACTTTGCACTTTGTTCTTTTGTTTGCACTTGCTCTTGTTGTTATATAACTTGCTGTACCAAACTGGAAACCCAATTTCCAGAAGGAGATCCATCCATCCATCCATCCATCCATCCATCCATCCATCCATCCATCCATCCATCCATCCATCCATCCATCCATCCATCTTACTCTTATTAGATGTCTCGTATATCACATGCATCTTTAAAGTTCAACGTGAACGAATAAAAATCGACTTTTAGTTAGAAAAGAACATTCAATGAACCGGATTTGTTTGACATGTGTTTGAAGACATTGCAGGCCATAATAACATCGTCGTCCATGATCCTTGGGTTTAATACATGTCATTTGTATTTAAATAGATAAAAAGAATTTACACACATTGTTATTCAGTTTGTCAAGCAAGAAAATGCATATCGTAAAGATTTACAAAAACATCAGCAGTTCAGTTGAAAAAAAGAAACAATTTAAGTTTGTTAATTCAACTTTATTTTTGTTTAAAGTTTTTTGTTTGTTTTTTTTCAATTTTAAGAAGCTCAAAACATCTCCCAACACTATTTTTTTAATCTTAGAATATTCCCCACTTAGATCTGAGTTTATCGGCCTCTGGTTTGTATGTGAAACATCTAAATATTTCTATCAAACCCATTGAAGGTAATTGTATATTTAATGATAAAATACATAAAAAAGTGAGAGCTGCAGCCGAATGATCCTTAAGAAAATCAACACGAATATAAAAAATGATGCAATGATGCGATCGATGGCGACAGTGTGTCTCTGCTCTATAACTGTGATATATTAACTTGTCAATATCATACGAAGCCAAAGACCTTCAACTTTATGTGAACAAATGGTCAGACCTGGCAATTAGCAATATTGATAATAAAAGCACAAAATGATAAATGATGCAGCACAGAGCGTGCCTCGGTTCAGACGTGCTGATAAATTGAAAATAGACCAAATACAAATGTCTGAAGATTAATATCACGACAGAAATTACAGCAGAGAAGTCAATATTGACTTCTAGGAAGGTGGATTTAACACATTGACGGGCCAAAGAAGTACATTTATTTTTGATGAATGTTCAGAGTAAATAAATATTTGAGTCAGACGTGACATTTATTAGTCATTAATTGTTATTAACAAATGAATGTATCTTATTAAAAGTTGCAACTCTGTCTTCCGTCTCCTCTGACGAGCCATTGAAGAGGAGGAAGAATGTAAATTCAAGATAATTCTTGTCATAATACCAACAGAAGACCCTCGTTAGCTCATCGTCCAACACTTTGAAGTTCAGAGCCAAACGTCTTCTTGTCCTCACCATCTGTCAAACACACGACTGTACACTCAAGGACTCTGGCGCGGGAACAACCCTCAAGGTCCTTGGTGTGTTATTTACACTTCCCTGCGCTGGTGTTGTGGCTCTGTGCCTCGCCCTGACCCGGCTCACCCTTCAGACGGGACTGCATAAAGACCCGGGTTCTCCAGGAGGCTGGGCACGACCGGAGCTGCAGTCCTGGTTCATGAGTCAGGATCTGGATCATGGATTGCGAGTGGGACATGACTCCCGTGGGTTTGGACTCCCTGGTGTTGGATCTAGTGTCGGTGTCTCAGAACGCCACGTCCGGAGGACCGGCTTGCATCTCCACGGCGTCCTGGGTTCTGCTGGTGCTGCTGTTCCTGGTGCTGATGGTCCGGAGTCACGCCGAGAGGCAGACGCTCCCGGGTAAGTGGTCTCACAAACGAGGGAGGAGTTTTAATACGACAAGTCTTTTTTTTTTTCCCCACCGTCAGGACCTGCACACTTGCTGGGTTTGGGTCCGGTTCTGTCGTACGCCAGGTTCATCTGGACCGGGATCGGCACGGCCAGCAACTACTACAACAGCAAGTACGGAGACGTGGTGAGAGTCTGGATCAACGGAGAGGAGACTCTGATTCTCAGCAGGTCCGTTTTCATTTTCATTTCATTTGGGTTCTTCTCTAACCACTGGTTCCTCTCTGCAGCGCGTCGGCCATCCATCACGTGCTCAAGCAGCCCAACTACACCTCCCGCTTCGGCAGCACCGCCGGGCTGAGCTGCCTCGGCATGCACGAGCGCGGCATCATCTTCAACAACAACGTGTGCATGTGGAAGAAGATCAGGACCTACTTCAGCAAAGGTGAGCAGCTCCGCGGGAGAAGTCGACCCGTTTACTGAACCCGTTTCCGTTCGCTTCAGCTCTGACCGGACCCGGGCTGCAGCAGGTGCTGGACGTCTGTGTCTCGGCCACGCAGACTCACCTGGACCAGCTGAGGGACTTCAGTCAGGGGGCGGCGGGCGACAGGCCTGGTCAGGTGGACGTTCTGGGGCTGCTGCGCTGCACCGTGGTGGACATCTCCAACAGACTCTTCCTGGCGGTCCCCATCAACGGTGAGTTCTGTTCAGAATATCAACTTGAATTGAGCTTCAGTTCTCGGAACATTAGTTATAACATTTTGAACAGCAGTACAATCCAACAAAACTTTATTTGTTGGTTATTAAAATGCATAAGTGCTCATTTAATGTCATTATTTTCCATAAGAAACAAGTCAATAATAAGGGCAAGTTGTTAAATAGGTTGATCTAACCTTTTTTTTTATATCAGTTTATTTATGTTTTCATAATTTTAAAATGTTCTTTTCAATGTACATTTCTGAAAGAACTGATAGAAATTCAATTGTATTTAGTGTCAAATCATAACAAAGTTAACTCATTAACTTCATTCTTCTTCAAAGAAGACATTTCCAATAATTATTTTCATTTTTTATAATATAAAATATTTATATACAAACACATGAGACTCAGAATGATAAATAACTAAAATTTAATAATTAACAAAGATACAATAGAGAAACCAAAAGTACATGCAAAACATGTTAAAATGACATCGATTCCATACATACATCGATCCAGAAGTTTATATTTTATTATTATAATAAAACATTATTACAATATTCATGACTATAAACGAAGTAATATTTAATTGTGGAACAAACCTCTTAAAAATGATGTTATATTATTGACACTCGTCGTCTAAAACATATAAATATAACCAACATTGTTGTTTTTAAAATAACAGCTGATGTGTTAATATTGTTCTGAATATCTTCTAAAAACTATTTTAGTGTTAATATCATTCAATCCAAAAATATTAAATGACTTATTTTAATAGTATTTAATGTTTATTTATTTATGAGCAAATGTGTTTTTTATGTCTGCTGAGTCACAACAATCAAATTTAATTTAATTTTTGTATACTTCAACTTTATTTATAGTCAACACTTGAATACTAACAAGAGGTTTTCAGCGAATATTTAGTTTTTAAATATTTAAGGTCATTGGCTCGTTGTACTTTAGAATACGGTTATAAAGAGTTGACGGAGCATGAATCCACCAAATATATGAATGAATATGATTGTCATTCATAGAAAAAAAAGACATTTAAAAGATTCCATTTTTCTATATTAAAGTGATTTTTGTGTCCAGAGAAGGAGCTGCTGCTGAAGATCCAGAAATATTTCGACACGTGGCAAACGGTTCTCATCAAACCCGACGTTTACTTCAAGTTTGACTGGATCCACCAGAAGCACAGAACTGCAGCGTGAGACACTTTTCACGAGATTCTTCTTCCTCTTCATTCGATTGATTGTTAAAAGTCGACTGTTGCACAGTCAGGAGCTGCAGGACGCCATCGAGAGTCTCGTGGAGCAGAAGAGGAGAGAGATGGAACAGGCCGACAAACTGGACATTAACTTCACTGCAGAGCTCATTTTTGCACAGGTTTGACATGTTGTTATCTTTATTTATTTCTCCTTGCTATCAACTATTTTAACTGTTTTGGGGGGTTGAGGGGAGGGGGGTTAGGTACAACACAACATTTATGGGTTTTTTTATACCAGCAATATCAGCATCATTTATTTATTACAATAATTATTGATATTTTAGGTACATTCACAACATTGTAATGTTTTTTTTTCATTATAAAATACCCTTAGATAATCAGGATTATTTAGTTATTAAACTTTATTTATATTTTGGGTACATAATGAACATTTTATGTTTCTTTTGAATGCTAAAATGCCCTCAGATTATCAGAATTATTTATGCATTACACCTTTTAATATATATTTTGGTTGCATATACAACATCTTGTGGTTTTTTTTATGCTAAAATCCCCTCAAATTTTATGGATTATCTATTTATTACACTTTTCAATGTATATTTTGGGTACATACACTACATTTCTATGATTTTTTTCATGCTAAATCTCCTCAGATTATCAGGATCATTTATGTTTTACACTTTGTAATGTATATTTTGGGTACATACACTACATTTTTATGCTTTTTGTTCATGCTAAATCCCCTCAGATTATCAGGATTATTTATGTATCACACTTTTTAATGTATATTTTGGGTACATACACTACATATTTATGCTTTTTTAATGCTTAAATCTGCTCCGATTATCAGGATTATTTATGCATTACTCTTTTTAATTTAGATTTTGGGAACATACTCAACATTCTTATGTTTTTTAATGCTTAAATCCCCTCAGATTATCAGGAGTATTTATAACACTTTTTATTTATATTTTGCTTTTCATGATATATACTTTGATATATGACTTTTAAGTACCTTTATTGACTCACTTATATATTCATTCATTTTCTACCAATGTCACATATCGGGGCTGCTTGAGTGTTTCCCAGCTACTCCGGGCGAGAGGCGGGGGACACCCTTAACATGTCAATAGTCTGTCGCAATGACGCAACCTTCAGACAATTTAGGGTTCTTGATTTTACAGTATATGTTGTATGAAGAAACCGGAGTATTCTGAATATTCCTCAAGATATCTTTGGAAACTACAGTATTGATGTGAGGCCGTGTGTTTCAGAACCACGGGGAGCTCTCTGCGGACGACGTGAGACAGTGTGTGCTGGAGATGGTGATCGCGGCTCCAGACACTCTCTCCGTCTCCCTCTTCTTCATGCTGCTGCTCCTCAAGCAGCATCCAGACGTGGAGCTGCAGCTGCTGCAGGAGGTCGACACCGTCGTGGGTAAGAACGTGTGACCTTTGACCTGCCGGGGGTCACAGCTGACAGTCTTCCTCTCTCGCCCCCGCAGCAGCCGACGGGAAGCTTCAGAACGCGGACCTGCCGAAGCTGCAGGTGCTGGAGAGTTTCATCAACGAGTGTTTGCGCTTCCATCCCGTGGTGGACTTCACCATGCGGCGGGCGCTCTCCGACGACATCATCGACGGCTACAAACTCCCCAAAGGCACCAACGTCATCCTCAACACAGCTCGCATGCATCGCACGGAATTCTACGACAACCCAAACGAGTTTAATCTCAAAAACTTTCAGAAAAACGTAAGAAAAACCACCAACTTTCATCTTATTTGACCAAATTAAAACACGACGTTCGTCTCGCAGGCTCCCCGGCGATACTTCCAGCCCTTCGGCTCGGGCCCTCGCTCCTGCGTGGGCAAACACGTCGCCATGGTGATGATGAAAGCCATCCTGGTGACGCTCCTCTCCCAGTACTCCATTTCCCCGCACCATGGTCTGACCCTGGACACCCTCCCACAGACCAACAACCTGTCGCAGCAGCCGGACCATCAGGAGGCCCAACATCTGGCCATGACGTTCTTACCCAGAAAGAGAGGAGCCTGGGAAACTCTGTGAACTCTGTCACTTTATATCAACATACATATCGCTTCGTATTTAACCTTTATTTAAACATCTAACTGCACTCTTCTAGTCGTTCCTCACTGATGTTTACGAGTGTCTTTTTTATTTATAAACGTTTGCATTTTCATTTCTGTCGTCGTATTAGTGAATGCATGTGTACAATAATATAAGATTCCACACACACGTTTGAAGTGTATTTATTTCTGACGACGCTCGAATGTTGCAGCAAAACACATTAAGTTGTTGTAATGACGCTCATTGGTCAGCAGAGGGAGACACTTTATCGCGATTTACGTTAGGATTTCATTTGTTGCTAAAAATTGGAATTATCGGTTTGGTTTTCACTTAGAGAGACACCATTTTCATTTTAGGATTCGTAAGTATTTGTCACTAGAGTCCAGTTGCAACTCGCAAAATATTGTGTACATTTAAGTCAGCGTCAACATAGAGATTGTTGCTTTTATGTCATCATGAACGAATAAACCAAACTAACATTGTTTCGTGAGGGCCTTTAGTAAGATTCCTGAATAGATATTAGTGCCTCAACAGGAATTTGATGTTAATTCGCCTCCGGCTGTACCTTCATGTTCAAAGGCTTTGAAACAAATAACTCCTAAAATAATTATAAAAGAAGATTTTAGTGATTAAAACAAGCAAATATCTTAATCTTTTAGGGGAAATTTAGAAAAGGCACATGTTCTCAAGATTTCAGTCATTGAGCATCAAATCGTATCATTTAATCTGCTGCGGAAAATTGAAATAAATGATGAAAAAGGAGGCAATACTTTATCATCAGTGTGAGTGGTTTGTTTACAGTCTGGGTGATGGAGATGGAGAGAGCTCAGACTTAATAATATACTGACTTTCACAATGAGTGTGCATGTGTGTGCGCACATATGCTTGTGTAATCTTGTGTCAAACATCCACATCACACATAAACATGAAGCTCGAGCCTCCTGAGACTGGCTCATAAGAGGTGATTACATCGCCGGCCTCCTTCCCACAATAATGATACAGTCAGTCGGTGAAATACTGCCCGTTTCTTTGAAAACAAGATGACTACAATCTCAGCAAAAGACTTCTACAGCAGCAATGAAATGCATTTGGCAACTTTATACAGTAAAGATGTTTAGCTATTATTATGCCTATTGGGTTAAAAGTTTGTCTTTTCCGAGTAGTAATTATTTCTTCAACATTATTGAACAAACCAAAAAAATTACAAAAAACTACATTTATAAAGTCCTTGGATTTTAGGCTATTTTTAACCAGAGACTGAACATATTTCCAAGCCAGCAAGTGTAAGCATTTTATTTAGCTGACTAGGATCTAAAACCTGATATTTATAGGATGGTTTAAAGCTGCAATAACTATGGAGCCGGAAATCATGGGTTCGAATCCCAGGAGAGTTACCTGTGAGCAAGGAGCTAATCCACTGGATAGAAGTGTGAACCAAATAAGGAAACATGGGTGTCTTATCAAAATCCAGCAACTCACAAGTAGAGGTTTGTGAAAATATTGATATTTGATATTTGATTGACTGTTGTGTACTTCAATATGGTGTGTAAAATAATTATACTTTTTATCAACAATTAACATGCATATATTTATGTTCATTTTTGTGTTGCAATCAACTTCCCACAGCTAGATGGCAGCAGTCATTACATCCTTAAAAGCTAAAGCAATGAAATTCCGCAAGATCCTGGTGATGACTGAGGACGAGAGGATATGTCGACTCCAGCACCTTCTAATGTTGATGTTTGAACATATTTTGGCTTTAAAAACAAATGAAATCAGTCAGGACTTCGTCAAGACTCGTGGTCTGTAAATTCTACAACACTAGAGTCAAGTATTCGAATATACTACAAATATGTACTTGTTCCTAATGTATCACAATATATTGCAATACATCATATTTTTGCCTCCGTATCATAATACGTACTTCCAGATTCTTGCCGATACTACTCTAACCCAACTCCAACAGCTTTTAGCTCAAACCAATAACAATTCACTTTATCACATTAATAAACAACGTGTAAATATTGAGTTTTTCCATCGGATGTGCAGCGACAGACGAGCACGAGCTCCGAAAATAACTGAGCTGTGGGAGTCCTGTCACTGATCTGTGTCATGTTGCAAACAATGATTGACAACGTTCAGGCTCTAATTAAACGTGCAAAAATGCTGCGTTGCCATTGGCCTCCGCGCCTGCGAAGACCCCAGCTGGATTAAAGCCTCATTAAAAGAGATTCTTCGTTGCTATGGAGACCGAGTCCGGCGATGTTGACGTGGTGATATCAAAAAAATATCAAACCTTCTGTTGGTTTCATTAGATCCGTGCTTCAAAACGATTTAATTTCAGCGTCTTCTTATCATCTTAGGTGTTGATTATCGTCGATGTGTGTCGGGATGATTTCACCATCAGTAAGTGTTCTCTCCTCCCTGCAGCTACAGCTACAGCAGCCCAGACTGGGGGGGGGGGCTACAAAAGAAAGAACAAAGACAAACTCTTAGGTCGCCGACTTCAACTGGGCTTTTCTTTCACTTCGTCTTGTGATCACACACATGAAGAGGCTGCTAGTGTCATGAGACTTTCACTCGCAATCCTTGTTAAACACACACACACACACACACACACACACACACACACACACACACACACACAACAACGATCTACAGGTATTTTCACCTCTAAAGGGATGTGCAAGTTATCACTCCGGTCATAGTAGAAATCGTAAAAGTGCATCAATTACTAAAATTGCTAATTATTGGAAGTAAGATTTTGAAAGAGCAACATAGTACCGAGAAAATGTACAAATGGAAAAAGGTTTGGAAACAATATAAGATGGAGGGATGGTGATGAAGAATCCAATGAAAAAAAAAAATCTATATCTACTCTACTGCCTCATTTTTGTGTAACTATTTTCATGAATTTACCTAAAAGAAAAAAAAACAATGGAAACCAACCATCATTCGAAGAGTAATCTCATTAAATAAAACTTCAATAAAACTTCATATAGATTTTAAATAAGTTTTAAATAAGTTTAACACAAATTTGAGAACTTTTCAAATACTTTTTCACAGACTGGAGCCTATCCCAGCTACTTAGGGTAGGAGGCAAGGGACACCCTGAATAGGTCACCAGCCCATCACAGGGCAAACACAAACAAGCCACCACTCAGACAATGTAGAATACTCATGTCTGTCTTCGGACTGCGGGAGGAAACTGGAGTACCCAGAGTAAACCCACAGGAGAACATGGAGAACAAACATACTTCACACACAAGGACATGTTTTGTTTTAAGCTGGTAACAAACCAGCAACTTTCCTGTAAAAACATTTTTTAAAGTTTCAACAGTGCAATGATCTAGTATATAATTATTATCAATTATGTAACATTTATGTTAACAAAATGTAAGTTTTTATTGAATGATAGAGTCCGTACGAACAGTGTTGACACAATGATATTATTGTTCTACATTCTCCCTTCAATCCTAGTGTTTAAACTGTTCATCACATCACAGAAAACAAAGCCAACAATGAGATTAATCTCCACAACAAGCAGCAATTTCTCAGTTGGGTTCATGACCCCTAAGCTACTGCGTTTATAAAGCAGTTGGAGATGGAAGTGTTTAAACAACAGCTGGTGAAAAGGCAGAGGATTTTATAATCAGATGAAGAATAACTTTCTCTCTAGTTTATTTTTCAATATTTAATTCAAATCCGGGTCTTGCTCCGTGACGACCGACCATTATCTGATCCCGTAATAATAAATATTCAACATCAAACAGGCAGGAATGTTTTTCCACTCGGCCTCGGGCCTTGTTGTCAGAGTCATTTGACCTTCTGGGCTCATCTCCATCGTCAGCAGGGCCAGTTCGCTGCATCTCACGGACCCACTGACTCTCTGGACCGTCAATGTTTTCATTGTGTAACTCGGCGGTCGGCGGCGTGGGAGGCTGTCGGATCAGACGCCGCTTTCAAAACCTGATCTATCCTGAGAACCTGAAGAGGTGCCGGGGCGTCGACGTGACATGTACGGAGGTGTCGACAGCTGTCACCCCACGTCGTGATTATTACTCTGAAGATGACTTGTGTAGTGAGCGGGCACAGTAGGATTATGATACAACCGTCGACATCATGGACCGTCTACTGGTTCATTGTGTGTGGCCCCTGGTTCCCGGATCTGATCTAGGTCTATTTTCAAAGCTTTTCAACAGCTTAAACAGGTTTAAGCTCGATAAGAACTGGACAAAGTACGGACTGGAGGCCACACACAGGGGCCCCTGACTCCATCTATGCGGCCGACATAAAGATAAAAAAATACTATAAAACTAGCCATTTATAAATGTTTAAAATCAGTTTCCATCAATACTGTTATTAGTTCAACCCTATGTATATTTTCCTAAAGATCTTTGTTAGAACATCTTTTTTCTTGTAGTTCTTTTAATATGATATACATTTTTTTTTATTTATGGCCGATCTTAATGTAATTTCTCTATCACTCATTTTTGTACATTCTAAAGATCTTTGTTTAAATATATATTTTTTGCCTTTTATTTGTCATTTTAATAGGTTTTTGTTTTATACTTTTCATAATATTTTTTAATAAAATGTCAATCAAATAAAAATGCATTAAATGAATATAATTATAGCATAATAACACTTGTTTTGCAACTTTTTCAACAGTTAAATATATGAAATATGTTTTTTAGAATCTTATTTATCTTATCCTGTCATAGATAGATTTATTTTGTCATCATACCTTATTCAATTGAAACTTCATCGATAACAATGAGCTTAATGTGAGCAGCAGCTGAAATGTTCCAGAAGTCATTTGCAAAAATCAACCAATTCTGCTCGACAGACAGTGATGTATCTTAAAATAATCTTCAATTCCAGATGGTTATTCCTGGAAGCTAACAACATTTGCTCACTTTTTATATTGTTTTGATTTAATTACTCCAAATTCCTCCAAGAGTTGTTGTGCTTAAAATTAGAACCTTGATTTCTTGTGTTTCAGATTTCAAAAACTTATCATTCTTTATGTTTTCTTGTGCTTGCAGGATTTAAAAAAGGTCCTCAAAGGTCATTTTTCACCAAACTAAAGTCTTTCTTTTTGTCTTTTAGGTGATTCAATGCTTCATTTAGGTACTTAAAGGAATCATTAAGGTGTTTCGTTGAGTCCTTTAATATATATATATTTTTTTTTTTAATTACACTAAATTCTGAATTTTTCCCCCATTCTTTTTGTCTTTAAAGTGCATTAAGGCTTCATTAAGGCACTTAAAGGAGTCAACAAGGTGTTTTGTTAAGTCATTACTTTTTATTTTATTCCACTAAACTCAAATCGTGTATCAGGCGATTCTCGGCATAATTTAAGAGCTACATTGAGATGCTTCGAGGCTTTATTTATGGGTTCAAGAGAATTCATGGCGGAGACAAAAGCCACCATTTAGAAGTTTATTGAGATTTTGTAAGTTGTTTCCATTATAATAAAGACTTATTTTTTTGTCTTTCAGTTGTGTAGATGCTTAACTTAGACGCACACATTTTATACCGTAGTTATTGTCAAATAAAGCAAAAATGAAGAAGCAAAAATAGTCCTTTGTCTTTGTCTTTAGACTTAGATTGTGTCATCTTGTTCTTCCTCTTTATGTTCTTCTTATTTAATTTTTTATTTCTTATTTTTTATTGTTTATGAAAAATTGCTGGCTATTGGTAAAAAACAATTTCCCAAAGGAGACCTCCTGAGGGATCAATAAAGTTTTACCTTTACCTTTACCTTTACCTTTAATAATATCATACGCCAAAATAATTATTTTAATGTGTTTAGTAGTGATGTATACTTTTTCCCAATCTGATATAAAAGCAACTAATTTCCAAATATTTTATATAATTACTGAAATCTTTTGAGGGGCAATAAATACCTACATTTACTTAATTTAAGTTCTTCATTTAGGATTCAATTTTTTTTTTTGCTCATTATTTGTGTTTTTGTACATTCATTTAGGTAGATATGAGTACAAACGTAGATATTAATTACAAAATATTCATTAAGAAATTGTTGGGGTTGAATTTGATCTTTTTATCTTGAAGAAAACCAAATTGGTGAAGAAAATAGAAGGTGAGATGTTGTAAAAGTACATAAATTAATATTGTTCAATTCCTGTCAATCATGGAAACTATTCTGCACACAATGGATCAAACACACGTCACAAGTTGACTCAACGTTGACGTTAATGGGTCTCCAGGCTCCGAGCAGATGAGGCCATGTGATGACAAGTGTTCACACTGAGCCGGTCAGACGCTCACCTCGGGGGTCTCGCCTCCGAGCGAGGTTTGACCATCAACTGCCCCCTCGTTTCCACCCGACACATTTTAAAAAATCAACCTGACCGTCACATGACGGCGTTTCACTGCAGCGATCTGGAGATACTTTTATCACTCCTGATAAAGTTGCCAGAGACGGAGTTTCCCATCGCTCCCGAAAACACAGGCAGCACTCTTAGCCTGAGACAGAAGAGAGGGGTGGTGTGGGGGGGGCAGAGGACGAGTTAAATGAAGAGAGAGGAAGAAACTGCTCACACAGCATACAGAAAGAGTTGGTGTGGAGAGAGCCTGTGAGAGCGAGAGCAGCAAACCAGCGGCGGAGGAGGAGGAACCGAGAGTCAGAAACAGGGGGAAGAAAATGAGAGAAGGCGGACCCAGAGGAGGGAAGGGGCGGGAGCATCCCAAACCTGGAAAGTAGACCACAGAGCGACGGAGACAGGGGGACCGTGGCAGTCAATAAAGGAGAGGAGAGAGTGAAGTAGAGGCAACAACAAAAAAAAAGAAAACCCGGAGCATTCCTCCAGCAGCTGCAGTGATCCAGGCTGGGAGGAGACGAGAAGGAGAGAGTGGGGTTTATTTCCTGGGTGTTCTGAAGACTCCCCGGAGAGGAAAGGGAACGAGAAGAACTTCTGCAGCGTCCGTGGGTCCTGCACTAGGAAGATGGACTCAGACTCGGGAGAGCAGAGCGATGGAGACGTTTCTCCAGGTAAGTTTCTTCTCTGAGCCGAAGCAGTCACGATTCACCGGGCGGCAGCACAAAAAAAGAAAAAATCGCCCACATTTGACCAACAACCTTCATTTAGGATCCAAATATCAACAAGATCATTCATCTCAGAGAGAAGAGTCGGATGAAAGCGGCTCAGTCACCGCAGAGATCAGACGAGCCGCAACACGTGCTGGTCTTCAGCACATCTGAGGAGGAGTGAGCGCAGCATCCTTAGATACTGGAAGCCATCCAGCAGGATCAGTCCAGGTCCTACCAGAGGCTTCTTCTTAGGGAACCATAGCTCAATGCAAGACAAGGCTTTTTAAACAAGCACACAGCACCGGAAGTATAATCATCTTTATCAAGACTTCTATTACTTAACCTCAATTATTATGATATACATTATAGATGTCATGGTGTGTGTCGACCTAAACGTCCAATAGTGTGTAACCAAAAACATGATGGTTATGAGAGTATATGTCCATGTAAAAGTGGTTTTACAACACTATAAGAAGAAATATTCATGCTTTAAGTCAGGGGTCTTTTTTTGCACCAGGGACCTGTTTAACGTGGGTGTTATACTCACGGACCGACCTTTATATAAAACCTTTTCCACTAGTTTACAGGTAAATGTTTTGAGTAAACTTGACTAGAACAAGCGTCTTGATGTGTCACAGGCTAATGTTACTTCAGAGAAAATGCCTTTTTTTTTTCCTAAACTAAACATCTCTCAGACAGTAATATTCAACAGAACTTGTTTAAAAAAAAAATTCTTTCCGTGTGGCCCCGTAACAAATGACTCCAGAACCGGTACCAGTCCCCAGACCGGGGGGTTCGGAACTAGTGCTTTAAGTTAAACAAATAGATGATATAATTCATACAACATTGGCTTTTTAAAAGCCATTTTCTATTTCTATCTATCTTCTTTGTGCTAAACAAACTTCCTTCTTTCTTCTTCCCTCTTTCACTTCTGTAATGAGCGTCACTGATTCCTGGAACGACTGAGCTAAAGTTGTTGTTTATCGCAGCAGATCATTGACGTGAGATTTTATTATAAAGATATTTTCTTCACTTAAATATCCTTTAACAAGCAGAATGTGTGAACATCAATCACCTCAGGATTATGTTTCAAAGTCAATGATTTGACTTGAAACTGTAGATTTTTTTTTTTTTTTGGGAGGTTGCCACGGTGACCTCCACCATCTGTCCGTCCATCTGACGCTTCCTCCGTCTTTCTGTCCGGTCATCCATCCAAAACATCACGAGTGATAATGGGGTGATAATTAGAAAATACATTTCTCCTTCACTTCCGTAAGAAGGAGAAGCAGAAGAGGATTTAGAAAAAGTTTTCAAAGTGACTCACAGGCTTGTGTCTGTGGTTCAACTTCTCTGTGATTCATCCGGTGGAGAAATGTTTAAATATGATCTGCAGCGAGACATTCATCCGGTGTGTGGCGTTAAACAAACCATCAGAGGGGATATTATTCATTTTACAAGTCGGCGCATCATTTATTTAGTTTACTAATCACTTCAAAATAGTTGTGTGGAGCATAAACAAACTTTTCATAGCTTGGCATCAGTTGTATTTATCATCTATAATTGGGAACAAGAAGCATGAAAAATCAGAACACCATCAGTTTTACCAAAATAAATCATTTAAATAAAACAAAATGAGTGTTTAAATCTTCTTTTTTTTCGGTTTTGTAACAATTCTTTCAACTTAAAGTACAATAACATTCTTGCTTTTCCAATCTGCCTATACTTCTCTTTATTGTAGTGTTGAAGAATGTTTATTTATTAATTATTTTGGTCAATTTAGTCTTTAAATGATAAATTATCAAAGAATAGAAATTTCCACACAAAATAGTGACGTGCTTCTCGAGTACAGACCACATTTTGAAGAAGAAATGAAGCAGATAAATATAGTTTCAGTTCCTCGTCATTGTCTAGAACTTCTCGTGTTGAAATAGTGAGTACTTTCCCAATGTGTTGTTGGATGAAGTATACAAGTTGTTTACTAGTCAGCGTCTGCTTCGATCTCTGAAGTTTCTCGACCCCTCCGAGAGGACGGCTGACCTCGGTCTTTTCCGCCGCAGGTTATTTTGCCTTCCAGTGTGAGGGTTCTGTTTCTAGCCTGGAATGTGAGGAGATAATATGGTTTGTACTCGGGTGTTTAAACTATAGGGGCGATAGTTGCTAGGAGACGGGCTGATGACTGGAGACCTCGCTGCTGTGCGCAAGAGGCAAAACTATCTCAGAAAAATACTTTCAATTTAAAGTCAAATGAGGAACAAGAATCTCTTAATGCTTGAAAAGAGAGGGAAGGCTTCATATAAAAAAAAAAACACTGGAATGTTACGACTTCAAGCACAATAGTCGTGTTATTACTTACACTTGAGTTTAAAAGTCACACGGATAAGTCATAAGGAAGAATCTGTTTTACATCTAATTGAAGTTAAAACTCCTCCATGTGACAGTTACTAAAACAAGCAGTACACTATTGACTAGGAGAAAAAAAATCTAAAAGGGAAATGTTTCTACAAATGATTTATTGTCGGACAGACTGGTTTTCCTGGCTTGTCTCCGTCAATCTGACGATAGCTAGAGGACATTTTCCACCTAGTGGTTCACTTTCCTCTTGGAGGGTCACTTTTTCCAATTCAACTTGGAACTTCTTGGAAAGTTCTTGGACATATTTCTTTCCAATTACTTCTCAGTAATCCAAAGCAAAGACAATCCACTGTTGATGTACAAGTTAATGTGGATGTATCCATCAGTTTCTAAAAGATGTCCAGAGAAATGACAAAACATATTTGAACCGAATTTTGAGGATTTTAAGACCCAATTTTAAATATAAGGCATTTTAAAAAAAAATCTACTGACACCTCTATATCAGTCTATTTATTTAAGTATTCACAAGAATTGTGTATTATGTAAAAAATCTGAATCACAAAATGCATGAAATACCTCAACAAGTTCACCCTGTGTATAATTAGACGTCTCAATTGTTACTTGTTGCAGTGCATTTTGAGACCCATAGTATAAATGAAAGGATGGAATCCCTTTAACAAGGAGAGGTGTTAAAAATGACACGGTGATTTGTTGAATAATTTTTTCCAAGATACTGTAATGATATTCGACAGAATTGTATCAATTTCTTTCTTTTTTATTTAATAATTTTAGGCTTTCAAATCATATTTTGGAATTGTCATTATTATTTTATCGTTAATAGTTCAATAAAGTGAAAATAAATAAAACTTAGTAATAAAATAAGTAAAACTTTTTTTTTATTTACAGTTAACAAGCAAATATTTACCACAATTGAACCTCCAACCACTAGATGACAGCAGTCCTTATGTTCTCCGCAGCTAAAGGAACAATGAAATCCTGTGAGATTCGGACAATGACTGAGGACAAGAGGATACCAAGGACTCCAGCAGCTTTTAAATGGACTTTAGATGGAACTATTACTTACCTACTTACTTACTTATTCGTTTTCAAAATAGTGAAAAGTTATAAGAAAAAAAATGAAAGCAGTTACGACTTCGTCAAGAGTCATGTGGTCGGTAAATTCGGCAACACCAAGTCAAGTATATCATCAGTCAATATGAATCGTTGTACCTACAGTATCGCAATATATCGTGTTGTTGCCCCTGTATCGCGATATGTCTCGTATCGCCAGATTCTTTCCAATACAAAGCCCTCATTTTTCAGAACATGAAAGAGAACTTTGCCGGCACTTAAACCGATTGTACTTTACTAAAAGTTGTCCCACATTAAGATCTAACATCCCACATGAGAGGAAAAGACACTGAAAGTCACTCACACAAGAGAAGGAGGCAGACATTCCACCTTCAGTCTGATTCATGCAACAGTAATTCATTCATTCCCGTGGTCGAGTGAAAACTGTTTATGGGGCTGCGGGAAGGTGACTGTTGAACTTCCCAAAAGAAGCAGCATCACAACATCCAGACTGAAAATATGCATCAAGACTTCTCTGGAAGTTCGAGTGGGAAGTAAATAATCATTAGCGTCATTGAGCGTCTAATTATGGAGACGTTTAACACCATCTGCAGAGTTATTTCCAGCAGTGCGAAATGACTTCTAGTCTGGAGTGCCGAGCAGACTTGTGAAAAGAAAAGCTGTTCGGCGGCGGAGCAGCTGCGAGGAGCGTCTTGAGGGCACCGGCCTTGTTGCCGAGCCCGTATGATAAACAAAGAAAGTGCAGATGTTGTTTGGTGACACAACACACTTCAACCAGGACCATACCTTCAACAACAAACTTGACTAATTACAGTCTGTTGATGCCAACAAAAAAAAAGACGGTCAAAAATATACGCCAGAGAGAAAGCGAAACGCGAAGTTGCCATGTTGGCGAACCGGCCCACATGTTCTACCTCTCTTACCTCTCTTAAAACACGCAAAATGCCAGCTCTCACTCTCTGCCGCTCTGCAGACACATGCAGTCCATGTGTTTTTTTTCTCCCCCTCTCTCTAATCTGGTCGGCAGATGGAGAGTGCTCATACACACCCACATCGGTCAGGAGCCGGTCTCTGGAAAATGTTAACATGGGCTGAAAATATGGGTTTAAAGCTCAATGTGGAAAAGAAAAACTCCTTCTGATGCTGCAGCAGAAGCAGCAGCTCCACCAGGTCTCTGACCAGCCCGAGCACACGTTCCACAGCTGGAATATGCTTACAGAGGCAGTTTTTGCTTCGTCATGTCATAGTTGTGGTTGGCTTGGGAAGACGGCTTTATTGAAAAGAAATTTTAAAATTAAAAATAAAATTGTGGGCAGCAGAAATGAAACAATTCCTCATAGGGAAAATTAAAATGGTAAGTAAGTAATATTTGAAGAGCGCTTTTCCAGACCAGGGTCACAAAGTGCTTAAACAATCAAAACAATGCTCAATAAAATAAATGCTTAAAAAGGTCAAGAAACCACAGAGACAAACACAGGAGTCTCAGAGAATTGAGGATAAAAAATAGGACTTGTTAAAGTTTTCTGATAAGGACTTAATTCTTTTTGGGAGCATGTATATTCTTCTTTTTTTTTTAATCTTAAAATAAAATGGATTCATTTATATAATAAGATTGTGATAAATATTGTAAATCGTAATAAAAATATGAAAATTAAATAACATGTAATCAGGAAAAAATAATCTTATCTTTAGGATATCAAGGAATAACTGCATGTTTTGTTTTCCTCACTTAATTCAATGTAATTTAGTTCTTGTTGGGTTTTTTTATTTTGTTATTCGTTTGTTTTATGTGTATAACCCTGTTATTTTAGGGTCAAGGTGACCCAATGGCCCCAAAACAAATGTATTTGTAATATTCCTTGTGTTGTCTCTGGGTTGGGGTGAAGGATATAACAAACACAAGGGTCTGCTATTTTACTTTTCTCTCTCTCGATGATTATTTAAAATACATCTAATGAATCATAATTTATCATTTTTTGATTTTTCTCTGAACACCATTTTAAATACTAAATATTTTTGCAAAAAAAAGTAATTTTAGGTGGATTATATTGTAAATGCAGTTTTTAATATAATTATCATATGTCAGGTAAACAGATATATTAGGTTATATGATTAGAAACAAAACATTAATGATACGTTATTTAAAGAAAAAAAGCAAAAAAACATGTTTCACTAATATGATGACAGAAAAAACATTTTAAACTGACTTGAACTTTTTAAGTACACACAGTACAAATCATTGTGAGGACTTTCAGAATTACACAACAAGTGAAGAAACTAAACCGAAGAAATCGAATGGCATAGAAATTTGAGAGATTTGTAAGTGTGTCCGATTTTCATTAAGTATAAAAAGATCAGTGAGATTAAGTTTTTTCTTGGGTCAAATTGCTTTAAAACTAAATTTGCTACACATTCGTTATCATGATTTCTTATTATTTATTTCCTTAAGGTTTGTGAAATAATAGTCGCGATTACAGCCAATTAAAGGACAGTAAACTTGTTTATTTTTACTTGTTTTTTTAAACCTTGTTTAAAATCTCATTAATGATGAATAGACCTAGGTTATCCTGAGAGCTAAATGAAAGAGACATTTGATTATAAAATATGTTTCCAGAGAGTTGCAATAATTTAATCACTTTATGCAGCAGATCTGATAAACATCCCGTGGATCTGTGTGAAGAGCTTCTCTAGCTCGATGTTTAAAATTCGTTTAGATCAAACTTCTCGATTTAAATTAGCTTACTTGACACAAAGGAACTTGTGTGTCCATGAGAGTTTCCTAATTGCCCGATAGAAACGCTCTCCCTAATGATAAGTGTAAATTGTTATGCACAGTAAACCAGTCGTACACACAGACACTTCCACAGAGGGCGGTAGCTGCACCAGCACCGGAGCAGACTGAAGTAATGAGCCAATTAAAATAGTCTGGGAAATAAAAAGTGACGCGGAAAGTGAAACCGTTTCCGTAGATAAAAAAAAAGTGACAAAGACATAAATAAATTGAGGTTAAGATTTGGGCTGGTAGGGAAGTGGGTGAAGAGTCTACTTGTAAAGTCAGAAACAAATGCCAGAATGAATGCTGTATCATGTGTTAAAAGCGAGAGTGTGTGTAGACCGCAGTTATTTCCTGATCATTAGCTGGTGGTGGGATGTCAGGCAGCACAGCAACAGCCACACTTTGGCTTCCCACAGAAAACTGTTTTTGCACAGCTTGAACCTGAGGAGTCCAACTTTTCAAAACTTAAATCTTAGGATCCAAACCACGGTTGGTTATTCTCGTCCTTCGACATCCACAAGGAAGGAGCATGGATTACTAAAACTACAACACAATACTAAACATTAATTTGAGGTGGTAATGGTGTGTACAGCATTGCAAAGTTAAGTTTTTATTATTTAAATATACACACCATAGAATAACATTTGGGTGGGTTTGAAAAACACTGGTAGTATAATAGATCCACTTAGGGTGAGTACAATGCAGTGTCGTACAGTACCGTACGGAACCCTTTGAGATGAAAAGATATGATAAGATATGATGCAATGCGGTACAGTACCATACCACACCATGCAACACCATACCGTAACATACCACACCATTCTGTCACATATCATACTGTTAAATACCGTACCAAACCATCCCATACCGTACCATACCGTACAGTACCGTACCACACCGTACCGTACCGTACCATACCATACCGTATCATACCATAGAGTACCATACCATAGCATACAATACCGTACCGTACCGTACCATACCATACCGTACCATACCATACCGTATCATACCATAGAGTACCATACCATACCATAGAGTACCATACCATAGCATACAATACCGTACCGTACCGTACCATACCGTACCGTACCATATCATACCGTACCATACCGTACCATACCATACAGTACCATACCATAGCATACAATACCGTACCGTACCGTACCGTACCATACCATACCGTACCATACAATACCGTACCATACCGTACCATACCGTACCATACCGTACCACACCAAACCATATATACAGTACCATACCATAGAGTACCATACCAAACTGTACTGTACCGTACCGTACCATACCATACCATACCGTACCGTACAAAACCGTACCATACCATGCCATACGATAACCTAGAGTGCATTGCGAAGCAGTATGTGAGGAGTGGTTCAGCGTAACATGCTGTAGCGTAGTGTGCTATTAATATAGTAAACTGTACAGTATTTGCTTTTTGACCTTGAGTGCACCCAAGCTCTGTTTCACAGAGAATGAGAGAATCCTTCAAAAGGCTCCTGGATCCAGATGGTAATACAGAACACCCCCAACATTTCTCTTAAATCTGTTTCTGTTCCATTACCATCATTTACTGACAACTTCAGGGAAATCTGTTCAGAACTGTTAGATCTCAAGCTCACATATTCTCCTTGACAGGGTGAGTCACGAAAATAGAATATCAAAGCTAGTATTATATCACGGTTTACACAAAATAACTAGTGGAATTCGATTTTCTTTTTTTTGTGAAGAGGTTTTCAGACAGACAGCTGCGACATCAAACACAGCACCTGCTCTGATAAAGTCTTCAAAACAAACGGAGTGAGTGATATAAACGAGCCGACAGCGTCATTCCAACACACCAGCTTCATCTTCTCCGCTGCTCCTCAGAGGGTTCCCAGAACTCCTCTTTCTGCGTAAACTTTAAGCAAGTAAACAAAGCAGGAGGCCAAAGTTATGGGGGCCGGCTGGCAGAGACCAGATGACCGTGCATGCTGGCTCTTTGAGGGTGTGTGTTTGCATGCACGTGAGTGTCTCTCGCTGAGCTGTGCCACAACACGCCGAGCTCTGGCCTGGCTGAGTAACTTTGTGTTGGCAGAACACTGAGCTGAGATAATATCCTCTAATAAATAATCATCGCAAATAGCAATATTAATTCAATCAGTCTTTAAAAGTGCAGTTTGCTCAGGAAGACTCAGATAATACTTGTGTTCAGATGGATCTAAAAAAAAAAGTTTTGCAAGATAATAATGTGAGTTATTAGATCATGAAAGTACACAACGTCTAGTTCAGCGAACAAGAGTTATATCCATGTGTCAGACAGTCTATGGAAAAGATTAAATATTGTACCCTCCCTCGGTTATCAGTCCAGCTAAGACTCTATCATTATGGTTCGTACATAAACACACACCCACATATCCAGCCAAGCATTCCAAAAATAGTGTGGCACTGTGAAAGCAATTATTCAAACCATTCCTCATCGAGGACAGATGCATTTTTTAAGCTCGTCTGAATTCCCAGTGATCACATAATAAAACCGTCTTGGATTTAAGGTGCAAGATATTTTACTTTCACCTCTATTTCCATGTGGCAACAGCGGTTATTATTCAACCAGAGACAGAAGAAAGATATATTTTCTTCATCTTCCGAAAGGGGTACTGCATTCACCGAGAAAGAATAACTATTTTTTGTGTTTTAAAATGAACAGGTGTGTGTGCGACATCAGGAACTTGCTATGCATGTTGTTTGTTTGACTTTTTTTAAACCTTTTAAATTATTGCGAACTTTCTGAATTTTAATTGATCAGTAAAACTATAAATTGTTTATGTTCACAGTGATACCGTCTTATGTACAGACACAAATATTTTCAAAAACATTCACATTTTTACAAAGAATTATGTCGATTTTTTCCCCACCTTTCACATAGGACTTAATTGATATTTTTATTTAAAATTATTTAATTTCTTTAATGAATGAAATATTTACTATCCTTAAAAAGCAGGCTCATAAAAACAGCCTATACTCCTCCTCCAGTATCAACACTCGGACTATCAGATGGTTCTAATTAGCAATAAAACCGAACCTTCCAGTAACATGACAAGTTATCTAAGAGGTCATCATTTCTAGAGAAGCTCCCCGAGAGGACGGAAGGTCACAGGAGAGAGCCTCTGGCCAGTTCCCATCCCTGGCTAACAAGTCAACTGTGAGGTTTTCGACTAAACAACCGTCGACCTCAATAGCCCACAGCTGGTGAAGGCACGAGCTTTACAGCAGAGGAGAGGTCAAAGGGCAGAGATCTCACAGGGTCTTGCAATCCAAACTGCCCGAGCAGGATGTTGTGAATACCTCGTTCTCAGTGAAAAAGGCTTTTTCTCTGGAGGAGATGCTGATGTCGAGGTGAACATCATATATCCCACACACTCCGTCTCTGGCTTATTTTCTCGTGACAGAAAAACAGCATGACAGTCATTTGTCTTCTTCTCCGCGGGGATGAGAGCATTCAGAGATGGAGACGCAGAGAGATGAGGGATTGGGTGTTAAACTAGGCGGCATCCATCAGTAATCTGTTCTTGTGTCCCTCCAGACTTAAAGAGGCTTTTAAGTGCGTCTCTCTTCACAGTCAGTCCCAGAGAGGCGCACACACTGTCTCCTTGTTAAACATCATTACCTTTCTAATGTCATTCATAATGAAACTATTATCGACTTCCATTACATATGACAATAATGTTGACAGTTTTCTCTAAAAAAAATCTGTTTTTTGTGATACAGATAATTTGCAGCCCTTCACAAGAACATTTTTTAATGTAAAAATCTAACTTTACACACAAAGTTCTAAGGGCTTTATCACCAGATTCAACTGAAAACACCTTGAAGTGAAGCAGATTCCTTCCTTTATTTTACTTTTGTAAACGTAAGCAGGTTTTCTCTTGAAGTTCGTAGTGAGATACTTCATCTTATCTTCCTGTTTTGACAACAAAGGGTTATCATATCCAGCGTGGCCAATAGTAGAACAAAATAAACAGATGATTGTGTCAACTTTAAATATCAGAATAATACCATTCAACTGTGGGTCTGGAACCCAATTCTTGTTCAGTTAATGGCATGATGAATGAAGAGGTGAAAGATATTGAAAAAACATGAATAATATTAAAGACTTTTAAAAGTCTAAAGTCCTCCATAATTTTTGCTTCCTTCTCCTTCCATCATTTCATCACTATTAGCATTTATTTGTACAAACAGACACATGCTGATGAGTAAAATAAAGGTCCAAGATCTATTTAAGAGAGACTTAAATCAACAAGAGTTGCTCTTAAAGTATTGTTTCAAATATATTAAAGGGACAGTAAAATATTTAAAACTGCATTAATTTGCCTTTTTCATGTTTTATTTAAAATATTTTCCACAGTTTAGTATTTTGTAAAAATCCCTGTAAACAGCAGATATTTAAGGTAATTTAAAATAAGAAACAAGTGTATCTTTCTGTGAGCTTTAATGCGAGCTCAGGTGTTTCAGAAGTTACCGACATAATTTTAAAGAAAACTATTGAAAATATATGATAGTTTGTGATAATTGTGTTGTCCAAAAGATTCTACTTCTTCTGGGCTCTTTTCCAAGTCCAGCATGTGCGTGTGTAACACAAGCTCCATTTCCTGCAATTAAATCTTGCAGTAAAATGTGACGCAGCTCGAAGTTGCACATTCCAGTTTAAAATAAAAACAACACAGAGAGGAAGAACATTGAACCTTGTTATCCTACTTTGCTTAAGAGACAGCTATTAAAGAATTAAAATAGAGTTATTCATTAACCTTATAGGTCTTAAAAAGCCTCCAACATCCTGAGAAACTGGTAATTACACGTTGAACAGCCTCTTTTAGAGCCAAAGTGCTCTTGTATGCTGACCTAGTCACATTCAATAGGTTCCGCCCTCCTATCTGTTAAATAACACGTTCCGAGTCGTCTCAAGAGCCCTTGAAATTAGCTCCAGATAAGAAGCTGCAGGGGCTTTTAAAAGAGGACGAATGTGAACCTGATTTAGCAGAAAATAAATTTAACGTGAATTTTAATTTTCCTCTCTGCTGATTTACAAGTTAAGTTTATGTAAAAGAGGCAGAAGATTAGAACATGGTTTCGTAAATTCATCATGAGGGAAAAGGTTCTGTCGGAAGGACGTTGTCAACAACTGGTTTGTTTGTTTGTAAAAAGCATAGGTTTAAGCATATTGATATATTATATGTTTAGGAAACATTGATAGAAACATGATACAGATGACATATAGGTGCAGTTATATAGTTCCATCTGGATTTAAGATGGTTTAGTAATGGATTCATAACACACAGAACACAATTCAATCACTGAAATATATCAACTATCATGCAATGAAAAGTGTTGGTATTGAGTTTTTAATTTGTAATTTGTTAGAGCCATGAAAGTCTATATTCTGTTCTCCCTTAGTTTGTGTTATTCCACCGACACAAACCACAAGTTATGCAACAGTTTTATCGATTTGATTGTATGGTGTGTTGCTATAAATGTGAACTTAGCTCCTTGGTGGGGGTATGTGCTGACGTGGTGCCCCTCGGGGGTTTGTTTTACATATCATATCAGTTATAATTGTCACTTTCTTCACATGTACAAGGACATAAAAAGGTATGGAGTTTACGATTCTCACTGTTAGGCGGTGTAGACGGAGAGGACATTTAAACTAAAATGCACAGACACTATTATACAATACAAACAAGAACTTTAATAATAATAATAAAAATAGTAAATATAAAATAAACGGACCTAAGGCTTTGATTTAATTATTTGAATTGTACTTTTTTAATGACAATTTTTGAGTGAAAAAAACATTTTGGTCATGTTTCTTTAGATCAAAAAGGTCCGAGCGGCCGAGTTGTTGATGATTAACACAGATGTTTGGTCTACAGATGACTTCTCATTTGTCTTAACCACAACCTCTTCAAAGCCAAAACAATGAGCGCTTGCTTTGTTTATCTTTGGAGACTATAACTTCTTCTTCTCCGCGGAGATATTTACACTGAGAGAGGAGACACTAACAGTTCTTCAGAAGAGTGTCTGATGTCTGCAGGTGTTGGAATCGCTCACACACTGAAGCTAGCTTCGACTTCACAAGTTAAACAAACGGTTAAACACGGACGACATGAAATGTTGCCGATTACAACTGAATAGAAGGTCTCTTAAATCTCTTCGGGCGTTTGCTTCCAGTCCCTGCAGCTAACCGGAGTCTTATTTAACAGCAGCCTCCCTCAAGCTATTAAAAGCCTCTTTACTGCTTCTGAATGAGCCACTTCATTGCTTCACTAAAGACTTGTCAATGTCATCAGAGTCAGGGCTATGACTCTATTGAAGGAAAAAAAAGAGGCAGACGAAAAGAAGAAAGCGTGAAGTCACTCGTGTTAAGGAAAGAGTCTTAGTGTCCAGGATATTATTAGGATTATTAATGATATTGAGGCGAATCTAAGACCTCAGATTGTATCTGTTTCCTGTTCCATTCCAAGTGTTTTCCAGTGGAAAATCCCTGGAAATGTACTCAGAGTTGAGCAACTGCTCTGGAAACCACTGCTTTTGACAGCAGCTAATCCACAGTGTTAGCGCTGATGAATGGAAAATGGGCTGCAGATAGGAAGTAAATGTGAGAGGGATTAAGAAGAGTGTGTTGTTGGCCACCGACTATAAACACACCTGACCTTTGCCTCCAACCCTCAGTAACCTTTACTAACCTGCTGTTTGTAGTGATAATGCTCGGCTAAAACAGATGACGAATATCGTTTACCATGATTCAGTTTTGTGCTGATTCCACCATTTTGTTTGTGTGTGTCAAACACACCGGGGCAGACATCACTGTGTGTGGCAGTGTTTGGTAAACTACTAGTGAGTGATTTGCTGAAAACAACCAGAAAGGAGAGTCACCAGGATTGATCCACCGTGACACGTGATGTCAACAGAAACCTTAGACAACTTTGTGTGTGTGTGTACACGTGGACAATCCTCGAGCTCTGTGGAGCCATGAATAGCACTATTATGCAGAGAAAAACTATTAAAATTAACTGAAAAAACGATTACATTTCCAGGTTAAGTAGTAGCGACTTTAAACTTTTCCAAAGTACGACTTGGTTTTCATGACCTTGGCGATTCGTGACAAGATCTGTTTGTTCCTGAGGGATATGGGTGGAAATGTGAAAACATAGATTGATTACTTCAGTCAAAGGAGAGTCAGTGAACAGGAAGCACATATTACATTTCTGTCTAACAGGTCGGACTCCATGTATGGCTTTAAAAAAAAATCTCAAATTCTCCATTATGACAAGACCCATTAGCTCTACAACATGAGGCGTGGGTGTGGATTGGCAGGAATCCTATACGAGACATATCCCGATACAGGGACAACAATACAATATATTGTGATACTGTAGGAACAAGGATGTATTTGTCGTATTGTCGAGAACTTGACTCTGGTGTTGCAGAGTTTACAGACCACATGACTCTAGACAAATAGTTACAAATACTACAAATAGTAACTGCTTTGATTTGTTTTCAGAGCAAAATATGTCCAAACATCAGCTTTAAAAGCTGCTGAAGCCCACTGTATCCTCTCGTTCTCAGTCATCGCCAGGATTTCATTGTTCTTATAGCAGCCCAGGATGTAAAAACTGTCATCTACCGACTAGAAGTTTAATTACAACACAATAATGGATAAACACTGTGCATATTTCTCATGTCAATTTCAAGTAAGTTGTATACAAACTTAATTAAAATTAATGAATTAATTCATAAAGAAATTTCATAAAAATCAAATATGATTTAAAAATACAAAAGAAATAAGAAAAAACATTGGGAAAAGTTTATGTTTTTAATGGATACAGTGCTATAAAACAATGAAACAGTATCATGAAAAATATACAGGTGTAAGGATATTTTCTAACAACCCAATTGAAAATCCCCATAAAAAATAACTTTCAACTTATTTTCTTAGTTTTATACTCAAAATTGCTACCAGAAAGAATTCAATTGATAGCATTAGCATTCTTTATTAGCTTTACTTAAAACAATCAGAAATCAGAAAACCTTTATTGCCAGCGTTATAAACAACACTTGAATTACAGATTATTGTTTTTAGCATTTTTCCTTATTTATTTTACCGTGTTAAACTGTTTTCTAAACTGAAATGTAAACGTCTGAATGAAGTTATATATTTAGTTGAATGTAGTTGCTATATTCAAATATAGCAAAAAAAAAGCATCAAACCTGAAAAGATGAAAAGATAATAAATAAATAATTATATGGTGCTATGGCTTTTGCATTGGGAGGTTTTGGCCGCTACCCATATTCCACATGTATGTCCAGATGCAACGTAGCAGAAAGTGTTGACTCAGCACTCTAAAAACAACCCTCAGATACAGAGAGAGACTGTCTGGTCAACTTTCCCAGAGCCCCACCACCATCCATAATCCCCATGTTAAAGTAAACTTCATGAAATCTCAAAACACTCTTACACAACTGGGCAGTGAGGTGACTGGATCTGACAAGCTCTTCATTATCTGTGTGGAACTGTGCTCCCCGTTAGGTAACCCAGACTTTCTCACAGTCACACAAAAATACTTTATTCTCTGGAAGTCATTTGCTCGGCCGACGTGTCGCGGGACGGATAACGAGCGAGCCGAGTCAAAATAACAGTAGCTGGTTTCATGACTTGTTTTTTTCTTTAACTTTTTCTGACATCCCTGTCAATCATCTCCAGATAGACAGTTTCATTCCCCCTACAAACTGCACAGCCCTAATAGTATTTGGACCACAATCTTCTGTCAGACACTGAATCACAAACTGGTATTTGGTCCCATTTTGGTGGCACTGTGTGCAACAACACACAAGTTGTGCTTGTTGTTTTTAAGTACACAATTTGCAGATGCAGCTTGGATGGACCAATTTTTGGTTTCATGACATCAGGATGATTTGGTTCAATTACCCAATATGTGACAAAATATCAAAACATCATATATTGCAATACTTATTTTTACGATACTGTATTGATATTTAACAGCATTGTATCTATTTCTGTTTGGGTTTTTTTTAAACATTTTTTAATTTTATCACAGTTCGTTTATAGTTTATATTTCAATAAAGTGCATAAAATAAAATTATACGAGTTATCAAGATACCATCAACATGCAAATACTCACAGCGTTTGCTCATTTTAGTGACGGAATAAAACTTCCAGCCGCTAGATGGCAGCAGTCATTTTGACCTCTGCAACTAAATCGACAATGAAATCCCGGAAGATCACAGTGATGACTGAGGACGAGAGGATACAGTCGCAGCTTTTAAAGCTGATGTTTGGACATATTTAGGTTTAAACAAATGAAAGTAGTTATGACTTGTCTAGAGTCATGTGGTCTGTAAATGCTGCAACACCAGAGTCAAGTACTCGACAATACTACAGTATCACAATATATAGTATCGTTGTCCCTGTATTGTGATATGTATCTTATTGCCAGATTCTTTCCAAAACACACCCCTACTGGAGATGGAGGAAAATAATCTTTTAAAAAGGAGGAAGAAATGGAAATGCAAGAGGAATATTTTTAATAACCATTAATAAACTTAAAAAGTAGTTAGAGGATGTTCCGGATGTTCACTTACACTCCCTCCCCTGCGACCTAAACTCTCCTAGTCTAAACTGAAGACAATTAAAAAGCGTCAGACTGAGCTGTATTTTTAACATAATATGAAACAATATTTCCACCGTTTCAAAAAAAAAAAAAAAAAACTACCGCAAAGGTTCAAATCGTGTGAACCACACAGCAGAAATAATACTGCCAACCTTTTCAGAAAATGTCATGCAAAAGCCATATCTCAAAGGCTTTGGTGGAAGAGAGAGATGTGTGCGACCGGAGCTCAGACGGATGTGTGTGTTCATTAATACAATGACATGCTCTTGTTCTGAGCTGAAAACTAATGTCTCATTTCAAAGACACAACTGCAGATTCCAGCCAGAAGCTGCGAGGTCAGCGAGGGAGAGCAAAACTGTTCTGTGGTAACAGAGTAGAGTAAAATCTCAACAACTATTTGAATAAAAAAATATGCAGCCAACTGTATTTCTTTTCTTCATCAGATGTTCTCTCGCCTTTTTTTTTTTGCGATGAATTGTTTCACACAACAAAGAATTTTCTCACACGCTATTGTGAGTAACAAAAACCCACATAGCAGCTTCACCCAAACTCATTTTTTCTTAATTTCCAGGATAGAATTGCACACACTTTAACCGTACTTAGTTTTCAATATTTCATTTATGTTGCAATGTTGAGGGGAGAGGCTCAATAAATACTTCCTCCCTCACAACTGCTACATACAGCTGCTCCTGGATCTACAGGAAAACCAGATGACGGACGCCCAGATCGTCTTACCTAGCTTGGTAATGTCTGCATTTATAATTAAAATAGAGTGGCCAACATCAAAATCTCTTCTTTACCTTAATATAATTACATATTTTACTGAAAAATAATAAAAGTACTGAGCATCGCATTTACAATGCCAGCATTATTGGGCACATCGGCTTCTTCAGCGTGCCAGCGGTTCAGACAAATACCCAATTGGGTTTTTGTTTTCTTTTAGAATACATTAGAGACACAAAGAGATGCTTGATGGAAAGAGGAAATGTCAGAATCAAAAGGGATTCACTGCTGCTTCAAGAAAACACATCCGGACGAGGCTGAGATGAACACACTCCATAACTATGCCGTACTTGTTGGTGTCAGTTAAACAAAATCTCTGACTTGTTGTGGCGCTAAAGGGCTGTTGTTGAGACAAACAGAGTCATTGTTTACCGAACAGCAGCCAAAGATCCTTCTGTTGACATTAGCTTGTGTTTCCATGCAACCACAGTTTCTTATTTAACAGGTATATATTTAGTTTAGTTTGTATTTTTTTTTAATCCCACAAGTTGTTGACTGGTATATTTTCTACGGAGAGTAAATATTGCCAACTTAAATATTTACATTACAATACAATTCTGCCATCATCTATTAAACCATATAAAAACAGGGAAAATATTCGAGTGCCTCACCATCATGTAAACAATTTTGCTTAAAAAATAAATAAAAAGAATGATTCGAAAAAAGTAGCTTACAAGCTTTCCAACAGTCAAACTGTGGTAAATTCAACCGTCACGAATCACAAAATGTCTTTGTCTCCACTGACCTTTGAGGTATCACAGAGGCCTCAACACGTCTGAGCCGTTTTGGCAACACATCACGCCGCAGTATTGTTGAAATGTTATGAGTAGGGATCACAGGATCGTGCGTTATGAGTTGCCAAATGTCATCGTGGCATTGTTACATAAAACGGAAGAAAATGCCATTTAGCTTCAGACCAAGAGTGGAAATGTCACCTCTCAACTTTTAAACCAAATGCCACAGATGGCAGTTTTATCAGGAGTGATGTACCGAGTTCACTCCGGGTAGATCGCACACTAAAACAATCGGACACTCGAGGAAACATTGGAAGAAACATTTGCCTTTATATCTCTCTTTCAATGCACATCTTCTCTACCCTGAATTGACCTTTGAACTTAACACTATTTTCTCATTTGTTCTACGCTATGATATAATGACCTGGGCAAAGTCCTTTGACTGTCTTCATGTGACCCTCATGAAGTCGAGATCACGTAGAAACTAACCATTTTATTTAGTAGTTTATTATAATTATTATTAATTACAAGCCATAAATATGATTAAAATGTTTTTGTTTCAGAACCTTTTCCTTTGATTTTGTCATTTTTGTAAGTATTTGTTTCCTCTCAAAAATACTAAAGCGAATATAAAAAAATATTAAGAACATTTTATAATATAAGAAAAAACATATTTTTCACATGTTTTTTAAGATATTTTATAAAAAATATATTTATATTTCCCATCATATTAAGCCTTTTTTCCACCTTTATTTAATTAGTTTGATGGGCCCTCACACATAGTAATGTGGCCTTTGAGGAATTTTAATGACCCACCAATGCACAAAAGGAAGGACACAATTAAACCCCCAAAAACAGCATGAGAAAGTAAAACCTCTCGTCTTCACTTTAATCAGTGCAGGTTGTTGTTTGCTGTGTAATGTTTTGGTGTTTGGCAACAAACAAGAGTTCACAAACTGACTTTGATCCATAACAGATTGATGAGCATCTATAGAACAACGGTGACAGATGAAGACAGATTCTAACACACTTGGACGTTATTGAGACAAGTGTCGTTCCAGTACCTGATGCTATAGTTTGTCTTGTCCATATGACTTATATCCAGACTTTTTTCCTTTTATAAACAATCTTTGCACACTTTATTGTATCTTGAGACAAAAATATCAGAGTAAACTTCTAAACACAAAATAAGAATTGTTTGCGATGTCAGTACAAAATGAAATAATGAAATAAGATTATCCTGTTTTTAATATAATATTTGGTTCTATGGACTTTTTGACAGAATATATCTTAATTAAAATGGTTGATTACTATTACTGAAGGCATCGTGTGTTTATTTTATTTCACATCCATAATTGTTATTTTTTAACTTATCTTTATTGAAGGGATTACATTTCCCATTGTAAATAAGACAATATACAATATTGATAGTATGTTTTTTATGTGTTGATTTACAATTTCTGTTGCAGATATTAACTACTTATGTGTAAAAGAAACTTCTTTATTATGATGATTTTTAAGAAGATAATAGTGGCCTTTTCTTTTCAGCATTTATATATAATGTTTATGACACATTTATTACTAATCACAACATGAATATATTAAAAACTATCAGAAAGTGTGGCTATTTTTTAAATTATAACCAGCATTTATTGGTCATTTCATTTCCGTAAATAAATAATTTTCGCAAATAAACATTTTATTTTCTTGAGGTGTGACCAAACCATGATCCCCTGGGATCAAGGAGCTATATTAAGAATGCTACATGGTCTGCTTCGAACCAAATACACCAAATGTGGCTCCAGCTAGAGCTGACTCAGCATCAGCATGGTCCAGGACTAGTAAATGGGTTTTGACTTTTGGTCAGTGTGTTATGACCTACATATTTCTGCATTGATTTACATTTGGAAGAAGCTATGCATCACTGCCACCTGCTGGTACTTAATCTGCTTGTTTGGTTGCCAAATTTGTGGAGGAAGTAAAGTCAAATGATCTTTTCCTTTCTTTCAGGACCGGAGAGCTTCAACTCACGATCCCTGGCCATGCAGGCTCAAAAGAAGATCCTGAGCAAGATGGCGACCATGGTGGTGGCCAACATGTTGACGGACGACACCAGCAGCGAGATCCTGGACGAGCTCTACAAGGCCAGCCGAGAGTTCACCAAGAGCAAGAAGGAGGCCCACAAGATCATCAAGGACGTCATCAAGATCGCCCTGAAGATCGGCATCCTCTACCGAAACCACCAGTTCAGTCCAGACGAGCTGGACACAGTGGAGCGCTTCAAGAAGAAGATGAACCAGGCCGCCATGACGGCCGTGTCCTTCTACGAGGTGGAGTACACCTTCGATAGGAATATTCTGTCGGAGCTCCTGCTGGAGTGCAGGGACCTTCTCCACACCCTGGTCGAGCAGCACCTGACAGCTCGCTCGCACGCTCGCATCGATCACGTCTTCAACCACTTCGCTCACTGCGAGTTCCTGGCCGAGTTGTACGGCGACGGCGAGGAATACAGAGTGTCCCTGAGAAAGATCTGCAACGGCATCAATAAACTGTTGGACGAGGGAACTCTTTAACCCTTCCAACGTCTCACCGGCTCCTCTCTCTCACCCTCACAACCCTCTTTACTTCAGTGAATCTAGTCGTAGTTTTGCCGTGGTTCATTGAAAGTTTCCGACTTTCTTCACAAGCATCATTGACAGGGACAGTTACGATGTATGCATTACACCCATTCTTCTTGTACGAAGTTCTGTACTGTACCATCGGCCAAAAACAAACATTATGTGTAGAATCAGTCGTATGAATCAGTCACTGTCAGTTCCTTTGTGTGTGAGATGTGCTTAAAAACTCTGATTGTACATAAGACCGACTACAATGTGTATCTGTGCCAACATGCTCTTCAGGAGTGCAACGTTTGTCTTTATTAAAGAATTATTGTCAATAAGAGTTGCCTTTTTTTAGCTAGTAAAGAACAGAAGGGTCGTGAGAAAGTATCGATTTTTTTTTTTTTACAAATACAATAATCAATATTATTGTCGCTACTGCAACTTTTTTGGGGGCTTTTCAAACCTTTCATCATAGTTGTTTTATGGTTTATATTTCAATAAAGTGTGTGTAAAATATAATATTTCTATTTTCTTTTTTTCTTTTTTACAATTAGATGCAGATATTCACCGCGTTGAAATTAACTTCTGGCCACTAGATGGCAGCAGTCATTACGTACTCCGCAACTTAAGATAGAATAAAATCCCGCCAGATCCTGGCATTGACTGAGAACAAGGGGATACAGTTGACTCTGGCAGCTTTTATAACCGTATTTTAGTTTCAAAGTACATTATAGCAGTTAGGACTTCCTCAAGAGTCATGTGGTCTGTAAATTCTGCAACACCAGAGTCAAGTACTCGACAAATATATCTTTGGTCCTATAGTATCACAATATATCGTATAGTTCCCCCTCCATCACGATACATATTGTATCAGATTCTTGCCAGCACACGCTTCTACAGTCCAGTATAGAACTAGAAATCAAAGAGGGGCTTACTTGTGGTGGAAGTCTGATGTGGTGGGCTTTCCATTCTGAGATCAGGTTAATGAAAGGAGTGAAACACAAATCTGTGCAAAAAAACAGGGATAAATATGTTGCAACTAATGATGATTGTACATAAGCTAATGGGATGACTTTGACTCAAAAATAATATTGTAAAGTTCACTGGAGAAAAAATCTATCAAAGGCACAATTATTATCATTATTATCTAATTAATGTCAATTTTCGCATTCTGTCAACAATTTTCATGACAAATGTAGTCACATAAAAACATTATAAATGACCAAAAAGAAGCGAGAGGAAAAAACATATTACAAAAAGATCTATACAGATCAATAAACAGCAGCTAACCAGACACGGATCAATACAAACGTGACAAGAATCCTATTGTAAGATGGTGTGATAAAATAGATGGATAACTTGGTTTTAACTTTAATTTTGCAATACACTTTGAGTGGGGTTCAACCTTGTGCCACAGCAGATAAAAAAGAGAACATTTTAAGGCAACACTGAAAACAGAAGCATAAATCAATGCATTGTAAAAAAAAAAACGATTAGTTAACAACCTAAAGTGTTGCAATGATCATTTCATCACTAGTGTATAAACATTTTAATGCTTTAGCAATAGATAGATTAGTGAGAAAAGACATATATTTAAAGACTAGTTTATCACCAAAAAGCAAATCCAGCCCAATTATGTTCCTCAAAGGCTAAGATAGTCGCCTCGAGGTTCGACATGTGGTCCTTCTGATCTCAGATCGGAACAAACCATTCCTACAAACATCACAGAAATTCTTGAAATTAGGGAGATAAAATCTGACAGAGTTTCATGAAAACAACCACTGTTGATGCTTTAAGAAAAACAGAAATAAACACAAGGTTAGAAAAGAGCGACCTCTCTGAGTGAAATGGATAGTTTTGTGACACACTTCACAAGAGGCCAAATACAAGGAATCAATAGTTTAAAACACATTATTTATCAGACATTTAACCAAATCTCTGATGCTCTCATAGTTTGGACAGAATGTAAACAGAGACCGAGCTGAATAAATGTTTATACATCTTGTGTTTATAAAGAGGAAAGTGGGATTCTTAAACATCATTTATCTTTTTCTTGTCCTTTTTTTTTATTCCTATATTTGGCCTGAAGTTCCAAGATGATAAGATGGATTTCTTGTCCTTTTTTTTTATTCCTATATTTGGCCTGAAGTTCCAAGATGATAAGATGGATTCTGCATGAGACAGTGTTTTTAAAACTGCCACTCGGGAGACATGGTTGGAAAGTGTGTGTCACTGTATAACCCAGGTCCGTGAATTAATATTTCTCATGTAGTATTGATGTTAAACAAACAAAACAACAGAGATACTTACAGGGAGCAGCTGTTAGCATCATGCTAACTTCTGTTGCTCACTTCGAACACCAACAAAATTAACCAAAGTCGTCACACACGAAAAAAAATCCTTCTTCTGGCAAACATAATTTAATGCATGTAGTCTAAAGTCTAAAATATTTGAAGGGAAAGTTGTCAGAACGTCAACCCCTTGTCTGCCAAACTATATACAGTGTGAAGACGCTTGTGCCGTTACCACCACAAGGGTGCGCTATTTTCCACGATTTAAATAGCAGGGGAATTGAATGACTTAAAATTGTATATTTGTAAAAAGAAAAATAAGAATTTACTGTTATTGTTATATATTGAATTAATTACATTTTAAATATTAAATCACAATTAGGTTTGTAGTGAATTTAGTGCTGAACAGGCTGCACCAACTTCTTTTAACCACTTGGTGTCAGTGTTGTAAGTATTTTCGAAATGTTAACTGACTGGTGGCTAGTTGAGTAAGTAAGTAAGTAAGTAATTTAAATTTATAGAGTAAGTAATTTATTTTTAAGTAAGGTTTAAAAAAAATAAGCTTTTTGCGATGATTTATCTTGTCCTGATTAGTCGGGATTTTTATAGTTTATTTTCATTGTTACATTTATTTAAATGTGGATTTTTCTGGTCGGCTTTCTGGATAAGACTGTAACTGAGACAAGCGAAGAGGAATAATAATAAAAAAAGAAATCAACCCACTCATGTATGGCAAATATCCAACCAGTGCCTTAAAATAGTTTAGCTTCCTCCTACGGCTAAGAGGGGCGGTTTTCGTTAAATATAGAATATATATAAAGAATAAAATCCTGGTACTGCATTTCAAGTATGATGTCACAATAGTGCTTGCCAGTAGCAATCCAATAAAAGCTTAACGGAAGCTGAGCTCCATTAAGCACTGATGCAGCCACTAAATCTGACACACACTAGCTCTGTAAACCAGGTGTAGAAACTCTCATGGTTTCTCTACATCAAGGTCTTAATATAAGATTGAATCATTTCTAATCAACTGTTTCAATAAATACAGTTGACTTATTATGTGACCCATGAAGTCTCCACAAAGGGTCACATTGATTTCAAAGAGGTTAAAGGATTCACTCTCCACAATCAGGGCCATTTACGTCCTCTAATTAGAGGTCATGCAGTTGGTCATCCTTTTTGTAGCTCAACTTTAAAAAAGAATGTCATGGCATGTTAAGAAAGGTGACCCAGAAGCAGAAGACCCAACAATGTTTTAATGATCAAAATGTACAATTTAATTCACAGTTCAAACTGTCCAGTTCAGATAAAACGTGCAATTTACAAAGAGTTCACAAGCTCTGGCTCTATATCATAGTCAAAGTCCAAAAACGTCCAGAAACAGGGTGAAGGCCAGACGTACGAACCAAAAAATAACTATAAAACGAGCTGATGCCGGTCTATGGAACGTCTGGCGTACAAGAAGGGTCGAATGATTGGCAGATTACCAATAGGTTAGGTAACCAAAAGGTAAGATAAGATAAGATAAAAAGACAACTCACATAATCAATATTATTGTGACACAAACATTTCAAACAGCCTATAATTATTGTTAGAAATGACTGTGTGTCATTTTAATTAACATTAAAAAATTACATTTTTTTTATTTTCTTCAGAACCTACTTTAGGAAACAACTCTAACAAACTTGAGGTTTGAGAAACATTCCAACCGTGAGGTTGTCGGGGGCCTCAGTTATGATAGTGATACATAGGATTACTTTCTGATATCAAAACAATAGATCTGGTTTCTTAAACTAATCTTCAATGCTAAAACAAACACAAATTATATTATATTAAATTCAACCAATATCTGAATCCATAACTAAAGACAATCACAGCAGTTTAAGTGAATCTCTGCTCCAGACTGATTTGACGTACGTGGATGAAAAGTGTTGTTTTGTCTCAAACCATTGAATTAAACGACCAATAAACAGACAATGAACTCCTTTCAATTTGTGCATTGAGTCGTAAAGACAGCAGCGGGTGGCCTGCCATTATTTTAATCTCACACATAAGGCCTCCGTAAACACGGGATTAACCGTGACATTTCCAAATCATCTCTAGTAATAACACTTTAGTGACAAAACCACCCGCTGAGCAGGTCAGATTTTCCAAATTCAACATTTTGACAAATGTGTTCTTTGTGATGTGTTTTATTATAGTTCCTAAATTGAGACATTAAATTAAAGCAAAATATAATTGTGACACTGTGTGTGTGTGTGAGTCACGTATGAGATGAACACACCCCACAAGTAATTAACAATACGCCAGAGAACAAACAGGCCATAAAAGTGCCTCATGCATCACTCTTATTGTCCGGGGCCGTAATTGTTTGTTGTTTGAATAGCAGCTGCTGTTGACTGACCGGTGGAAGATCTATAGCTGTGATGGAGATTACATCCTGGGTGACGCATGTCAGGTTCCAGCTTCAACCTCCCACACTGTAAGAAGTGTTAGAGCGGGTCAAACGAGAAAGTGTAGCGTCATGTCTTTTGTGTCTTTTTTTATACTTGCATTTTTATATAATCCGCTTTAAATAATCACTCCACTGTTGCATTTTAAACATAGACATTTTAAAATGTATCTCCACTGGTATTTCTGGTTATATATATTTAATCAGAGTTATCTCAAATATTTTGAAAGCTAAATAAAATATATGACAAATACGCTTCCGATTCTTGTTGAGAATATTTGATAAATAAAGCAAATTCAATCTATTTAAACTAGATTAATTGAATAGATTTGATACAATAATCAATTTGTAAAACACATCCTTATATTGATATTTGATCATTAAGATAATAAGGTAAGTACATTAGTTAAAACGAAGAGCATTCACCGAAAATTATTTGGAAAACCAGACAAACTTTGACAAAAATTTTAAAGAGTGGGACCAAGAAAAAAAAATAAGAAAGTGAAAATAAATCGCAATATAAATATAAATATAAATATGATCGAGAATGCTTCTAGAAAATGAAAAGTTACAATAAAACAAATAAAAGAACACAAGAAAGATCAGTTAATCCAAATATTCGACCTCCACTAGACATGCCGAGTAAATAAAAATAAAAATAAATTAAAGTTAAAATTAAATTAAAATCAAGGAGAATAAAATGAATGTAAAAATAGAACTTACCTATGTTTTTTGTCGGGGAACTTAATATACTAAAGTGTTTTTTTTAAATCCATAAACAACTCATGAACTCAAAAGATCAATCTGTTCATTCATCTTTATTACACTTGTATATTGACTGATAAAGGAATGATAATCATTTTATCATTGGTTGTAAATTAAGTGACTTCTTATCACTCTTTAGTTGAATATATATTTCCAATAATAAAATTTAAATTAAAAAAAAAAGGTTGTACAGCTCGCAAGATAAAGTTCATCTGGGGGGAAACCCCTGAGTTCTATGTGAATCTGGATTTATTTAGAATTGAAATGTTCTCTTCATGTTGAGTGGATTTGCTCCGGTTTTTCTGACCTGTCACAACCACCACCAGAAATAGTAGATATTGAATAAATGTCCGTCTGGTTGAAAAAAAAACAGTAGTAGTGCCAATATTTAAAGCAGGACCAAAGGATTCCATGTGCAACTACCGGCTCAAATGAATGAATGAATGAATGAATATTGTTTATTTCGGGCATGTCAGTTTAAATCATCAACATCAAACTTCATTGTAGTTCACATGTTACAGAGACCCGGGTACTCGACCGAAATAGCAAACTGCTGCTGGCTTGAGAACATGAAAAGGGCCCGGGATATAGGTCAGGTGGTTGGAGCGGTATTTTTAGATCTAAAAAAGCCGTTCGATGCATTCGTCAGTCGCAGCCTGCTTTTACCAAAATGACCGGCTTTCAACATCTCCACTGAGGCCGTGGGCTGGTTCGCCTCATATCTCCAGCATAGAGAACAGTGTGTTAGAATTTTCACAAGCCAAATCCCCTTTTCTAAATATTCAAATGGGCATTCCCCAGGGCTCTATACTGGGACCCTTGCCCTTCAGTCTCTGTATAAATGATTTACCTTCAACCTGCTCGGGTGCCAGTTGCCAACTTTATGTGGATGATGCAGTTTCTTATGCACCTGCCAGGTCACCGGAGCAGGCAGCGGATGTTTTGTCCGCATGTACGGCTGAGGTTAGTCAGTGGCTTGTTCAAAATCAGTTGGTGCTAAATTAAACCAAAACTTTATCAATGTGTTTCTCAATTAGAAAACAACATAATCAAAGTATCGTGTCTGTAAATGAATTTAAATATCTAGGGCTCATCCTTGATCCCCAACTCAAGTTTGATAAACATATTAAAAACAATCAAAAGCAATCTAAATTGTTTCTAACTAATCAGGCACTACATCCCAAGCCAGGCCACCTGTACATGCACGCCATGATATTTTCACATATATATCATACTGCATGACAGCATGAGCCCAGGTCGCTCCCTCAGCCACTAAGCACATCGGCTCTGTGTACAATCAAGCTGTGAAAATATTGGACAAAAAGCCAATCTGCTACCATCATTGCAATATTCATGAAGAGCATAAATTGCTCAGCTTTGAAAAGCCAAGCTTTTTTAAACGAATATTCAAATGTATCAACAATTTAGCTCCTGAGCCGCTAAGTTATTTTATTTGGAGACAAAACAGCAACAGAGTCACCAGAGAATCCATAAACCATAAGTGCCAGATCCCACTCTGCAGGACTTCATTTGCAAAGCTTTGGAACTCACTTCCCACTGAACGTAAGACCAAATCTGAGTTTTAAAATCTTCACCTCAAGGTTAAAAGCCTGGTTGAAAACAAATCAAATATGTACCCATTTTTAAGTAGCACCGTGTACGTCAATGACTCTTGATTGTGCTGTAAATGTTTTACTATAGTTTTGAACAATGGACTTTTATTGTGTATTTGTAAATATTGTAAAAAGGGCCCAACAATGTTACAGGAGTCGAAAATGAGCACAAGCTATAAATTGCATCGCATCAACTGCAAACTTTGTATTGTAACTATTTTTGACTGCATCGTCCCTGACAAATAAATAATAAATAAATAAACAAATAAATGTCTGAGCTGTTTTATACATTCATTAGAATTGTTTGTTGAAATCTCTTGATTCCTACTGAGAATAACATTTGATGGGTTAAGACTCGTGCGTCACTTCTTGCAGCGTCTCCTCCTCCCTCCATCCTGAGTGGGCAGGTCCAGATAGAGAGTGTATTACAGCAGTGGCGGCTGATGCTGCAGCTCACACCAGGCTCCAGCCTCCTCGCATCTTTTCAATCCTCCAGCACCAGCAGCCGCTCCGGTGCTCGCCGAGGAATCGTCCAAACCTCCTCCTCCTCCTCCTCCGGCGGTCCCGCACCTCTGTGGCCCCCGAGGCACTTTTCAGCACCAGCAGCACCAGCAGCAGGGGCTCCGGCGCTGTCCAGGCTTTCAGCACTAGAACACGAGGGGCCACACGTTAGAAGACGTTAGAAGCTTTGGACAGAATGGCGTCCACACACGTCGGCCTCCTGCTGGTGGTCGGGATGCTGGTGGTGGTCCAGGTCTCTGGCTTCCCCGCGACGACTGTCCCCGCGGCCGGTGAGTGGCTCCTCAGACTCCGTCTAAAAATAGCATCTTTGGAATTAATAACTCGATATTTCAATGAAAAACTGCAAGTTTAAAAGTTTAGACCATAGTGTCAGGTGTATAAATGCAATAATTTTGAAAGGAGGTTGTTGGACTTGAGTTTGTGAGTCTCCTGCTGGGCTTCATGACGCCTCCTAGAGCTGCTCGCGGTCTATTTTCGCCCCGGATTTAATCTTTTGTTTGATAATCCGATTTAGTTCAACTTCCTTCTCCCCCGTGACAATAACACACCAGAAGTGCGACGAAATGAAGACGAACTAAACAAAACGTGTAAAGTGTTTAGCATTGTTTGATTCTCTCGAGGTTTTTTGTGGTAAAACTGTGTATTTATTGTTTTATAACCTTCAACTGAAGGGGTCAAAATACATTTTAATGTAGAAAATTATGTTGTTAATAAAGTACTGTGTTTTTTTGCTTAATAATGTAGGTTATTGTTCAGGGGTATCCACACTTTCTTTGGGAGACCCCTGTTAAAATCTTGGTACCTTTGTATTATCGAATAAAATGTGTGTCTCAAAGAATCATAAAAGAGTGAATATAATACGATTTTTTTTTATGTATTATTTATTGTGATTAAAAAATAAAATAAATATTTATTATTTTGTGACATTAATATCAACCTTTATACTGTTTCTCTTTTACATAAGAACCATGTATCGAACTGGCAAAACTATTTTGGTCCACGTTAAAATGTTTTTATTGCTAACTCCCAAATGACTTAAAAACAAAAAAGGCTTCAGAGGTCACTATTCAATGTTTCTGTAAAATTACAGAATAAATGAGGATCGAAGAAAACATTCGATTTTGGATTATTTTCTGTTCAAACAGTGTCATTACAGAATGTTCAATGATGTACTTTTTTTTTTGGCCCGATATTGTGTTTAAAATGTTGTCCTTGTGTATCACAGTTTATTATGCACTTGCCTTAAAATAAAGAATGAAGCAAATATGGGGGACTAACTGTCCTCATTGATTAATGCCAAACATGTAACTAGTTTTTAAAATAATACCATTATTATAATAACTATAATTAAGATAACAATGTTTCCTAAGTGTTTGCTGTAAAATACAGCAAAGTTGAAATTCATTCATGTTATCTTAAACTCTCCGCTTTGAACTCCAAAAACCTTGTTTGTTTCCCATGATTTATAGGCACAAATGTATTATATTTAAGATATTTAAAGTAGCGAACCTAAACAACTAACGCTGAAAAATATTGATAAAACAAATAATGAATGATAAGTTACATTTTTTGATATGCTATTTTAATATATGCATATTTTATAATACACACATGTGTGTACAAGACTATTAAATAAACATGTCTCAGATATTGTCCATTACCCCACTAAAGGACTATTATTATTCTATGTCATGATTATTTATTTTAGTATATTTCCATATACCAGCACAAATAATATACAAATCAAACAATCTATGACTTTAAACAAGGTTATTTGCATTTGCTTCAACACAATTTATGTACAGTATAAGAAAAATACATTCTAAAAGTTAGGACAATAGGCTATAAAAAATAGAAATCATTAATGCAGACAACAACATTAGGAAATTGAACGATACAAAATAAATGACTACTAATAATAATTAAGAGATAGAGCGTTAAGATAAAAGCAATAGCTCTATTAAATGTATTTTTATAGTTATATTATAATTGAATCATATAAAAAACATATTTTAGTTCTTTTATAAATACTGTTTCATTTGTTTAAAACATTTATTTCCTCAACACTATCTAGTCTCTAGGTTTTCGTGTATGTGAATTAATAATTTCACTCTGACTGAGGAATGTTCTTTGGCCCTAAAATCCAGGAGCTAATGCTGACCTCTGTGTTTGCAGATAAATCAGTGCACAACAGAGAGTTAACTGAGGAGAAACCGCTTCAAGAGCAGGTTTGTCTCTTTCCAAAATGAACCGTCAGTTGCACGAAACACCATTAATTGCATCTTTATTTGATAACCGTCTGCAGATCGCGGAGGCGGACAGCGTGAAGGCGGCGGTTCTGTCGGCTGGTAAGTGGAAACCTTCGTCTCCAATCAATTAATGCCTCTATTTCTGCCGAGTGAGTGGGTTCATGTTGCAGTTGTTCCAGTAAAACATGTTCCATCAGCACTGAGAAAGTAATAGAAGCGTGTCATTGTGATCCGTCTCCTTCTATACGTCCGGTCTGACACTTTTGGTCTCCTCTTCAGAGAGCGCTCGTCCCCCCGCGTCCAAGGACGCCGAGGCCGAGCAGGATGAGTCGGCCTTGCTGAGGAAGATGGCCGACAGCCAGAAGTCGAAAGACGACGGCGACGACCTGTCACTCAAGTCCGGTCAAGTCGATCAGTTCGTCCCCGACGAGTCGGATTCCACCAAAAGCCGGCGGCTGGTGGAGGATTACGACTCCACGAAGAGCGGGATAGACAAGTACCAGGGTAGGTACCGCCGCCGCTGCGCCTCTCGGTGTCTGACCCTGACCCCGGTTTGTCAAAAAAGCTGAGTCCTTGAAGGCTGCCTCTGTCAATCCCCGGTCACCGGGCGGACATTTTGAGAGCGAGTCAGCAGAGGAGACACGTGTCTGGGAAGAAGAGATAAGCCTTGACGGAGAGAAAGACGGAAAGAACACGTGGATGTAGAGAGAAAGATTATCCTCTTCTGCTCTGTTGCCAAACACTGCATGCAAGTCAGTTGAAGAAACGCAAGTTCTTAACATCAGCAGCATGATATCCACAAACAGGAAAGATCAAATGATGGATAAAATGATCAGATTTAAAGTCACCTTTTTGATATTTAAGGTGTTTTTTTGCTCGAGTCACTACGTCTTCCAGTATTGACCACAAATAGTAGGTGACACGGGGCGAGATCACACCTGGTTCTGTCTACATTTAAGGAAACACTTTGAAGCGGGTGCCTTTGAAACAGAAATAGATTTCAAAATGGACGTCAATATTTCACCGCCTCGAAGCATGAGCTGCTTCAGTGTATTTGTTCAAAGAAAAACAACACTTTAAAAGAGTTGAAGAGATCAAATATAACAGAGAAACCAAAAGCTATTTTATTATTATACTTCACACATATGTTAGTTTTGTATTCGTCCATTAAGTTAATCTGTTGATTGAAGGACATTTTTATAAATTTACAATAACCAGAACATATAACAAAAAATAAATAATTTAAAAAAACAATCATTTTATTCATAGAACAATGAAAGTGTTTTCACACAAATGTAGGTCAAAACACAAACAAAAGTTTTTTTTAAATCACCAAAAAACCCTTTGGTTTGGACCATAGGTTACTTTGACTAAAGCATTCTTTCAATAAACATCTTCAATCCAAAATATCTATTTCCAACCAGTGTTGCATCTATTTTCCATCAAGATCTCGCACGTCTCAAACATCGTCTCTGGGGTTAATGACTGAACTCATTATGTTGGAAAATTAGGGAATTTAATAAAACATTGTTGGCATAAAGCAATCTTCCATTCACGTCCAGTGTTTCTCATCTGCATAAGACCAACTCCAGAAAGCAGTTTGTGTAACTGCCTGTGCTCTGTTGGCCTCAATGAGAGTCTGAATCATTAATATTAATAACAACATGAATGTTTTATTTGAGCTGTGAGAATCATTATCTTTCACACTTAATTTCCTCAGTGACACGAGCTTCATTAACAGTGTGTCAATTGCGGGAAATGATTATTAAAAAAACTTTTTTTCTCAAGTTAATATCATTTTTTTTTTATCATGACTGCATCACTCTGATAACTTTTAAGTTAACGCTTTTATGATATATTATAGGAGTGCGAGCAAATATAGTTACACAAATATATCGCTATATTTTTTATACTGTAACAATATTCAATTGCACTGTATTGACTTATGTTACTATAAAGTGCGTGTAAAATACTTTTTTTTTAAGATTTTGTAATTAAAAATTGAAAGAATCTTTCGCAATCATTACATCCTTCGCAGCTAAGAGAGCAATTAAATCCTGCAAGATCCTGGTAATGACTGAGGACAAGAGGATACAGTTGCAGCTTTTAAAGCTGATGTTTGGACATATTTTAGTTTCAAAACAAATGAAAGCAGTTACGACTTCGTCAAGAGTCATGTGGTCTGTAAATTCTGCAACACCAGAGTCAAGTACTCAACAATACTACCACTATATCTTTGTTTCTACTGTATCGCGATATTTGTTGCCCCTGTATCGTGATACGTATCGTATCGCCAGATCCTTAATTTACTACAAACAAACTGTTGCATCTTCAAGCGCGAGCAAATATCGTTACACAAATATATCACTTTATTTTTTTATCCCGAAACAATATTCAACTGCATTGTATTGACTTTATGCGTGTAAAATACTTTTTTTTAAGAATTTGTCATTGAAATTCAAAGCATTTTTCGCAATCATTACATCCTTCGCAGCTAAGAGAGCAATTAAATCCTGCAAGATCCTGGTAATGACTGAGGACGAGAGGATACAGTTGCAACTTTTAAAGCTGATGTTTGGACATATTTTAGTTTCAAAACAAATGAAAGCAGTTACGACTTCGTCAAGAGTCATGTGGTCTGTAAATTCTGCAACACCAGAGTCAAGTACTCAACAATACTACCACTATATCTTTGTTTCTACTGTATCGCGATATTTGTTGCCCCTGTATCGTGATACGTATCATATCGCCAGATCCTTAATTTACTACAAACAAACTGTTGCATCTTCAAGCGCGAGCAAATATCGTTACACAAATATATCACTTCATTTTTTTATCCCGAAACAATATTCAACTGCATTGTATTGACTTTATGCGTGTAAAATACTTTTTTTTAAGAATTTGTCATTGAGATTCAAAGCATTTTTCGCAATCATTACATCCTTCGCAACTAAGAGAGCAATTAAATCCTGCAAGATCCTGGTAATGACTGAGGACAAGAGGATACAGTTGCAGCTTTTAAAGCTGATGTTTGGACATATTTTAGCTTCAAAATAAATTAAAGCAGTTACGACTTTGTCAAGAGTCATGTGGTCTGTAAAGTCTGTAACAACAGAGTCAAGTACTCAACAATACTACCACTATATCTTTGTTTCTACTGTATCGCGATATTTGTTGCCCCTGTATCATGATACGTATCGTATCACCAGATCCTTAATTTACTACAAACAAACTGTTGCATCTTCAAGCGCGAGCAAATATCGTTACACAAATATATCACTTTATTTTTTTATCCCGAAACAATATTCAACTGCATTGTATTGACTTTATGCGTGTAAAATACTTTTTTTTAAGCATTTGTCATTGAGATTCAAAGCATTTTTCGCAATCATTACATCCTTCGCAGCTAAGAGAGCAATTAAATCCTGCAAGATCCTGGTAATGACTGAGGACGAGAGGATGCAGTCGCAGCTTTTAAAGCTGATGTTTGGACATATATTGGTTTCAAAACAAATTAAATCAGTTACGACTTCGTCAAGAGTCATGTGGTCTGTAAATTCTGCAACACCAGAGTCAAGTACTCGACAATACTACCACTATATCTTTGTTTCTACTGTATCGCGATATTTGTTGCCCCTATATCGTGATATGTATCGTATCGCCAGATCCTTAATTTACTACAAACAAACTGTTGCATCTTCAAGCGCGAGCAAATATCGTTACACAAATATATCACTTTATTTTTTTATCCCGAAACAATATTCAACTGCATTGTATTGACTTTATGCGTGTAAAATACTTTTTTTTAAGAATTTGTCATTGAAATTCAAAGCATTTTTCGCAATCATTACATCCTTCGCAGCTAAGACAGCAATTAAATCCTGCAAGATCCTGGTAATGACTGAGGACAAGAGGATACAGTTGCAGCTTTTAAAGCTGATGTTTGGACATATTTTAGCTTCAAAATAAATTAAAGCAGTTACGACTTTGTCAAGAGTCATGTGCTCTGTAAAGTCTGTAACACCAGAGTCAAGTACTCGACAATACTACCACTATATCTTTGTTTCTACTGTATCGCAATATTTGTTGCCCCTGTATCGTGAAACGTATCGTATCGCCAGATGCTTAATTTACTACAAACAAAATGTTGCATCTTCAAACGTGTCAAACTGTGTACTGGTCTTTTTATAACACAAATCTAACGTCAGACTTTGTGAGGAAAACAAACTTTGAGGCCTTTTGAGCCAAATAATGGCCTCAAAGGTCAGTCTTGAGCTGCCAGCAGTGAAACTGGATAAGGCTACATTGTTATATCGCTCTTTCTCTGATGTATTTTTAGACGAACCGGAGAGTTTCCGGCAGGTGGACGGCACCCCGCTGACCGCAGAAGACATTGTTCAGAAGATCGCCAACAAAATCTATGAGGAGGACGACAGAGGCGTGTTCGACAGGATCGTCTCCAAGCTGCTCAAGCTGGGACTGGTGAGTTCCTGCGGCGAAGCCGGCGTGTGGCGTGACCTTCTCCCAGCAGGGGGTGATTTTCAGGTTGATTTTACTGCATCTGGAGAAATCAGTGTCAGTCATGCTTGTTCTCAAAAAAGTCAATAAGTCATTTGGAGGTGTAGAAAAAACTGCTGCTTCTCCAGCGTCAAGTGATCAATGGAGAGTAATTGAGTTTGTGTCTGACGCACCTTTTTTTTGTACCTTTTTTTTTTCTTCCAGATAACCGACAGTCAAGCCGACACACTCGAGTATCAAGTAGCCGAAGCGCTCCAGGATCTCATCACGAAAAATGCTTTGAAAAACGAAATCGTAGACACGGAAAGCGATGACAAAGACGGCGTGCAGGACGACCAGGCGGCAGAAACGGTAAGATCCTCAGTAATCCATATGACTGATGACGCCTGGGAGAAGATAATAACAAGGAGAAAAACGGTCTTCAGGAAGAATGGGAGCAGCCCAGTCGCAGATTCAACGAGGACGCAGAGGAGGAAGAGGGCGATGGTAACCGGATGGAGGACGAGGTGGACAGGGACGTCGAAGAGGAAGGAGACGCGAAGACAGACGATACATGGGAGAAAGACGAAGAGGGCGGCAACGAAGTGAATGGAGAGGATGGTCTCCGAGATCTGCAGTACTTCCCAAACTTCTACCGCCTTCTCAGAAGCCTAAACTCAGGTACTTTCGAAAGTGACTTTTAGAATAGAATAGAATAGAAAATCTTTATTCATCCCCAGAGGGGAAACACACTTTTACAACAGCACAGTTGAAAAAAATAAAGTGCAAGGAAAAAGAAATAATAAAAGAGATAATACAAAATAAAATAAAAACGATCTTGAAAATATACAAATTATTTACAAAATTAGAAATTTAACACTATTAACAAAATAAAATAGAATCAAATAAAATAAAATAAAAACAAAAACAAAAAATAAAATAAAATAAAACACACGAGAAGAAAAAAAAAAATTTGAGTTAAATGTACAATTTCCGGGATCTTTATTGGCAATAGGTGGGAGAGAGGAAAGTAAAATGGATGATGACTGTCGTCCTCTGAACACTGTCATCAGTGAACAGAGAAGCACATGGAGAGAATTCAACACTAATAGACTCAGGGACTGCACTTTCACTTTGTAATCCCTTGTATTGTTCTTTTGTTTGCACTTCACTTTTCTTGTTCTTGTTTTTATGAAACTTGTTGTGAACTGGAAACCCAATTTCCCTGAGATCTCCAGAGTCCATCTATCTATCTATCTATCTATCTATCTATCTATCTATCTATCTATCTATCTATCTATCTATCTATCTATCTATCTATCTATCTATCTATCTATCTATCTATCTATCTATCTATCTATCTATCTATCTATCTATCTATCTATCTATCTATCTATCTATCTATCTATCTATCTATCTATCTATCTATCTATCTATCTATCTATCTATCTATCTATCTATCTATCTATCTATCTAGCTATCTTTCTATCCATCAACCCATCCATCCATCCATCCATCCATCCATCCATCCAATCATCCATCCATCCATCCATCCATCCATCCATCCATCATCCATCCATCCATCCATCCATCCATCCATCCATCCATCCATCCATCCATCCATCCATCCATCCATCCATCCATCCATCCATCCATCTATCTATCTATCTATCTATCTATCTATCTATCTATCTATCTATCTATCTATCTATCTATCTATCTATCTATCTATCTATCTTCACTTTTCTTGTTCTTGTTTTTATGAAACTTGTTGTGAACTGGAAACCCAATTTCCCTGAGATCTCCAGAGTCTATCTATCTATCTATCTATCTATCTATCTATCTATCTATCTATCTATCTATCTATCTATCTATCTATCTATCTATCTATCTATCTATCTATCTATCTATCTATCTATCTATCTATCTATCTATCTATCTATCTATCTATCTATCTATCTATCTATCTATCTATCTATCTATCTATCTATCTATCTATCTATCTATCTATCTATCTATCTATCTATCTATCTATCTATCTATCTATCTATCTATCTATCTATCTATCTATCTATCTATCTATCTATCTATCTATCTATCTATCTATCTATCTATCTATCTATCTATCTATCTAGCTATCTTTCTATCCATCAACCCATCCATCCATCCATCCATCCATCCATCCATCCATCCATCCATCCATCCATCCATCCATCCATCCAATCATCCATCCAATCATCCATCCATCCATCCATCCATCCATCATCCATCCATCCATCCATCCATCCATCCATCCATCCATCCATCCATCCATCCATCCATCCATCCATCCATCCATCCATCCATCCATCCATCCATCCATCCATCCATCCATCCATCCATCCATCCATCCATCCATCCATCCATCCATCCATCTATCTATCTATCTATCTATCTATCTATCTATCTATCTATCTATCTATCTATCTATCTATCTATCTATCTATCTATCTATCTATCTATCTATCTATCTATCTATCTATCTATCTATCTATCTATCTATCTATCTATCTATCTATCTATCTATCTATCTATCTAGCTATCTTTCTATCCATCAACCCATCCATCCATCCATCCATCCATCCATCCATCCATCCATCCATCCATCCATCCATCCATCCATCCATCCAATCATCCATCCAATCATCCATCCATCCATCCATCCATCCATCATCCATCCATCCATCCATCCATCCATCCATCCATCCATCCATCCATCCATCCATCCATCCATCCATCCATCCATCCATCCATCCATCCATCCATCCATCCATCCATCCATCCATCCATCCATCCATCCATCCATCCATCCATCCATCTATCTATCTATCTATCTATCTATCTATCTATCTATCTATCTATCTATCTATCTATCTATCTATCTATCTATCTATCTATCTATCTATCTATCTATCTATCTATCTATCTATCTATCCATCCATCCATCCATCCATCCATCCAACCATTCATCCATCCATCTATCTATCTATATATCCATCTATCTATCTATCTTTCTCAAAGGTTGAAACTATGGATCTGTTCATCACAGACTTTTATATGAATCTGTGACGCCGTTAATGGAAAAAGACTGTTTGGCAAAAACATCTAAAAGGTAGTGGAAGGTCAGGCTAGTTGTCAGGGAGATACAGATTTATGAGGTCGTTGAGTCGTCCGATCTCATTAACTTTCCCCACATGTTTGCCTCAGTCGGGCGGTTCAAGTACTAATTATTTATAATCTAATCAGCGTGACCACCTGCCGTCCAACAGCATGTGGTGCCATTCATGCTATTGGAACCAATTACCTTCTAAGTGTTGATGTCTGGTGTTTAAAAAATATATAATACTCATAAATCCTTGTTGGTGGTTCCAGAGAAAGACACTCAGGAGCGGGAGACGCTCATCACCATCATGAAGACGCTGATCGACTTTGTGAAGATGATGGTGAAGTACGGCACCATCACACCCGAGGAAGGAGTTTCATATCTGGGTAAGACCCTGTTAAAAATGCATATACGACCTATCAGGTCTTTAATAATCTCCATTAGCCTACAGATCATAAAAGGTCAAGAAAAACAACGCTCTTTATTTATAATTATCATTAACAAAAGATCAAACTGACATAATACACATTACCAGCACAGTTGTCTTCACTTTCCTTCCATCCGTGAGTACGGTGGGGTGTGAATCCCACAGAGAGATTAGCTTCAGAACTGTTTTTTTCATGAGTGGCCGGCGCATCATTGGACGGAGGAAAGGTCAGCCACCTGTCCTCTCTGTGCCGGCGGCTTGTGTTCCTTTGTTGTTTAAGAGCGACGGGTAAAGAGCTGAAAAACAGACACAATTTAATAATATTAATCAGAATATATCTACAGATTTAGGTACTTTGTTCTCGAGATTCGAGTATAAGTTTTATGTTTTTGATTTTTTGTTTTTTAAAGTAATTAAATTAATGACGGATGAAACATAATTTGAAAATGATATTTATTGACACCTTTAGACAAGTAGGTAAAATAGAATGAAGACCGTGTAAAATGAGTCACTGAACAAGACAATAAAACGACGGTAAGTACAAATGGTGAAATGCAGAAAGAATGTAATGTTGCTCTTGAGCTCGACTGATTTCTTACCAGCGGGTTGGGAAGAAATTGGAGGAGGTGCGAATGGAAATTGGCTGCAAGTCACAGATGAATTCATAAGAATCTACCAGAGGGAGAGAGAGAGAGTTGTGGAATATCAGAGATATTTGAAATACTAAAAAATGACAAAGAGAAAGATACTAGCAGAAAGATAGAAGACAGACAGATATACAGATGGACAGAGAGACGGGGAAATGGATGGACAGACAGGCAAATAGATTGACGAGCAGAGAGACCGACGGAGAGATGGACAAATGGAGAGAGAAGAGACAGACGGGCAGATGGACGGAAGGACAGACGGATGGAGAGGCAGAAAAGACGGAGAGAAAGACAGAGAGATGGATGGACTAATGGACGGAGAGACTGACTTATACTAACTATTGTAAGCACAGACTGACAGAAAGGCATTGATGAACGGAGGGACGGACAGGCAAATAGACTGACGATGGACAGATGAAGAGAGAAAAAGTCAGAGAGAAAAACCAACGGAGAGATGGATGGACTTGTCCTAACTATTTTAAAAAGGCTGACAGAGAGAAATACTGTAGAAAATACAGACAGACAGCGAGATGGATAGACTTTAAAAAAAATGTAATTATCAACTGAAAGGAAATAAAGAGTTGAAAGAAGACTTGTGCGCCACAGACAGGTCCATCAATAACCCGTCAGACAACCTCCACGTCAACAACAGAACGACCAGTGACGCCACACGGATACTATTACGTTGTTGTCTCAGCTCCCTCCGCCTTGAGAGCGAAGCTCGTACCAGATAATGGGACGGAAATCCAGCGTCACCTAGCAACATGTCAATGCCTGCGCCTCACCTCTTGGCCTTCAGTGAGTCATCCCCGGTACACAAATGAGCCGTTACCAGATGATCTGGACCGGAGTGATATCGGCCCGAAGAAAGAGAGATGCAGAGGAGGAGGAGAGAGGGGGAGGCAGTGGAGAGAGTGTGTGGGTGGCAGGAGAGAATGGAGGAGCGATGACTACTCAGAACCACAAGAGTGATCCGGTCCAATGATAGGGTTTCAAAGATGGATGGAAGTCCATCGACTCATACCAAGAATCAACGATCAAATATTGGGGTTTATTTCTCTGCATGTGCTTTGTTTGATTTTCAAAAGTGACAATAATATTGTGTCTTCTGACTGTGCAGAGAACCTGGACGCCATGATCGCCATGCAGACCAGGAAGAAGCTGGGCAAGTCTCTCGGCGCCCCCGAGTTTCCTGGAGCTAACGGTGAGAGCAGTTCTGACCTGTTGCATGACTAGCTGGAACTGTTTTTAACTTTATGTGTTCACTGTATCCGTTACATTGAGCTTTAATGTTCCATAAATGTTCTCAGATTCAAGAAAATCTACTGCCCCAATGTTTAAGCCAGAGATTAGACCAGAAAAACAATTACGTTTAATTGTGTCTCTAAAACCACTGGCACCAACGTCAGTATTACTGTCGCTGTTGTAACTTTTAACTGTTTTATTTTAACAACAACTGCATGCGAAAACATCCAATGTATAGTACAACTTTCTGTTCTACTGCTTCTACATCCACTTCAAGACAAGTCTTGAACCTACTACATTGACTTCTGAACCATGTTACTACTACACCTACTACTACTGCTACTATCATTGCTGCTAGGACCAATACTACTAATAATAATAATACTGCTGATACTTCTACGTCTGCTGATACTACTAATATTAATACTTCTGCTATGTCTACCACTACTTCTTGTACTATTACGGCTACTACTTCTACTACTGCTGCTGCTACTGCTACTACTATTTATTCTTTTACAAATTATACTACTCCTACTACTACCTGTACTATTATTACTAAAACTAGTAATGCTGCTACTGCTACTACTATTTATTCTTGTACTAATGACACTACTCCTACTTGTACTATCATTCCTACAACTACTGCTGCAGCTACTACTAAAACTACTTTTACTACTTCTTATACTATTGCTACTATGACTACTCCTATTAATACTTCTACTACTTGTACTATTACTAATGCTAATTCTACCTCTTGCACTACTAGTAGAACTACTATTACAGCTGTGTCTTTTTCTACTGCTAGTGCTAATATTACTACTACTTTTTTTTTTTAAATAACTTATTGAACTGTTATTACTTCTACCTTTACCTCTACTTTAATAACCAACACTACTACTAATTCTACTAGGACTTCCAGTAATGCTACTACAATAGCCGGTATATCCAACACTACTACTTATACTATTGTTTTTGCTACCAATACTAGTAAAACTACTGCTATGATTACTGTTTTCACTCATACTACTGTTTCTGTAACTATTAAATACTGCTCTTAAAACTCCTGCTTTTTCTACAGTACTGCTGGTACTATTACAACAGTAACAGGGATGTTGTATTACAGGAATTATTGATACTTTTCCAGTTTCATAAGCTCCTGACACTTCTGTTCCCACGATGTTCCTCTTGAACCTCTCACATTTTTAACTCCGCCCACGTTGTTTCTGTGCCGCAGGTAAGACTTTGGACGAGGACGACAACACCAAGGCAGAGGCGGCCAAGATGCAGAAGGAATACGAGAACCTGAAGGACTCCACCAAGGAGGAGCAGCGCTCGAGCGAGACCAGTCAGTCCCCCGTCTTACAGCTTCTTCCAGTCCCGTAGTTTGTAATCGTGCCTTGTAGTTGATGTCGATTCAACTTACTGCTGTTTTTCCTTGTGATGTTGTGTGAATAAATGAGTTTAATATAGTGAAAGTGACGTCAGAAACATTTTACATCATTCATTAGAAGAAATTAAAGCTACATAAAAACCTTCATCATATGGATTTGAAGTCCCAGACCTTTCTGCTGTAGTCCAGCCAGCAGGAAGTAGACGGCGACCCACAGTCCAGTCCACTCACAGCTTTGTGGCTAAAGTAGGCCAGTGTGGTAACACTCTCAGCGATGATTATCACAGTCGCCATGATGGTCTGTCACAGTAGGACGCACACTAATCCCACGTATACACACAAAAAAAAAAAAGGATTTGTACAAAAATAATAGTGTTTCCTTAAGAAAAGCTTTTCTAATAAACCATGTATAAAAGAGTAGCCTCGAGTTTCTCCCATGAATCTTTGCAAACAAACGATCAATCTTGCTGAAGGAAAACTTTTGTATGAATAATTAATAGGATGAAGACGCTTCTTTTTTTTTCACTTCATATGAGAGTTAAATAGAACAGGAAGCTTTGAAGCAAAGCAGGAAAAACAGATCGATGCTCCCATGTCGGCTCATTTAAAAACTGGTTCTCTGCTTCAGATCATCCCGGCAAGTCAGAGACGTACCTGGAGGCCATCAGGAAGAACATCGAGTGGCTGAAGAAACACAACAAAGACGAGGGGAAAGAAGGTAAAATGCTTGTTTTTTTTGTATCTTCATTTTGTACACTTGCAGCTTTTAAAACAACTGCTTCAATGGGAAGGTTTAGCCGTGTTTGGGAATTCCACAAAGAACATCAGGTCCTTCAAATGAGAAACTAGGAGATGGTCTTCAGCCTCATTTAGGAGTCTGTCCCAATTACAGCCCTACTCAGACGTGGATTTACTCACATCCTGCAGCATATTCTCAGCCCTGGAGAATAATGATCCTCACAGTGCAAGTGACCCACAAACTGCCGACCTCTCCAAGCACTTTGACACAGTTCTGTGCGTGAATACAGAGCAGGGATGACGTGGGTAACGAGGGCGTGCGCTCACTGTCCCCGTCAAATTGGGTCCGATCAATAAGTGACACGGCCGGGCTACAGAGAGCCGATCGTGTGACCCAGTAAATAGAACCACTGACCCGGCAGAGCAGAAGAAGCTTCATTAGGATTCAGGCCCGGGTCTCGTGGTTGTCAGGGGGACCGGAGGCTCCAAGTGAGGAGACAGATAATAGTATCTTTTTACAATGAATGTCCTCGAAAAACACCCAACTTTCCCTGCTCTGGACGGTGACTGTGCCAAAATGAGCTGTCATGAGGCGGCACTTGTCCAGAACCAGCTGGTCCTCGACAGACCCTCGGAAACATCAAGTCTTTCTTTTCAATATCTTCACACAGAAATTCTGCAGTAAAAGAAAAATGTAAAACTCTTAAGACACAGGCTTTGGTTGGATGAATTTTTTATAAATAATTCGGGATAAAAGGGACCTCAAAGATGTTTTAACTCAACTATGTCTTCGTAAAAAAAAAAAAAGACAACAAAAGTTACTACAATTGTTTTATTACTATAATCTCTTCTACTAATTTTATTTATTATTACTTCTGTTTCAATATATATACGTATATATATATATATATATATAAAACAATGCAATAGACAGAGGTGAAAATTATGTTGTTTTTGCATGAATGCTTATATATATTAGATATATATATATTTAAATCAAATATATTTAAATATAAAATATTTAAAGAGCTTATAGTGGTTGGCACTTAAACCTATAATTAAACAACACGATCCACTTCCTGAACCGGTCACGTGGTGCGGCCGTTTTCAACGCTTCAAATGTCACCGCGTACGTCGTCGTTTCATCGTATGAAAAGTTAATAAGTTAATTTTCACTGAAATAATTTTAATAACAAATGTATCAAAATCATTTAGAAAAGTATATTTTCAAAAGCCTTAAAAGTCAGGTTTACATTTTATATATATATATATATATATATATATATATATATATATATATATATATATATATATATATATATATATATATATATATATGGGTGTGTGGGTTTTTCTTTATTTATTTATTTGAAAAAAAATAGTTTTCATTCACTTAAACATGATATAATAAGAGTGATGTGATAATGTGAAGAGTCAGGAGACATGTTGGACATGGAGGTGGTAGTAAGTAGACCCATGATTGACAGTAAAACATTGAAGGAAATAAAGGAGATTGATGTGAGGCGAGAGGAGGCTGCGTTGCCGTGGCAACCCCTGAGTGGAAATACTGAACATTTAAAACTCCTTAAACACTTTTGTACCAGCAACAATGTGCAGCTGGTGCAAACAAAAGGCTTTTCAAGCAAAATGACTGTCATAGAAACAGCGAGCTGTCTGGTGTGTTTACTCTACCATTAGGACCATCTCAGCATGTGTGTGTCTGTGAGTGTGTGTGTGTGTGTACGCCTACACTTGTCTATCACACAGATTAGCCAGGGCAGCAGATGGATGTTACAACGACATCCTGATTCTGCTTCACGGCACCGAGGACTCAAGACTGTTGTTGTAATCACATTGATTTAATCTCTCCGGCAAGTCGTGTGTGTCTGCAAACCGTGTCACGGCAACTGTATCTTGAATACACGTAATAAACGGCCATATCTTTTATGTCATGGAACAGCGTGATGAGTTTCCTGCCGTTGTCGTGAGGCTGATGAGTCGATGTGGAAGGAGCGTCGTCTCTAAACGTAGCAGTTTTAATGTGTGGGTCGAGAATGTTTCCACACGACGGAGATTCTTGTTGATGTTTGAGTCTTGCTTCCACGGTTTCCCCTCTGATCACTTTGACCTTAATCCAGCCAGAAAATGAAGTGTGCAACCAGATTACGGCTTGTTTGGGTGTGTGGCCTGAGCAGAACTGTGTTGAGAAGATTGAGACGTCTGATCTGTACACGTCATGATCCGTCGCTTCCACGATTTAAACCACAACAACAACGATCAAGAGTCATCGAATCAATCCTCATTTCCCTGTTTAAAATGACCTACAGGTCGAAAGAACTTCCTGTCTAATTTAAAATTGAGGTTGACCCTTGTAACTGTTGCAGTGCATTATGGGACACAAAGGAGATTTGACTGACTTACATTATTAATTCACATGATCCAGAGCCGTGTCAATAGCTACACTTTTCCATTCTGATTAAACATTTAAGTCCAAGAAACTGACTCTTTATAAAGTCTCCTCCATTTTGGAGTACCCAGGAATAAGTAATACGAAGAGTTCATAGAAAAATAGTTTATATTTAGTATATTTGTTTTTTTGTTATTCTACAGAACCAGAATACATTTTAAGATAAGGGTGTCAGTTTCTTGTTTATCTCGTACTTCATATGAAAACACTGTCTCTGACCCACTGCTGTAAAGTAGTCTGGTGGTCACATGACCCTCACAGACTCGTCGGGCGGGTCACCCCGACAACATTAGTAAAGAAAATAGTTAATATAATAATGTGCTATCCTCTGAGTCATGACTTTTCACAATGTAACCAATCATTGTGGAAATTATGAATGAATTGTAAAAATCAATCATTTTAAAATGTTACATGTTGCTGCTTTAAAATCCGATACAAATATTGTTTATTATTTTATTTATAAATTTCACATTTTTAGCTAGTTAGGCTCATTAATGACTCGACAAGCTAGTGAATATACCTTTCATTCATTCACATTTACGAGTTACAGAGTTGTTTCTAAAACTGCAGTACGGGCTCAAATCCAGAGAATATACTTTAATTTATATGGATGATTATAAATCTACTTTTCACCTATTCTAATCAAGTTTATGCACAAAGTTATGTTTTTTGATTAGAATGAGTAAAACGTTTAGATTTATAGTCACAATGGATTTAAAAAATATATATTATACATATTATTATGTGAAGTACGACACTTACACTAACAGTTTGTATTCTTTTTAACTAATTTTAGCACAATTAAATTTTTTAAAAAAATCATGAAATGGCACATATTGTGTTTTCCTTTTGATTCACGAAGGTGACAACAATAACAAGATCTTTGCTGCTGTTGGTATAATTCAGCTTCGCCAACTATAAGAAGTCGTCCTCCTCGTCTGGAACATACCTTTATTTATGTCCAGGAAAAGAAGAAAAAAACACAAAACTTCTTGAGTTTACAGGTTTTCAAAAGACTGATCTCTATACGGTCCAGGATTAAATGAAACCTTTTATGTCTGCGGTGAAAAGAAACATCTCTTATGTGATCTCAACAGATGAAAATCTGAACTCTTGAGCGTTTTTTAAAACCAACCTTGAAGTTTTGTACGAGGTTGAAAGAACAGCTTGTGTTGAAGCTTCACGGAGGACGACACACATGACACTCTCCGTTTCCTCCTCCTCTGCAGATTACGACCTCTCCAAACTCAAGGACTTCATGGACCAACAAGTGGACTCGTACATCGAGAAGGGCATCATCGCCAAGGACGAGGGCGACACCATCAAGAGGATCTACAGCAGCCTGTAACTGACACATCCTCTACCACAAATTCACCACAAAAAATGTATCTAGAATCTTTGATCTCTCCCAATCAACCATGAGAGTCAACAAACCTGGAATGCCAAATTTGCTGAGAGACATAAAGAAGCATTAATGTAAAACTCAGACTGACCCGAGTACGAGATGAATGTTATGAGATTACAAGGCTTTCACTTTATCTATCGATTGTCAATCAAGCAGCCAAAACATTATGACCACCCTGACGTGGCTGAGACTATAATGAGTAATAACCATCCTAGTGGTGGTCATAATGTTACGGCTGATCAGTGTGTTTCTCATGTGTAACCCTGCCTTTAGCCTGACGTATGTCATTTTCTTTGTTTTCGTGTAAGTGGAAAAATGTGCTCCTGGAATTTCTTTAAACGCATTAGAGCTCCATCGTTTCTTTTGATGTAACCATTCTAACATCCACAAGGGGGCGATGTCTGCGTCATCTTTCTCAACACGTGTCAGTGAGTTTATTCCATCCTTCTCTTTCGACACAAGGGAGTATTTTTTCAATGTAAATAGCGGCTTTCTTTCCTAAAATTGTTAAAGCAAATAAAGCATTTCCCTTTCTTTACTTGTGAACTTGAATGAAGCGACACAACAGAATGAAACGTCAGTTTAAATAGGGTTTTATTCTGTCCAAAAAAAGAAAAAAAAGCAACAGAATGTAGAAGCACACTAGAAACAGCTGGTCCACACACTTGAATCGTACATTCACACTTCAAAAAAAACAGAGCTGCAGTCCCTTTTGCTTGCACCAAAAAGGCAAATGTTCAAAGGCTCGAGTCTATCCTGTGTCCTGGTTCTAAAACATATCGAGCAGAGCTTGATTTAACGGAGCGACAGATTGAAAACCGGTGGTTATTTAACATCCCGTAAAGCTTGAGAGGATTGTGACTCTAGAGACACAGGTCCTCAGCAGCAGATTATGTGAGTGTAGTTCGATGGGTCCTGATATCAAGGTGCGATAAACGTTACAAAACAACAGCAAAAAACATAAAAATAATAAATAAGAAGAAGGCATTAAAAACAAAAATAAATATGATAAAAGCAGGATGCAGCCGTGTGTGCAGCTCAGATCTCTTGGTAGGACGAGGTTGGAGCCGTGTACTCCTCGACGCTCCTGCAGATACACAAGAGACAAGAAATGTGACTTGGAACGCCGACTCGCAGTGAATAATGAATGAAGCAGGATCGTCCGCCTGGAACCGACTACACAAGATGAAGTTAAAGGGCTTTTGTAAGGAAATGTTTTTGAGCAACACATGTGTACGAAGGACAGTAGAAAGAAGATAATATAACATGAGAGTAAGATGAAGGACAGTAGAAAGAAGATAATATAACATGAGAGTAAGATGAAGGACAGTAGAAAGAAGATAATATAACATGTGAGTAAGATGAAGGACAGTAGAAAGAAGATAATATAACATGTGAGTAAGATGAAGGACAGTAGAAAGAAGATAATATAACATGAGAGTAAGATGAAGGACAGTAGAAAGAAGATAATATAACATGAGAGTAAGATGAAGGACAGTAGAAAGAAGATAATATCACATGAGAGTAAGATGAAGGACAGTAGAAAGAAGATAATATAACATGAGAGTAAGATGAAGGACAGTAGAAAGAAGATAATATAACATGAGAGTAAGATGAAGGACAGTAGAAAGAAGATAATATAACATGTGAGTAAGATGAAGGACAGTAGAAAGAAGATAATATAACATGAGAGTAAGATGAAGGACAGTAGAAAGAAGATAATATAACATGAGAGTAAGATGAAGGACAGTAGAAAGAAGATAATATCACATGAGAGTAAGATGAAGGACAGTAGAAAGAAGACAATATAACATGAGAGTAAGATGAAGGACAGTGGAAAGAAGATAATATAACATGAGAGTAAGATGACGGACAGTAGAAAGAAGATAATATAACATGAGAGTAAGATGAAGGACAGTAGAAAGAAGACAATATAACATGAGAGTAAGATGAAGGACAGTAGAAAGAAGATAATATAACATGAGAGTAAGATGAAGGACAGTAGAAAGAAGATAATATAACATGAGAGTAAGATGAAGGACAGTAGAAAGAAGATAATATAACATGAGAGTAAGATGAAGGACAGTAGAAAGAAGATAATATAACATGAGAGTAAGATGAAGGACAGAAGAAAGAAGATAATATAACATGCGAGTAAGATGAAGGACAGTAGAAAGAAGATAATATAACATGCAAGTAAGATGAAGGACAGTAGAAAGAAGATAATATAACATGCAAGTAAGATGAAGGAGAGTAGAAAGAAGACGATATAACACGAGAGTAAGCCTCTTGTTAATAAACATGAATAAAGCTGTATATTTGCACTTGTTGACATTCTGATGGAGCTTAGTACTAACATGATCACGTGTGGATAATCCTCAACCAGTAGTTTAGAAAACATGTTTAAACTCTCTTTTCTCACTGTGGAGCCGGAGCAGGTCGAAGACACACATATGTGGCAAGAATATTGTCAAGCCTAAGATGATAAAGCTTCTTCTTATTTCTGCGTTTCCTATCATGGGTCGATTAAAGGTTGCAACGAATGGAGTTAAGTTAAGTTGAGTTGAGTTGAGTTGACTTGAGTTAAGATGGACGTTACAGACGAGCAGTTCGGAGGTATTTTGATGTTTTTAAGTTTGTTTTATTGGACGAAGATGACGACGAAGACAACTGAGCTCCAGTCTTTACATTAAAATGAACAAACATTTTTGTCTTAACTGTAAAAGAACAGATTACTCTGAAAATGAGTAGAAAATGAGTGAAGTTTGTATTTTGGATGAACTATTACTCTAAGAGCCTTGTAAGATGTAACATTTAGATCTATATTTTAAGTTTAACATGTAAATATCAACAAAGCTGGTGCATTTTACTTTATCAAAAAAGGCAAACTGAAAACTCTACACACTTTAATGGTAGTTATTTAGTTAGTTGGTCATGTAAATGTTTGCTAATTATTGTAAGTTAATTTAATATTGAATGGATTACCTCAAACAAACCTTTATTTGTAGAAGTAAAATGATCCTAGTCACACAGGTATTCTGTTTACAGCAGAACAAGATTAAAACATCGAATATGTATGTTGACAAATAAATAATAATAATAATAAAATATATAATCAAAGTTTTAAATCAGCTGGTCAGGCTTCTTAAAAGCAACCGTCGAGTAAACGTGTATGAATAAACGGAAATACAACTTCATATTTGAAAGAGGCAGATTTCAAAGACAGATCTTCAGTGATACGATACAAACAATCTGATATCTACAGGTATTTATAATCACGTAAAGGAGTGACACGACAACCAAAGACATCACAGAAGTCGTGGTTGTAAAACTGGGAAGGAGATTTGTGCAAGTCATACTCTTGGTTGGTTGGTTTGTTCACATGTTATATTCACAATAAATCAGAAAGACATATTAACAAATGTTAATAATCAATAAGCTAAACTATAAACTGAGAGTAATGTGGTGATTCACTCGTTGACTTGAAGTTTAAATCACAGTTGAGGATCAAGATGGACAGACAACAAGGAGGGTTTGAGAGAAGTAAGAAATATACTAATATCAGTAGCAAAATAAAGGCTTGGGGCCATTTTTTAAACTCAATTGAATTTAATCTTGCTTAATTTGTTTTTAGTGGTTTACTAGCATTGTCAACCAGTGAAGGAGAAATACTCACACACCCTTAATGCAACTGTAAATAATATGTTTAAATAATAAATAAATAAGTTACATTAAAATATATTCATCGTTTTTTAAACTACATTTTAATGCAATAACTTGTTAAAGTCACAGGTTTTATTGAGATAAATGTAATCATATAATTCCTGTTAAATGTATTTCTTTTTCTGCTTTTTTTTAATGACATACAAACCTTCAATCACATCCATAACCCAAGTCTTACAATGAGGGCTTTTTATTTTAAATGTAAAGATGAGTAAGGAGCCAGTTATATTGTTAAGATGGCCCCGAAGAAAGTTCTTGAAGAATGAGGTCTACAGCTGCTTTCACACTGAATTTCATCTCGGCCAACAATGTGTCCCTGTTCTCACTCTATCCAGTAGAAAATGGTGTGTCATGGTTAATGTCTGAGGTCCTGGAGGCTCGAGCTTGTGGCTGAAAAAATGGAAGCAACACAATCTGTTCTGTCGACTGTTTTTTCTTATCTCGTATTATTGACTCTTGGAAAATATAACACCCACTTCCAGTGAAATCTGGGACCGAATCTATTTTTGAATTAAACGTGATTATTGTGAAACCCTACGTTGAGAAAACAATGATGTTGATGACACCAATACATGGGAGTGCAGTCGGAGGTAACTCACCTGTCCTCCTCCTCCTTCAGTCGTCGCGCCGCCTGCTTCGACTGTTTGATTTGCAAGTCCAGTCTGTGTAAAAAGTCTTTGGCTGAGAGCTCCTCCGGTTGAGTCTGGGGGGTTCTGGAGTTCTCCCGCGGAGATGAAGGAGGCGTCGACGGCCCCTCGATATTTTGTAACATAGAGGAGGTCGCATCTTGACAAGGGGGTTCACCGTCTCCGTCCGGTGACTCGAGCGACAGTCCGTTGAATACGAAGCGCCTCTCTGACAAGACCGGGATGTTGAGGCTACTTTTGAGGAAGATGCAGTCGGTGCTGAACAACTTGTTGGCTCTTTTTATCTGCTCCATCTGGCACAAGAGGGTGAAGAGGACACAGTTAAGGTTTTGACAACGATCTTAAGTTCAGGAAACTGAAGACATCAGTATCTCTTTAGGCAGGAAGTATCTCTTATTTATCGAATACACCAGAAGAAACTATCAGCCTTCATTCATCGGTGGTTCAAAAGCTTGAGAATAAAAACGATTGTTTTACTCTTTATGCTCCCATTTGCTGCATCTTTTCCAGGAAGTGATGGAATAAACTTAACCTCCATAACTGTCAACGGTCCCGTCAGATGTTTGTGTTGACAACTCGGGGGACTAAGCAGTTGGCGATGATTGAATTAGACATTTTTCATGATCAGCCTGTGCTTGTGCAAATATTTTTCAATTACTCAAACAACGCGGTTTGTAGCCTTGTGTTGACTAGACTACGTTGGCAGTTACAGGATCAATTACAGTAAATCAACGGACGTATTGATTAATGATGGTCATAAGACAGAATTAAGCGATGAAAGAGATCAGTTTGAAGTGGCATATTGTAAATCAAATGTAAAAGACTAGGAAAACAGTGGCAGTAGTAATACATACTGCATGACATTTTAACTACCAGTACATCAATAATAAATAGAGACAACTCAATAAGTACCATGTTAAACAGATTAGGGCTCGAACTGCGGTTCATTTGCAGCAACAATCGAAACGTTTCGGTAGCACCAAGTATCGAAACATGCTTCCTCTTTCGGTGCAAGGTTTATATTAAAACTTGATAGCGTCTGAATATTTATGAGGAAAAACTGTTAAGTGACAAAGACGGTCGCCTGTTAGCAAGTGTTATTTACAACTGGAAATGATTATTATTATAATCAATATTTCAACTCAAGATAGATTTACTATGCGTTTAGTCATTTTCTTTTCGTTAAAAATGATCTTATAAAAATGGTATTGAAAAAAGTATCATTCAGGAACAGGTATTAAAGTGAAGGGATCAGTATCAGTACTGGTATCCATAATTTCCGATCAATACCCAATCATAGGTGTTTCAACAGGGGAGGAACAGTCAAGTGTCTCGTTTTTAAAATAGGAAATTGACTTATTATACAGCTCTCCAGGATATTATCGTGTTTTTTTCCATTTGGAAGTGTAAAGAGAACGTAACAGCTGGTACTACCTTTGACTGCCATGATGTAATACTTGTTGATAAGAACAGCAGTATAATACATAGATTCAACAACTGAAAAAACATCAAATACAGAACCTGAATCCTTGAATTGAACTCGAAAGTTCACTGGATCCAAACATTGATGTTGTTGACGTCAAAGATACGCTTAAAAAACTTTAAGTTAGGGTCAAAACTATTTCACCAAAATCCCAAAGTTTGGCTATTAATCAATGTAAGTAAGTAAGTAAGTAAGTAAGTAAGTAATTGTATTTGTATAGCGCTTTTCCAGACCAGGGTCACAAAGCGCTTAAACAATCAAAACAATATTCAATAAAGTATATACTTTAAAGGGCAAGATAAAACTAATAACACAACAGGAGTCTTATTGTAGAGGTTTTTATTTAAAAATGTATTCTGACAAGTCTGTCACGTGTAGGTTTAAGATGATAATATTTATCTAGTGTGTTATTTAGTAGACAAACAAGCCAGTGAATACTTTTGACAGTGTCGAGCTAAGAAGTATCTTAACATAAACAATAATAACAATAGTTTGAGTTGATGGACTGAAGTGACATTTCTAATGTATAAAGAATATTAATCTTATTCTGGAGGTTGTTATTATTATGTTAATAGTTGACATCCCAAATAACAGTGTGTTGTATTGCAAGGTTGTTGTTGAAAGCACCAGGATGATAATAAAGGTTCACCAAAAGTGTCAGGACTCACCGACACCCCGTACTTGAGGGCGACACCTTGCAGGGTATCACCGTCAGTCACCCGATGCTCGATGAATTTCTCGCCCAGGGACGCGGTGACGCTGGCCGTGCTCCCGTACGAGCGGATCTTGGTTCGGGCCAGACTCTGGGACAGTTCGCTGTCCGACTCGGAACCGGACCTGGACCGAGGGAAGATGGGCTGACAGAGACGTCCGCCGCCGCCACCATCGCGCATCGGCAGCACCGGAGAGAACTCCGCCATTTTCTCTCGTGACTCTCGCGCCAACAAGTCTTCTCACTCGACGTGTCCGGCTGAGGGTCTCGCTTCAGGCGGCGGGGAGACTCCCATCCCCGGTCACGACCGCGAGTCCTCCCTGTGGACGAGGAGACATGTTTGGATCCACCTCAGTCCGCTTTGGTCATAGATGTAGAACGTTGACGTGATGACGTCACATAGCCAGAGACTTCCGGTAAGAAAACGTCATTTCCGTCTTTGGTTTTGAAATAAAGCAGCAAAAACAAAAAACAAAAAAAAACAAATACAATTTGGATTTACGATTTAAATTATTAATATAATCAAATTTGATACGTTTAATTTTTATTAAATTTAATTAAATTTAATATTTTAGACACATACGAACTTCACAAAAATATTTTCTAACTCCAGCAATAATCTCTATACAAATAAAAATGACTTACTTATTTACTTACTTAGTATTGTATTTTATTATGGATGTGGTTTAACTGCACAGTGACTCGAATACACAATGTCACAATGTATTTTCTTATTCTCATCAGACTACTACTGTTGTCGTGGCATTTATTTTTTGTCAATTTCAGTATAATTTAATTGTTTCTAATCGCTCTCTATCCTAGGTTTTTTTTTTTTATTAGATTATTGTGTTTAATTTGTCATGTTTTTTTTCTCCACAATATTATTTTACTTTTACTGTATTTGTTATTTTATTTTTTCCTTAGTTTAAACTTCATTTTGAACTCCCCCTCTGACAGATGTATATTTGTTTTCTTTGTGTTCATAAAATGATTATTATGGATTATTTATTGTTTTGTTTTTTCATGAGAGTTATTTTTTTAGTTTTTCAAATTGTAAAGAATCTCCAAGTGTGACATGTTTTTCTATGCACCCTTACGGAGTAAAACTATAAGCCTAGCGGAGTAATACTATGGAGCCTCGCGGAGTAATACTATGGAGCCTCAAGAGGTAATACTATGCAGCCTTATGGAGTAAGTGTGTTTTTTCATGATTAACTTTTTCCAAATACACAACTAATGTATTACTTTTGTTAGTTCATTTTGTGCATCATGTCATTTCTTTAAAAAATACTGACCACTATTTGAGACATGTTAATTCCAAAGCGAGGAGTTTTAGAGAATTTAATTTCTAACCTTCAAAATATATCCAAAGAGGTTCAAAGTAAACGCTTCTATTAACATTTTAGATCCTGTTAAAACTTTTTGACACATTGTTGGTCATGAAGTGGGTGAGACACAGAATCCTCGTCTCGAATCATGACTCTAATAAAAACCTGTGGTTTGAAGCCAAAGTTAAACTTTATAAACAATAATAACTTCTAGTCAGAGTCAGTTTTTCCGAATCAACGTATCATCATGACCTGAGCTTGATAGACGCAAAAACATCCCCTTTTCTTTTTTTGAAGTGAGTGACACAGTCTCACCAGTGTGAGTCTGGCTCTGCCCCCCCGCCCCTCAGGTCATGTGTCACCAGATGCCAGTGCTAATGCACTTATCTTCTCACTATGTAAAAGACAGGCAGTTCTTTTTGAGATCCACTCAGATAGCAGAGCGTCTGAACTAAAACAAGATTTGGTTCACATGAAATGATCATCTGCAGATGAAAATTGATTGTAATGTTTAAATGCAGGCCAAACTAAGTTATGTATAATCAAATGACAACAGCAATGCGACTTTATCGGGGGGGATTATTGACAACATTTTAAAATGTCTTTGGCTTCAAAAAAGTTATAGGTTTAGAAGTACAGTGAGGATTTCACATTGGGTTCCAAAATTTAGCAGCTCTTTGTCGAACCTCTGGACCACTTGGGTGGTAGAAATGAGTTTGTAATTTGGGAACTAGTCTAATATGGTAACAAGCTTTCCATTTATTTATTTTCTTTTTGTCCAGTCATTTATTAGTATTACTAATTTGTTGTCGATATTGTTTATTCCTGAATGAAAAGTAAAATTTTATATAAAAAAAAAAAAAAAATGTTTTAAATAATGAAAAAAAAGATGTTTGTTTTATTACAACAACACAAAAAAATTAAAAAAATTCATCTTCTTTAACATGATTAAATGCGGAAGCGTCGTCAACCACTTTGGGGAAATAAAAATATCCTTTTAGAGAACTTGATGTTACTACTCAAAACGAATGTGGAAATGAAACTTTCAATGTTTAATACAGAAAAACCAATCTTTAGGCATTACCTTCATTACACGCTTAAATAACCAGAGATCTGTGGAGCTTATCTGTACCGTCTGTGTATCTGCCCGAACTTTACCCTGACATGACGGAGGAAGGTTCATGTGTTGCATGTACGAGATAAACCCAGACCACGGTGGACAGGATCCTGATTTCCTGTGAATAAGTGATAAAGGTCCACATTCATTTCCCTCCCATCAGGAGGTCATTATTGATGTCATGGAAAATTTGAGGGCCCGCTGTTCCCTTCCACGTCCTCTCAGTCAAGCTCATGAATATTTAGGATTCATTCTTGTGGGCCATTCAATGACCCTCGGTTATTCATAACCGGCCCCATCTTTCCTGCAGCATTTCAAAGGTGGTTCATGTGTTGTTGTGGAGACGATATTCTGGTTTGTCGCACGGCAAACAAACACAAAAGCGGCAGGTGATGATTCAGTATCGACGGATGCAGACGCATGGTGAGACAGTGGATCTAGCCTTTGTGTAGTCGACCCCTTCACAGAGGAGCTTCTTACCTCCATTTTAAAATGGAAATCCAACTAAGAGCACAGAGAGACCTGGAGTGACATGAAGGAAACAATCCTGATGAGAAAGATGTTGAAGGTTTTGATCAGTTATTATGCAAATTAGACAGTAACATAACAAATAAACATATATATAATTGATCTGCTTTGTAACGAATTACAAATGTATGTACCGTGTTGAAAGTTTAGTTAAACTTCTTCTGACCTTTTAATTATTTTGTTGACCTGCAGAAGTAACAACGAATCAACAGAGAAAAAAACATCAACACGTTTCTAAAATGAGCATTATAACTACATGTAAATACATTTAAAAATATATTCACATTATGGGATTTAATAAATATTATACGTACAATTATTACAACTACCTGATCTTTCACGTAAGTCAACAACCACCTGACATGTTTGTTGTTTTTATTTCAGGATAAAATTAATTGTTTCTTTTTACATTTTCAACATCGTCAATCGTTTCTTTGTGATCAAATGTACCCACTCATTTTTAATACAGGACATTTCCAAAAATAAAAATAAATATAAATATATCTTATAAATAATTTTAAGCGAGTTTTGATTTCCCAGACGTTTTTTTTTTATTTATCTAGAAAAGTCATATTCGAGGTTCTTTTTGTTCCTAGAATTATGTGAACGTGTGTAATTGAATGTAGTGTGTTTAAGAACAATTTCCCGAAGGAGACCTCCTGAGGGATCAATAAAGTTTTACCTTACCTTAAGATCAGTCAACAAAGTCAGCCAGAAGTGGTTGGTGTTTTACTGCCACCGCCTGTCTACACGCGTTACTGCAGTTCAGTTAAAACCATCACTGTCCACCACTAGATGGTGCAAGTGACGTTCATTTGTATCGTTTACTGGTTAAAGACTGACTTTCAAACAGTAATTACTGAGTGATCTTTTCCAACTGGGGCAAAAGAAAACCTTTCAAACACGAACTCCGGGTTTAAAGATGTGTTTGTGGTTTAGACAATATTCCAAGAGCCAACCATCAATTTGAAGAAACACATTTCTCGCTGCCAAGCAGGACTTTCACTACGGCTTGAAAAATACAAATTTATGGTGTTAGTGGAGTTTAAGAGGAACTTCTGTGTGGTTGAACTTCAAATGACTTCACTTCTTGCTGTTGACTCGATTTTCTTGTCATGTGATCATCTTCATCATCGTCATCATCATCTTCTTCATCATCATCATAATCATTACCATCATTACCCTCATCATCATCTTCTTCATCATCATAATCATCATCTTCTTCATCATCGCCATTATCATCATCGTCATCATCATCTTCTTTATCATCATCATCATCATTACATCATCATAATCATCATCTTCTTCATCATCGCCATTATCATCATCATCATCGTCATCATCTTCTTCATCATCGCCATTATCATAATCATCATCGTCATCATAATCTTCTTTATCATCATCATCATCATCATTACCATCATCATCATCTTCTTCATCATCGCCATTATCTTCATCATCATCCTCCTCCTCATCATCATCCTCATCATAGTCATCTTCATCTTCATCATCATCTTCATCATCCTCATCCTCCTCCTCGTCATCATCATCATCAACTTCATCTTTATCTTCAGCATTCTCATTCTCATCATCATCATCATCCTCATCCTCATCATCATCATCATCATCATCATCTTCATCATCATCATCATCATCCTCATCCTCATCCTTATCCTCCTCCTCGTCATCATCATCATCATCATCTTCAACTTCATCATTATCTTTATCTTCATCATTCTCATCCTCATCCTCATCCTCATCTTCATCCTCCTCCTCATCATCATCATAATCATCATCATCATCCTCATCTTCACCCTCCTCCTCGTCATCATCATAATCATCATAATCATCATAATCATCATCATCATCAGCTTCATCCTCCTCCTCGTCATCATCATCATCATCCTCATCTTCATCCTCCTCCTCGTCATCATCCTCCTCGTCATCTTCATCCTCCTCCTCGTCATCATCATAATAATCATCATCATCATCATCATCAGCTTCATCCTCCTCCTCGTCATCATCATCATCATCCTCATCTTCATCCTCCTCCTCATCATCCTCATCCTCATCCTCCTCCTCGTCATCATCATCATCATCCTCCTCATCCTCATCTTCATCCCTATCCTGATCTTCCTCGTCCTCATCATCATCATCATCATCATCATCATCCATCATCAGGACATGTAAGTCAGGAGAGTTGTGTTTTCACAATCAGTTGCCCTTTAACAAAACAGCAACATCTGTTCTACGATTCAGTCCCAAAGTGAGTATTCTCTTCATCTGCTTCCAATTAGGAAGATTACATAATCCTCCTGGTACGAGAGTTTGATCATCGCTGGTTCTGCTCACATGTGGACTTTAATCTCTAAACAGGAGAAGAAAGGCAGATACATAGATATAATTATACATTAAATCTTGTGATTTGGCAAACGTGGTGATTAATACAGTAAAACATTCATGATGTTAAAAATGAATTAGTGAAACTCTTTATAAGAAATAACAAATCCGACAGAAAATGATGTTTTCATGTCCAACACGCTTCATTATTGCATTAAATTATCTTGTAATCTGTTATCCAGGCTAGATTAATCCCCATCAGCACCAGAGGCTGCGAGAAATATAATCCTGTCTCCAGACTAGAAGCTGATTGAGCATCACATGATATCACACTGTGTCAATGAGAAGGATTACCAGACATGAACTCCTTCTCCAGCGACTGCTCCTCTCCGTCAACCTCATGAGCTGTTTTTGACGACAAAATCAACTCACCAGTGAGTGAATCTCACACAATAATGACAGTGTGTGACAGAAAGTGTGTTCTACTGAATCAGGCGGAGGTCCAAGGAATTATAAAATTGGGTGAAGAGTCATAGCTTGAGCTTGTTCAGGCAAACAAGGCGTGTGTGAAGACAAGTCATGGAGGTTTAAGTCTTCAACAAGACTCCACAGTATTACTCTGTGAGGCTCCATAGTATTACTGCTCGAGGCTCATAGTATTACTCCTTAAGGCTGCATAGTATTACTTCGTAAGGCTGCATAGTATTACTTCTTGAGGCACCATAGCATTACTCCTCATGGCTCCATAGTATTACCTCTTGAGGCACCATAGTATTACTCTGTAAGGCTGCATTGTATTACTTCTTGAGGCACCATAGCATTACTCCTCATGGCTCCATAGTATTACCTCTTGAGGCACCATAGTATTACTTCGTAAGGCTGCATAGTATTACTTATTGAGGCACCATAGTATTACTCCTCATGGCTCCATAGTATTACCTCTTGAGGCACCATAGTATTACTCTGTAAGGCTGCATAGTATTACCTCTTGAGGCACCATAGCATTACTCCTCATGGCTCCATAGTATTACTCTGTAAGGCTGCATAGTATTACTTCTTGAGGCACCATAGCATTACTCCTCATGGCTCCATAGTATTACCTCTTGAGTCACCATAGCATTACTCCTCATGGCTCCATAGTATTACCTCTTGAGGCACCATAGTATTACTTCGTAAGGCTGCATAGTATTACTTCTTGAGACACCATAGTATTACTCCGCTAGGCTCATAGTATTACTCCGTAAGGCTGCATAGTATTACTCCACTAGGCTGCATAGCATTACTCCTCATGGCTCCATAGTATTACTCCTTAAGGCTGCATAGTATTACTTCTTGAGGCACCATAGCATTACTCCTCATGGCTCCATAGTATTACCTCTTGAGGCACCATAGTATTACTCTGTAAGGCTGCATATTATTACTTCTTGAGGCACCATAGCATTACTCCTCATGGCTCCATAGTATTACCTCTTGAGGCACCATAGTATTACTCTGTAAGGCTGCATATTATTACTTCTTGAGGCACCATAGCATTACTCCTCATGGCTCCATAGTATTACTTCTTGTGGCACCATAGCATTACTCCTCATGGCTCCATAGTATTACCTCTTGAGGCACCATGGTATCACTCTGCTAGGCTCATAGTATTACTCCGTAAGGCTGCATAGTATTACTCCACTAGGCTGCATAGTATTACTTCTTGAGGCACCATAGCATTACTCCGCTAGGCTCATAATATTACTCTGTAAGGCTGCATAGTATTACTTCTTGAGGCACCATAGTATTACTCCGCTAGGCTCATAGTATTACTTCTTGAGGCACCATAGTATTACTCCTTGAAGATCCGTAGTATTACTTAACGAGGCTTCGTGGTACTGCTTTTCGAGGATCCTTAATACTCAGAGTGGCTCAATAGTATTACTCCGCGAGGCACTGTAGTATTACTCAGAGTGGCGGCATTTTATTACTCCACTGCAGTGAGGCTTTGTCGTGTTTTTCCAGAGGCTTCAGAGTATTACTCCTTGAGGCTCCATAGTATTGTTCTTCCGCACAGCGAGAATTTGTAGTCAGGAACCTCCCACAGTGACACTACAGGGCAGCAACACAATCATCAGTCAAGCAGTAGAATAAAATGTGCCTTATGTATGAAAATAAACCTTTTCATGGATATTGTTGCATGGATGATATAAACTCAAGAAAAAAAAAAGTACTATTATTGTGACTGTATGTTTTAAATCTTTTGTGGGCCGCATTTATTACATCGGCGGGCCAGATCTGGCCCCTGGGCCTCACCTGTGATTTGTTCATCAAAGCCACATGTGGTTCCTGGAAGTAGGCTGGCGGTGGTTTCTATGGTTACATGGAAGTCAAGACAGCAACATGTTGCACAACAACAACAACGGAGAGCAGACTTCAAAAGTTACCCTGAGGAGTGTCTTCTCACATTCTCTTCAGATGATCGCATCGTTGTGCGAGCGATCATTTGTGCGTCAAGTGTTCCTCACCAAAGTGACACAACTACACTCTCGCACAGCAGCAGCAGTGCAGGGCTCAGAGAGCGATGGAGTCATAGCATTACATCAGCGCCGAGGCATGTGCAAACAATCAGACGCTGGAGCCGCCGAGAGGAAGAGTGTTTGTGGGCGACTCCCCGAGCCCAAGGCTTGTTCTTAAAGATAAGCAGACGGAGCTTAAATATGTGATCGTCTCTCCAGTAACCAGCAGGAGGAGCGTCTTGTAAAAACATTTATTGATGTGGTTCATATCCAGCCAGTCTCGGTCATTCACCAGGGTTCTTACATGTCATACACAGAGTTAAAGCAGTAGGTGAGTAAGCTCGCTGTAACACACGGGTCGTGTCGCCATTTTGAGATGTTTAACTTATTTACAGAGAACACAAAATGGGTGTTAAAATAAAAAGCATCAACGAAGGGTAAGTTTTGGTCGAGTCGAAGGGTCGTGAGCGCGGTTTCAAGTAAGTCCTGAAAAGGGGTCACATCAACCGGGTCCGTGTACCGAGGGTTGGAGGCACACACGATGTTATGGCGTCAAGAGGATTATTTCTGACATGCTACTGTTGAGCTGCTGCAGCGCGTGGACGTTTGTTCCAGAGAGGTTTGTGTCGGCTACGACCAGAGGAGGGACGTGGTTTTTTTAACTCATTCATCCACAGCATATCGTGAGGACAGAAACACCCGCGTGACGAGTCTTGATCGCAGTAGTTTGAAGTACGAGAAAAACATGCAAACACAGATGCGTTCTTGAATCAAGGGGGGAAAAAGGTCGAACGTTTCGACTGATCCTCACACAGAACAAGGAGGAGATGAGATCAGATCGTTGTGTGGAATGTAAGAAGCAGTTAATTACTGATAAAAATGAAGAAACCAAATGTAGAGATGCTTAAGTTTGGCTACCGTGAAAACATGTGTTAGACGGAGAAGAACATCCAGTTAATGTAACGTGAGAGCCTAAACTAAGCCGGATCTTTGGCATGTCTACACCAATATCTGAGATTATTCGGGTCCATGATTAAGCTGAAAACAACCCTCACCCTTTGCACTCTTTCATAACGAAGGATGGAGTCATTTTTTAAATGTAGAACAAGAAAAAGTTTTGGTCAAAAATAATCTTGCAGCCGACGCGGCACTCCCGTCTGTTCTGTGTGAGCCAGGTGGGCGTCGACATCCCATCATTCAACAACACACCGAGTGACCTACACCGAGCACAGACAGAGGACGAAGCTCACGGAATGTTAGTTTCTAACTCGGAGGACATGAGTGGAGTTTAGAAAAGAAGAAGAAAAAAAAAGGTTAAAAACGACGGACAGATGTTAAGGGCTCATCAAAGAAAAAAGGGAGCTGTTGACATGAAATGGCTAAAATCTAATTAAGATGTGCACTTTCGATAACAACATGAGGATGAAGACATTTAAGAATGGTTGAGGGGCAGATTCCAGTTATTTTTTCCTTCGTCTCAGTTGACATGTTCTTGTTAGATGCGCCTTGACCCGCACAGTTTGGCACAAGACTTGGAGTTCCACGCAGTGAGATGAGACTCGGGCACTGGCAGAAGTTATTCCACGTGGTGAGATGAAGCAAACGTCGGAGGAGAAGCTGGAGTCTAGTAACCGTCTCCTTCCACTCGCCTCCTGCGAACTGGAGAGAAGGAAGGACATGAACACATGATCTGTTTTTTTTAATCCATTAACATGCAGGTCTATGGAGGCGTTTCAGTGACATCAGGATATTGACTGTTGAATTTAACATTTAACATTTGAAATGTAGTTTTTGTTTGGTATCTATTTTTTTCTTTAACTGTTCAAATTCAATAATTTGTGTTTATTGAATAATCTAATTTATAAAATTCAAATATTTTCAAAATTGATTACTTTTATATTGTAAAACCAAATATTCAAACATACAATATATTTTTAACTTATAGCCTTTTAGATTCAATAAGATTTTTTCCATAGTCTTTAAAATTCAATATCTCTTTATTAGTAGCCTTTTAAATTATTTATTTTTTTATTCGTAGTCTTTTCAAAATGTTTCTATTCATTGTCTTTTAAATTCAATATTTTTGTATTCATAGTCTTAAATTCTATATTTTTTAAATGCAGTCTTTAAAATTTAATATCTGTTAATTCATAGTCTTTTAAATTCAATATCTTTTTATTCATAGTCTTTTAAATTCTTTTTTTTTTTATTCGTAGCCTATTTAAATTCAATATAAAAACGTTAAGTCCAACCACACAATACCAAAAGTGTTACAAACCACTCGTATGCTTCCATGTCGTCACATGATCATCAGCACGTCACATGATTGGTTGAAAGATCAAGTAGCTCTGTATTCTTTTGGTATTGTCTGGTGCGACTAATATACTAACATTTTTATATTAAATATAAAATATATATATATATATATATATATATATACAAATGATTGAATTCAACTATTCCCAAAAAAACATCTAATGCAACATTTCATCAAAAAACGTGTCAACATTTGAAATGTCAAATTCAACAATCAATCGTCTGACGTCACTGATAAACTTCCAAACAGGTCAACCATCGACAGTTAGTCAGGACTGAACCCGCGAGTGATCGTCGCCTCCACAGACTGAGAGACATTTAAAACACAAGAGGATGCTGTCACTCTCACTCAAGACGTGTTAGTTCTGTGAAGAACTCACTCAAATCTGTGGGAGTAAACCATGTTAATGAGTAACACGAGAGAGTTTGAGCCACACTCATGCACCAGACCTGAGCTACCGACGTTCTGACTGGACGAGGAGCTAAAAGAAAACAGAAATGATCGTCACGGGAGGGACTGAAGGAACCAAACATGAGAGAGGGAGCCTGGTTTAATCCGCCATCTGCCTTCTCATCATGTAACACCTGGTGTGAGAATGATGGATGGGAAGAGCTGCGACATAATGCCAGTTTGAACAAACAGTTATGATTGACGAGTGTCGTACCCAGGTCGTTGTTCTTGGTGATGGCGGCGGCGGCTCTGGAGCGAGGCCCCTGCTGAGTGAAGTGATAGCCAAACTTCACTATGCCGGTGTTTTCTTCCAACATTTTGGCGATCTCCATCTCTACTGTGGTGCCCAGCTGCTGCCTCTGAAACACGAGGGAACACAAAAGAATGAAGTTTGTTGTAAACATCTTTATTGACATCCGAGTATTGTAGTTAGTATTACTCTACTTATGTGCCCATCGTCATCACTATTCCTTAACTGTTATTAAAGGCCCAATACGTAGGTTTGACAATAGTGCTTCTGGCACCCCCTGGTGTTGGATAAAATAAAGGCTCTTGTTGACTCGTTTTTTCGTTTCTTGGTAACTTTAAAATGTCTGTAAAGAGTAGGCAGTCATGTGACGCTGGCAAACTCTCCAGACTGGTCGCCTGAAACAGTCTAGTGGAGCATTATTAAAATAACAGGGACTAATTAAAAGAATCGTTAAAGAAAATGGAAAAATTGTGTCTTTTTTTTTTTAATGTAATTCATGCTCACTTGTTTTTTTCTTTTGTTTTACATGAATAACTTGTGTAAAAAAAGAGAAAGTAATACTTCCCGTCAGTAACAAAGTGAGATATTTAACGCCTTAACTCAAGTCTGTTTACCTGGTTGTCGATCTTGATCTCTGTGAGCGTCTCGTTGTCTCTCAACGCTTCCACCAGAGCCTGCACTCCCACTCCAGTGATGAAGTTGGTCTCTAGGTTCAAACTTTGCAGCGACTTGTTCTCCCTCAGCATGTCACTGAAGGCCTGGAGGGACAACATCAGGTTGAAATGTGTTTGCACATCACATGCTTTCCAATGTCTTGGTTGTTAAATCTTCTCTCACCACAGCGATGGGGTCGTTACTCCGTGTCGCTGCCAGACTGAACTTCTTGACATGCGTGTTCCTCTCCATAGCTTTGGCATATTCCTTTAGTGTGGGAATCGGGATGTTCTGAAGACGAAAGAACAAATGTTTTAACCCTGGAAAAATACCTACAAATGCTCCGCCCTCATGCGTTTATCGGCACCTTGATGTTGTTCAGGTTGACCTCCGTTAAAGAACTGTCGTTACTCTTTATCCTCTGCAGCGTCTCTTCTACGTTGGTGGGATTTGGAGGCTCGTCAAAAACGGGGTTCATCTTCTCTCCTTTGATAACATCTGGAAATAAATGCGACAAGGCGTCTTAGTCGACGGAACACGCGTCCAACCGTGCGCCGACCCTTACTGTTGTAGCCGTCTTTACTCCGGGTCCCGTCGTACGTCTGAGTGCTGGTGACCAGTGTGTGGACGCCCAAGATCGCTGTGTCGGCAGAGTACAGTTATTTGAATGGAAGGTGGGAGAGAAGTCTACGAAGACGTCGACACAAGTCAACGAGCGTTTACCTGCGAGATCACACAGTTCTGTGTCGGTGGCGCTGGATAGAGCCTCTTCCAACTCTGGATCAAGAGTCGTAACCTCTTCCTGTCGCGACTCCAGTGCTCTCTGCTTCGGTATGAATACTTTACCTATCCGGAGGAATGGAAAGGAAGAAAAGAGATAAAAGTTTAGCTCTTCTATGAAACCAGTTAATACTTAGTCTATGACACTCAATAACTATTATTTTTGGATCTGATGTCCAAAAAAAAGTCTAGAAATTGTAGCATTGACACAAATAAATTAAGATATTTAAACTTAATCTGGGAAATGTGGGTCGTTACAAATAAAACTTAATTAGAAAAAGAAAACATAACTACACGTTGAATATACCACAATAACATTATAATAATATAATTAAAAAACATTTATTGTAATAATTGATTGATGAAAAAACATGACCACAGATTAGAAGTAATAACAATACGCCTTATAAGAAGAAATTGTGTGAGGAAAAGTTAATTAAAAATGTAAATATAATCACATGATATTAACATGTTATTAATTGAAACACATCATGTTTTTGCAGTGACAACATAACAAAGACGAGACCAGGGAAGTTACAGAACAATAAGTGAATTGTCATTTGTGGAGAGCACGAACCTCTCACAGACTTTCTTGACTTCTTACACAACAAACCCCCTGAACTCGCTCCTCATTCTAGATCAACCAAGCATTATTGCTCCCACTGGTCCCTGAAGGGGTTCTGGCACTTCCTGTTAGCAGACCAGCCGTGAATCAGTAAATGCATCATGCAACAATTTAGCTCCAGCTTTGTATCTGACGAAGCCATTAACAGAGTCTTGATCTGTTTATCCATGTTTGGTGAGAAAACTATTCTGATGTTTCAGGGGTTAATATTAGCTCGAGTCAAATTGTGCATCAACCATGTGTGAAGCAAACACTGCAATCAGTTATTACATGTACTGGTTACTAAGAGCAACAACAACAGGCTGAAAAAAAGTTGTGTTGTAAATAATGTAAATGAGTTTATAAACAGAGCTTATCACTCTTGGACAAGTAAATGTTTACCTTGAAAAACTGACAATTCATCTTTGTTTTTCCATGGGTGTTCTGCACCATTTATTGCGTGTAAATCACACACACACGCCTTTTATCAGCAGGGGGTGAGAATAACAAGGAGAGGGGATACATTCCTCAGAACCACAATGATTCAAGTTTTCCATGTTGTCAAAGGAAGGGAACACAAGCGCGCTCAGGCAACACGTTTCTTACAGGCTCGTAAAGACCAGCTAAATACGTCAGCTCAACCTTTTCCTGCATGAAGTGGAAATACTCCTTTTTTACATTCCCGCAGGGGAAAAGTCATTTGGATTGACAAACACTTTTTCATGTTTACTTCAAATATTTGCCATTTGAAGAGCCCATAGAAGTAATGACCTCAGCAGGAGAGTTCCTGAAGGTCATCTCTGTCTCTCATTGAATCCAGAACTGACATTATCTTGCAATGACATGTCCCATCACAACAAAGAGGGATCAATCATTACGAAGACTTAGAAAACAAATAAAAAAAGAGAGGCATCAAAAGCACTTTCTATAGAGGCGAAAAAGGACTAGTAGTGTATTTTACTTCATGAATGAACTAGAACACGTTAAAGTGCCTCGCAGCCTTACACGAAATATGAAGGACACGTGATTGCATTACGTGCATTATTAACAACCGTGATGGCGGGACAGAGGTAATTACAGTGTGTGTGTGTGTGTGCGTGTGACACAACATTTGCATCCGGACTCTTGTTAGAAATGGAATAGCTTAATTTTTAAAAACTCATTTTATATTGGCACCTTTCTTTTCTCCGGTGAAAGGCACTACGTCCTCTACGTCCTTGTGCTCCATCGCTTCCTTCTCCAAGTACTTCAAGAGATTGTCTCTGTTAAACGATCCGGTGGCTTTTTTGCCCGTCTGGTCCTTCTGACGCATTCCAGCAGGAAGAAGAGCATTCTGTGGGAGAGGAACAAGATGATTTAGTGGACCTCGGAGGCCGTAAATAAAACATAGCCCTCTGTTTCGTGGCAGCTTGTAGCGTTTCAAATTTTCTAAAAACTTTAACTATGAAATGGAAAAATATGGATACCTAAAAAATATAATAAAGCGCCTAATAGTCTTTTATAGTTTTTATTTAGATTTTCAGATATTGGGCTTTGTTGGTTTGAGATACAAGCAGCAGGACTTTATAGGACTTTAATATTCTGGTTTAAATATAAATATTAATCTTAAAGAATTGTGTTTTTTCAAGAGTAAATTCAGGGGAGTTTAACCATTTTTGACGTTAATTGCGTGTTGCCTTATGTGATAAATACAAAAAACAATCATCACATGAAAACAGCAACCACAAGGTCTAACAAATAAAACGAATGTGTAAAAAGAAAATAACTAATAAAGAATAAAAACACTTTTACAAATTGTCAAGTGTTTGGTGATGAGAAGGTTGACTTCAGTACTTTTTGTCTGCATTAGAAAGGCCAAGAATCTGGGGTTTGCTTGTGAAATGGAAATTCCTTTTTAGAATTTTATTTTGCCAAATTGACACAAAAAACATGTCATTTTGCTGAATGTAATTTTCATTATTATACTTATCATTAAGAAAAAACAAAGAAAAGATGGTCACTTGGAAACATTCATCTCGCACTCTCGGGATTTCCCTAAGAGCCTCAAAGCTCTTAAGAATCTCTTCCTACTTCTGACCTCAGGGTCAATCTCTTCCAGCGCCGTCTCCAGCTGTTTCAGTTCCTCTGCCGACAGTTTGTTGAGGATCTCATCTTCGTCCAGGTCCTTGTACTTTTCCAAGTCCTTCTTAAATGCCAACGCCATGATGCCCGCGATATCTTTCTAGACAACAGTCAACGGCAGAGCCAGGTGACAATTTTTTCTTTGTCAGCTCACTGGGCCAGACCAGGGAGAGTGCTTCCTAGAAAAAGTAGAGAAAACAAAACACAGACAATAAATTAACAATTTAATATTTTCATTATTTTTTCATGCTTTATGTGAACAGAAAATCTTCTTCTGAGTATACAATCTTTTCCAATGTCACAGTGATTTAAATACATCTTTGTAAGATAGATAAATAAAGTGACCGACTAATGAACATACCCTAAAAAGCAAAGTACACACTTTTTACACCAAAAATGTTTCAACCTTACCAATTTATGAAATAACAATGTCAGTTCGCTTACAAAGCAGCAAATGCAGGTAATGCTTTGGTAGTACAGAGGAACAAACTTCGTCTTTCGGTGCCAAGTTTCAGTAAAAGGCGTGAAGCCGGATGACGTGTGGATTTTTCCACAAGAAAACTAACAAGTGTCAAAGAAATTGATTGATTTGTCACTTGTTTGCAAGTGTTGGAAATTCACCAAAGCTGGAAAGTTAAACCCAAGATGCTTAATGAAATGTTATTTTTGTTGGAATTGAACTCATGAAACCGTTATCGAAAAAAGCACTGTCAGGAATCAGAACCCAAGTGGAGGTATCAATATCAGTACTGGTATGATTTTCGATCGATACCCAGACCTAAATGCAAGTCACAATCATTAATTAATTATAATTATTAAATCATATTTATCTCTATGAAAAATGCAACACTGGGCATCAGGAAACTGCGAAAGTGCATTTCATTGTAAAAACAAAACAATGTTATATAATATATAATATGAGGTGACTAGGCGTCAGCGTCCACATTTTAATTCGTGCCACTTAAAAGGACAATAGCAAAGGCCAATGTGACCAAACATTTGCGTCACACGCCCCGAGAATGTGATCATTCTGTCGGAACTGACCCAAACATTGTGTTCACCGTGTAAAACAAAACCCGAACTCAGCTGCGATGATGCCAAACTCTAATATGGGACAAAGGAAGAACTCTCCCCATCATATCATCTGACCGCTCCCCGGAGGATCACTAGGAACTTCCTGTAACTGAGGCCCACTCAAGACACCAGCAATACAAAGTTCAAGGTGGGTGAATTAGATCATAAAACTTTAGCATGATAAAACTCAGCTCTGTTGTGTCAAGATAAATTAAGTAGGCCTTCAGCTTGTTCTCCCACGCCACAGCCTGTACACTGCATGACCTCACCATCACCAGACTCCCTGCTGACCTCTGCAGATGTTTCCAGTCCCATTTGTCACATATATTTACACAACACAGTAGCTGCTGGCATTTACACTCACAGCATCAGGACATAAGCCGCACAACAAATAAAGGAATCACGCTTACGTAAACAAATCATCGTCTTTTCTTTCTAAAAGCACTACTGGAAAATAACATTTAAAGGTGCTATCAGAACCATTTCTAAAATTGCTGACTATGCAGACCCAGAGCTTGGAAAAAAATCAGGTTTTTCAGCAGATTATTTGCAATTTTCCAGTCATTTTCCAGGAGCAGCCAGATGGGATTCTCCCACCAGAACGCTTGGTTCTGTTCCGTCGTTGCCCAAGCAATGTATTCCAATGGGTTTCCATAAGACACAAGTAGGCTCTTGCTGCATAATCTTCATTTAATCTTCATGGTTGAATGAGTCATACTGGGGACACTTACAAACTTGACTGCGTCTCCTGGTGATTACGTCAGGCTAAATGTCAACATTTACCGCCAACAATAATGTTTAATGTGCAATTCAGATGATGCTTCCATGATGTAGGCGTTAAATTCAGGGCATCGTTGCTTAGAATTTTAATGATCAAAGGCTGGTCTTAAGTAGAAAAAAATAAATGTTTATTACATGTGTCCCTCATACAGATATGAAATAAAAAGTGATGAGATTGAATTCTGAATTAACCAAATAAGATACAGGATTTTATTGGATTACTCATTGAAATAAAACTACAGAAGTAAAAGTTTTGATTAGCTCAGACAGTGAAACATTCATTTGCAGTTACGGACCAACTTTAATGATTACAGGGATTGTAATGTTCTGATACATTTGCCTCTGGCTACAAGTACTGGAAACGTCAAAAGTTCACCGTGGAGAAGGAACACTTGTTTTAAAGAAAACCTGCAGGTTTAGCTGCCAAAATAGTTTTGTTTCCATCCTATAGCAGAACCAGCCTGCTTTACTAGCTTTTGGCTAGCAGCCACAAGAGTGTCAGGCTTTTTGTATCTTTAGTTGGTGTTGAACATTTTTTCCAATTAAAATCCAATTCCAACATTTTTATGAAAACAGTTTCTTCAATGTTAAATGCAGAAAATGTATTTAGACCCATTTCATTAAAAGAACAATGATGAAACAAATACTCAATACAATGATAAATATAACAAAAATAGTTTGAGAGGAATAGATAGATGGATAGATAAAACACATTCATATTACTTTATGGTAGTAGTTTATTTCAGTCATCTTCTCTTTCATGAATGATATATATGTAGGGTGGAGATCTTAATAATATATTTACATCAAAATGGTAGCTCTGTGAAAAACCATTCTTAAAGAAAATAACTGAAATTCTGCAAAATGTAGGTGGTTATAAGGACTTCTGGTATCATCTATATTGTGCTTGTGTTGCTGTCGCACTGGAGCGGTTCATGTTTCATGATCAGTGCGAGTGTCACACAAAATGGAAAACACATGGAAGCGCCGACATAATCTTTTAAAGCCCTCCCAAAAACAGAAATGTGTGTTGAGCGTTAGGTTCAAACAACACCAACAATTCAGGGGTTCTTAAAAAAACAACTTAATATTATAGTATTAATAATTAATTAAGTTCAACTGATTTTACTCCAAATTGAATAAACATAATGGTGAGTTGTGTTGTGCTGAGCTGGGCTAGAAAAGAGCAAACGTCAACACACACAAATAATGCTCTTATGACAAGACAAGCCCAAAATAAAGCTGTTACCATATTAGCCCATTTCCTCTCCAAGCCTGCTGCACTTTGAAACAATCGAACTCATTTAAAACACAGTGGTTAAGTGTGTGTACTTTTGTGAGTCCGGACAGAAAGTGATGGTCTTGTGCAGACAGATGCCAGAGCAGAGCGCAGGTCAGGGTGAAGACACGAGAAGGTTCCATTAGTCCAGTCTAATTGATTGCTTTCTCCTTCTCTTCACTGCTAATCCCCCAACACAACAACAGATGGCTCACAGCCAATGATAAGCCAAACTAGTCTGTACACTTCACTCACCTTGGCCTTTACTACAGTGACCTCCACACGGGGGTTAGAGTCATCCCTCAATGAGGGAATTAGCTTTATCATGCCGCAGTAAAAATGAATGAAACAAATGATCAATCATGTATACTGTGGGTAATATAAGGAGGACAAATCAGCTTTCAAGAACTTTGAAACAAGAACGGTCATTTTAACTTAATAATTCCAGAATATACATGTTCCGTTTCTTTAAAACTAAGAAGCTGCCACTGAAAAAGACAAACGGGCTGTACAGGGAAGAACAGGAAGCAGTAGATTGTTAGTTATTAAATTAATTTTAGTACACCGCCGCCTCTTTGACACACAGAGGGAGACTATAGTTAGATCAAGCCAGCTCTTCTACAGTCGGGAAAACACATCCTACATACTACCACCCAATTTTAGTCTCCACAGTTTTACGTCATTCCACTATAAATTTAGCATGATGATGATGATGAAAATAATATTCTATTTATCCCACATTTGTGATTTATTATTTCAGTACAGCCCATCCACGAGTATACAAACAGACCAGGACTAGGCAGACCACTCTAACTAATAAAGAAAGATTTTGAAGTCATGAACATTGACTGTTGTGTAAAAAACATGCCGTTGTCAATTATTTTAGACCGTCTACATCATGTTCAAAAGCTGCTCTATTCTTCAAAATGTCAGAGCTTGGCACAGGGTAGGCAGGAAGTGGAGTGTTTTCCAAACAAACACTACTGTACAAGAAACACACTTGCATCACACAAAGACGTATTGCGTAACCTCGAGCACACTTAAAGTAGTTATTGTTTTTCAGCTCGACATGGATACGTTAGTTAAAACTATAGGCTTCTAACTGCGTTTCCCAACATGAAAGGATCGTAGTTTATACAATGAGCCTGTTATCTGGACAACACGCCGAGGGAAGTTGATACTGTCGTCACAATCATCAGTTAAAGATACAAGATAAAGAGAAAACATGCTATTTCAGCACTTAACACACCGAAACAAACAAATACAGACAAACATTCCTCTTGGTCACAATACCTGAGTCACTGGTTTCACACAAGTTTCACTCAAGTTCTTGTCAGACCACACCCTTGATTCACCATCGAGGCCTGCAGCTCACACCACCTTAGTGACCCCACAAATACACAATGTGCCATTAGTGACGTGTACAACACCACACCAGGTACGTCAACCAGACACACGCAAAGTCACTTGTTTCCACAAACATGAGTCATGCCAGCAGCAGTTTTTTTTTCCCCCGGAAAGCAAAACGATATTACTATATAACTATATTACTGGTGTTTAATGTTGTTGCTCTAAATGTTAGGGATGGGCTGCTGAGATTATATAGTAGAACCAGTAGTCTAGATCGCAGCCAGGACATTCATAAAGTGTGTTACAACGCGGGGACACGAGTGTGAAACCAAAACCATTTAAGTTTAAGAAGATAATTGATGTTTATAAGGATCTAGAGCCGGAAAAATGTTGACATGTTTATGATGAAGATGCTGCAGCTGACAGTTGACGCTTCGACTACACTAAACTAAGAACATTCACACAGCAGAATTACGTAAAGAAACAAGTTAAAATCAATAACATACATTAATACATATCTATTAAAAATTGGCGTTGTTAAAGTGGACATCCGATCATATGCTAACACGCTAACATGATTCAGTTGACACAAGCTATTAGCATTCAAGCTAAACTCACGAGCACACACGTTAAGTGAAAGTAGATGAAAATAAGAAAGTAAGTCATTCGTGTAGAATGGTATGAACGTAAGAAAGGCCCTTACCAAGTGAAAATGAGTTGAATAAAAGCCCAAACACTTCCTCGGTCGTCACTGTGTGAAGGCTGCTTCCAGCACTTGAGATACAACCCAAAGGGTGGCAACACGGAAAGAGCGGAGCGCAGTCCTTCTGACGGATGCTCCGTTGGACCAATCAGGAAGGAGCCTGCTCGGTGTTAGCCAATAGCGGACAGGACTCCGCCCCTTTAGCAGTATCCCAGAGGATCGGGGAAAAAGAAGGTAAATTACATTAACAGAAGCAGAAGTTGTTTAAAAAGTATTTCCTGCGATCCACAAGTGATGCTTTGATCGTCTCTCTTCTGCACAAAATACATTGCATTATGGTTTTGAATGATTGTTTTGGTTTTTAAACTATCTACTCAACTTTTTTGGAATGATTAATAATGTTTTCCATTTTGTATTTCTGTATTGGTTTGAATTATATTGTCTTTTACGTCAAACCTAAAAAATAAATGTCAATATTTCGAAGTTTCTAATGTCATTCATTTTCTTTTATTATTTTTATGTTTAAACAGATTCAAGGGAGGCCTGTGCGTCCATATGGTGGCACACAAACCCCATAAAATAACTTTTTCACTAATATTTGCCATTTTAAACAGATCTATCTTCTATCATACGGTCTTGTTCATTTTGGCACTTATTAGTCATGTGTTTTTCCTTCCCTTTGTTATCTGAAGCAACATGATAAGGATTATTTTGCATCTGTTCTTCTCCAACAAATGATTATTTAAACAACCTTCAAAATATTATACACTTCTACATAAACTAATGAGCCTTTGTTGTCTTCAACCTTAAGTGTATTTCAATGATATGTTAAATAGTTTTGTAGTTGAAGCCTTTAGTAGTTGTAGTTGAAAAATGTTGGTTAGCGTTTAGTACACCCTAGTGGAAGTTGCGTGTTACTACATCAAGTTAAAGTCCTCTGGTCGACCCCGGAAACAAACTGTCTTCGCTTAGTATCTGTTTCCGGTAGGTCATTGGTTTGCTCTTTACAAGAAATGGCGGACATGGATGAATTGTTCGGCAGTGATGGGGAAAGCGACAATGAACAACGAGGTACTGACTTTTCTTTGTGCTTCACAGATCATGCATTTAGTCGAGCTTAATATGTCCCAAAATATATCCATCTTTTCTGGCTGTTGAAAGAGCAGAGTTTTACAGTAACCGATATAGCATAGAACTTTAACTGAAACGGAGCATGTTATTATTATTATTTAGTATATCTATCGAGGGCGTTCCCTCGATAGATATACTAAATAATAATAGGGGAAGAAAATGAATGAGCAAAGCAAAAATATTTAAGTATACAAAAGTATTATCCGGTGTAAGATACTGATATAAATGGCAATACTTGTTTAAATGGGTAAAGTAAGTAAAATAAATAATCAATTAGGATTAAATCCATTGTTCCTATTAATATTTAATTTGTAATACGCAGTGTCTCTTAGTGCATGTCTCAAACATTGATTAAAAACAAATCAGAATGGTAAATAATACATCTTCCTTTTTTTAGCATCTGGCTCCGGCTCTGGATCAGGATCCGGCTCAGGATCTGAGTCGGAGCAGGAGAGACCTCGGTCTGCCAGCAATGCGTCTGGAAGCGGCAGTGACAGCGAAAGAGAGCGAGACGAGGATGAAGAGGGAGGACACGGGGAGGAAAAACCAAGCATGAATAAGGTGAATTATTTCACATGTTTGGTTAAGACAAGTGAAACATACTTTAAATGAGAACGTTTTGAAATGTTTAATATATTTACTGATATGATACTAGTACTTATAGTAACAGTTTGTATACATTGCAGCAGGGGTAAGAATTTGAATACATATCTTTTAAATAAAGTTTCCCTTTTTGATGAAACAGTTTGTTAAAAATCTTCTTTGTGTCGACTGTGCAGGAGTTGTTCGGAGACGACAGCGACGATGAGCAACGCAGTCAACGCAGTCAGCGCAGTCAACGCAGTCAACACAGTCAGCGCAGCGGCAGCGACAACCAGTCAGATCGTTCGGGAGGAAATCACTCGGAAGCCAGCGTTCACTCAGACCAAGGGGAAAACGACCATTCGGATGCAGAACACCAGAGCAGCCCAAAACACAGCCATGATGAAGACGAAGATGAGGAAGATAGAGCGCGTCATTCTGATGGAGGCAGCCCTGCAGGAAGTGTCATGTCCGGGGCAGGAAGCCCTCGCTCGGACAGAGGCAGCGCCCGGTCAGAAAGAAGGTAAGGAAGCAGATGAACTTTAATGTCGGATTGAATTTCTTGTGTTTCCCCAAAAATATTTAGTTATGACTTTGAATTCATTTTTCTTAAATTCATTTTTGTTAACTAGTGCACACAGTGACCCTGGGACCCCTCAGTCAGGACCTGGAACCCCTCATTCTGAAGCTGAGGGTTCTGGTAGAGAGAACCAATCAGATGATGAGAAGTGGGTAGGAGGAGTAAAGAGCGACCAGTCGGAAGACGAGGAAGAGAAAAGACGTTACACGGATGAAGAAAGGGAGACCTCTGATGATGATGAGCCGAGGAATCAGAAATCTGGTACAAACTTGTTCATGTATTTTAGTTCATTTTCAATCTAGACAAGACTTTTTTTCTTGTCAAAATGTCGTGCTTTTAAATCCTGTTCGGAGCCTGACTCGTGGTCCAATCTCTCATTTTTACAGGATCTGCTAAAGGAAGCGACAGTGAGGATGATTTTCTCCGACAGAAAAGCAAAGCTAAACCAGACTCCGACTCTGATTCAGACAGTGACATCGGAAGAAAGAAACGTGAGAACGAGTAGTTGATCCGAAACGTTCAAACAGAAAACAAATTTTTCTTCCTGATTTATTTCCTGCAGCCAAAAAAAAAGCTGCTGCTGATGATCTGTTTGGAGAGGCAGACGACATTTCCTCCGACAGCGATGCAGAGAAGCCGCCGACTCCAGGACAGCCCATGGTCTGCAGTGTTTATTGTCTACATCACCTCTGTCTGGATTGGTTTTGTGTCTCTAAAGCCTTTGTTTTGATCCCTATATAGGATAGGGATGATGGGATGGATGGGGATCACCCTGAGGAAGAGCCTGCACCCGAGACTCGTATAGAAGTAGAGATCCCTAAAGTCAGTACTGACCTGGGATCTGACCTCTACTTTGTAAAGCTCCCTAACTTCCTGTCTGTGGAGCCAAGGTGAGCCAATAGGTTGATGTTCACCTGAGTAATGCATAGATTGTCTGTAGTAAATGCAAAGAACTACAGAGCCCTATCATGACATGGTTAAAAAGTTGAAAATGAGATAAACTGAGGTATAAATAATCCCTTAACAAAAGAAAAGCAAGAGATGAAACCCTTTTTTCAATGGTTAGTTGTTCCTCAAAACAATGTCTTTTATTATGGCTAGTTAAAAAAAAAGAAGCTCAACACAGATTAAAAAGAAAAACAGAGGTACGTTTTTTTACTTAGAAGAGTTCTAGCATAGCCTGTCTGTCCTTTCAATAGACATCATGGCCTTGCAGTGTCTATTAAAACAGTCTGAGAAAGCATAATAAGGAACATAAAAAGGAATTAGATCAGACAAAAAATACCTTTAATTAAAATTCAAACTTCACTCATTTTCTACTCGCCGTCATGTGGACTAAGGGTTGGGATTATTTTCAAAGTAATCTGTTATTTTTTAAGAGTTATAGACCAAAAATGTTTGTTCATTTTGATGTAGCGGCTGAAGCTCATTATCTTCCTCCAAAAAGACACATGGAAGTCTCATTAAAGATTAGTTATTTGGTATTTTATGGCCACAATTAATTTTTTTTTTTTTTACTATGTCATGTTTGAGGCTCCATAAAGACCAACGACTGGTGGAAAGATTCTTACACCAGGAAAGGCTCATTTTAGTGCTGTGATTGAATGAAGATAATTTAGTCTGAAAAGGTGTCATTTAATTTTAAGGTTTAAAAACGTTTCAGCTCTGCATTTTATGAAATGACTGAACTTTGCTTTTGATTCTTTCTGTTCATTGGAATAATTTTCAACCTTTTAAATCTCCTTTTTAACTTCCAACTTTAGACCCTTCGATCCTCAGTATTATGAGGATGAATTTGAAGATGAGGAGATGTTGGACGAAGAGGGGCGCACCAGGCTGAAGCTGAAGGTTTGCAACCTCTCTCTTAGTTGCTGTTAAATCGTAACCTTTTAACAAGTTTTTCTCTGATAGGTGGAAAATACAATTCGATGGAGGGCCAAGAGAGATGAGGAGGGAATCGAAACGAGAGAGAGCAACGCTCGCATCGTCAAGTGGTCCGATGGAAGGTGTGTGTGAGAAGGTTTGTCCGGACTGCTTTGAAAAGGAATTAACGTTTCAAAACACTCCCCACAGCATGTCTCTCCACTTGGGCAATGAAGTTTTTGACGTCTACAAAGCTCCACTCCAGGGCGACCACAACCACTTGTTCATCCGTCAGGGTACTGGATTGCAGGGACAGGCCGTCTTCAAAACCAAGCTCACATTCAGGTAATGTTTAACACCCGTGCATCAGGTGAATTATACTAGCCTGGACAAGGGATGAGAGTCAGAGGGCAGAATAATTGTCTTTCTTAAGGATTTGAACGCTATTTAGTTTGATTAAGCTGCACTGAAATATGGTCCGAAGTCCTTCATCCACCTGCTTCTGGCTGCTCAGCTCACAATAGAAACTGCGTAAGCCTCTTAGCACCCCAAAGTCCACCTGGATGTTCTGTAGACCGAGACAACAAGTTAAACTCCAGCCAAAGTATGCTGTACAGTACATCATGTTTCCTGGAGAGGACAATAGCATTTGTTCTGGGTAGGTATTAACATCAGATTAGACCTGAGTTTTGATACGGATCAGTGCAAAAGCAGCTCACTGAGCTAATACTGCTAATGTCATTCAACAACAAACTAAAACACGGTGAATTGACAGCCTCTTTTTTTACTGTTAAAGGACTCAAACAATCTTGAGATGCCTCCAAATATGTTTTTCTCTCATATAATTTACCAAATGCATACAAAAAAATGCAACATGAATCAATTGATCTATGGTTTATGAATCAATTTACCATAAAATGTTTGATATTTAGGTTAATCCTGATCGTTACTCATGATTTCTCTACAGGCCACACTCTACAGACAGCGCCACCCACAGGAAAATGACATTGTCTTTAGCCGACCGTTGTTCAAAGACCCAGAAGATCAGAATCCTCCCGATGGCTGGTCGAGATCCAGAGTCGCAGCGCACCGAAATGATCAAGGTAGTGTTTGTTTCACTTGATTTTAAGCCCTCTTGTCACCCGTCAGACCTGTCCACGGTTGTCCAGACACAATTATGTAACTCTGTGATCACTGGAAATAAAAATGTCGGAACGTTTCAGTGGCTGGTTTTGTATTGTCAACTCGGGTTGTGGCTGATAGCATCGTTTACCCAATGACTGCTCAGAAAACTTGTTGACTCAACAGAGGATACATTTGTGAATTTAACGTTGAATTCTGTTGTAAATGTATATTAGGTTATGTTTTTTTATTAATGCGTTAGCTTGACCGTTCACCATCCTTTGCTGACTGAAGTAATTAAGTTTTATTTCATTCGTTTAGTTTTAGTTTTATCCTAAACTTTTCTATATAAGACATTAAAATATCCGTTTTATTCCTCCAGAAAGAGGAAGAGCGCCTGCGTGCATCCATCCGCAGAGAGTCCCAGCAGAGGAGGATGAGGGAGAAGCAGCACCAGCGAGGCCTGAGCAGCAGTTATCTGGAGCCAGACCGCTACGACGACGATGAAGAGGGAGACGACGCCATCAGTCTCGCAGCCATCAAGAGAGGATACAAAGGGGGAGGCGGACTGAGAGGTGAAGGAGCGACTCACAAGCTCTTGTCTCCGTTTAACGTGTTAATCCCTTCTAATAAATTCTCGTCCGTTCAGAGGAGCGATCCAAGATCTACTCGTCAGACAGCGACGAAGGGTCGGATGACGACAAGGCCCAGCGGCTGATGAAAGCCAAGAAACTCGACAGCGACGAGGTAGGCGTATTACTCTGCACGACAGACAGGGGGCAGTGCGACACAGACACGTCATTCATCCTGTTCTTTGTGTACTCGATAAACCAGGAAATAGGGCCTGACATAATAATCAAGCAATTAATTGTGCCCTGACTGTTCCGACAAAGCAGCGATATCAGAGGAACATGACACTCTGTCCTCACGAGCTGCACAGAATGTCTGCTGCCCTCAGCGACTGACACGATGTATCCCTGCGTCATCTGTTCTTGCAGGAGGGTGAGGGTTCGAGCAAACGAAAGGCAGACGACGACGACGATGACGACGATGAAGAACTGGCCCCAAAGAAAGCAAAGAAATATGTCATAAGTGACGAAGAAGACGACGAGGAGCAGCCAGAGGTGGAAGAAGACAAAGCTGATAAGGAGGAGGATGATGATGATGATGACGATGATGATGAATAGTCTATTCCTTCTCTCTTTTTTTTAACAATCCACTGTATTATCAGTGATCATGGTATATAAAAGTCCTATTTTGTACATTTTTTTCAAGAAGTGTGCGGGCGAGCCTGTTTATGTTGTTTAAAGTGCAGGCGTGAAATAAAGCGTTTGTCTTATGTAACAATGATTCTCGTGCCCTGATCATTTAGATCGTGATTCATACATTTTCCTTCTTATGAAACCAGCTATTTTTGACTCATTTATGCTGAGGAATATCCTTGGAAAATATGTCACGGCAAGAACCTTCGTCCTTGTGTTCAATGACATGCAGGACAATGATGTGCAGACGTCAGTGGAAAGGCCCATTAACTAGAACAGGTAGGAGTGGTTCTGCAGGTAAACACAATCATGCTGGGGATATTTCAGGATACTTACCGAAAAGAAGCGGAAGAACCACTATGTAATTTGTATGACGCACACGCATACATTTGAAAAGCACATTCATAAAATATCTTATTGCACTCATGCACCTGAAAACCAGCACTTACACACATTTGCATATACACAAAAACGTGCTCTACATGTACACATGCATAGACACGCACACACAGACTAGTGAAGTCATCAAAGTTCTTGTGAAGTCTGGGCGTCCAGCCTGAATTACTTATTACTTGTCGAGGAGATACTTCAAATAATGTGTTTTTTCTCACATTGTTCATCAAAATTTGACTTAAATTTGGATGTGTAATGTTTTGTTGATTTAAAAATGTGCTATCTAACCATTTTAAATCTACAGTTTTTTTTTCTGTATTATATATATATATAATCAACTCTGGTTTCCTGCCACAGTCTAGAAACATATTCAGTAAATTTGAAATCCTTAAATTGTCCATAGATTTGTCTGTGTGAATAAATGGTTGAATATTTTAGTGTGACTGGCTGGAGACCTGTTCAGGATGTCCCTTGCCTTCCCCCTGAAGTAGCTGGGACAGCCCCCTCTTACTTAGAGTAAACTGTGACATGTTAAATGTCTATAGCATGATGAATTATACAGTTTAGTTCCTGCTGTATTATTGTTAATGCGTTATAATCATGTTAAACTCGTGCCTGTAACATTTGGACAACACATGATGAAATCTATTTTTCTCCATAGTTAACCAGGATTATGTCTTTTCTGCTTAATGAAGTATAACATATAATAGATGAGATGCTGCTGTCAAGGTTCTTGATCTCCAGGAACACACACGTGCGGCGATTGTTGCCGTGGATCAGGCTGAAGTCTCATGAACCATTGAGACAGTCTTGAGCCTCTTATGATTCCGGGATTTCACCTCTCGCTCGTCAAACAACGGGAGTTCTCAGAACTTCCTCCTCCTCCGACAATTATGCTTTTATATAACCAGATCACTGTCAGTCTGGTTTCAGCAGTTTGTGCGCCAGCAAAGAAAAGTCTTGTGCTTTTTAAGCCTCACGTTTTTCTCCCTTCATTGTGGGAGTCTACAACGTTGAACTTTGATCGTCATCTTTCATGACCTCAGGTGGAGGTAGATCAACAGGTACATTCTCTGTGGTTTCTTCAATCTCTTCTATCAACCAGTCTTCTGAGCTCTTGACCAAACCATCGTCTTCAACTTAGAGAAGCTGATCATGATCCTGACTGCCTTACATTAGGCCCATATAATGAGAATTGTTCTCCTTCTAATAAAAGAACAAAAAACATCATAAAAACGTCATAAAAAAACAAATATTTGTAACCAGAACACAAGTTCTAATTAACCAATACTAGTTCAAGTCCACGTCCCAGAGAGAAGCACAGGTATCATGTTGCTATAATAACATGTTTAACGTAGGAATGAACCTTTTAAGAGGATTAAAGCTGATGTATATGACTGTCAACAACTTAGCGAGTCAAAGAACATTAATATATGATCGTGTCGACAGACGGTTCAACTGTACTGTATTTGATAAAAAACAGTTCAGTTTTCTTTTGCGTTACTATAACTATTTTAACTATATAAACAACTTGTTAAAGTTGGGAAATATGGTAAAAGATAAAATGGATGGATCCTTTTCTGATTGATGTTAAAATGGAAACTATTTGGTAGCATCGCTATGAACCACAATGAAACAACCCTTGACTTTCAACTAATTCTAACAGTGAATCAACATTGATTCAACCATATACATTACACATTAAGTAAGTAAGTAAGTAATATATATTTATATAGCGCTTTTCGAGACCAGGGTCACAAAGCGCTTTAACAATCAAAACAATACTCAAAACAGTACATACTTCAAAGATCAAGACAACACCGAGAACAACACAGGAGTTCGAGAAATTAATAATCATTGATTATGTTGAGTCAAAAGTTCCCTCCCCCGTCATCTATCTGTCTTATGTTGAATCAACGTTGAAATGGTAACAGTAATTCAACATTGAATGAATCATCGGTTGCTCAATGTCAAACTTACCAATCAGACTAACACTCGATCAATGTACTTTGCTATCTGGCAGCAACTCGGTTTAAAAACTAAACTCTCAACTATGCCCCGCACTTTCCCAGAGTCCTCAGGACTCAACTGGTTGCAGCCACCCGGAATCTAAACCGGTCAAAAGTAGGTAGCAGTTAAGTAAGTTACATAAAATGTGCGGACTGTTGACAACAGCCTCTCTGTGCTGCACAACTGCACACACACACACACACACTGCCACGGTGTGTGCTGAAGGGCCTCCTGACGGAGCTGAAAGTATTAAAAGGACATCTTTCCTTCTCACAGACTTGTAAACAAGTTGGTCGCTCTGAGCCCGTGGGCTTCTCCGACAACTCATGCGTGTTGAAGCAAGTCAGATGGAGCAAAATTGTTCCCGTATTTGTCTCCCGCTCCGGGTACAGTACTGATGTACCTTTAATCTTGGAAGGCTTTTATGTAAGCATGGTGTCTCCTTGAAAGAAAGGTGTCGTCTGTGCTGCTGCACTATCTCAGACTGCAGTGGGTTATGTAAGAGAGGGCTGGGAGGGAGGAGAGGAGACGCTGCTACATCCAAGTGCAGACACTCTGCAGATCTGCAGTGTTTCACTTCTTTTTTTTTTTAATTTAAGATGTGTTTTATTGGCATTTTCTTCTGTCAATCATGCACCTGGACTCACAAACTGAGACAGCTGGGATCAGATCAGAGTGTGTTCTCTTGTTTTCTCTGCTAAAACCAGACACATCCGAGCCACTCGGGATCACGTCTGCTGACTTTCAGGGCTAATTCTCTCGCTGCTGTGCTCATTTACTTAGATTGGAGGCAGCAGATGAGTCTGCGGTGCATCAGGTGAACATCAAGTTAACAACGTTCCTTGTTAGTCCTATTTTAGTTCTCGTTAAAGTGACTTTAGTTTCAGTCACAGGACACATGTTCACTTCAGACCTGTTGATGGCTATCATCAATAATCTTACATGTATAATTTATAAAAATCAACTTTAATTCTTTAACTGACCTTTTCAAAGTGTTGGTGACGCCTCCATGAGTCGACAACATACAGTTCTCAAGTTAGTGAATAACATTTGAGAGACTTCAAGGATGACTAGATTTTCCTTAACTTAACTCATGATTTGTCTTGCATTATATTTAGGAAAGTTATAAACAAGAGGACTCTGCAATGGATCAGCATAAAGGACCAACGATGTTAACAGTGTAGCAGAAAATTGTTTAACCAAATGAAAATCTATTGTATAGTGAATTCAAACAAGTAGGTCTGCTTGCGCAATAGGGTTAGGGTTAGGGTTAGGGTTGGGGTTAGGGTTAGGGTTAGGGTTAGGGTTAGGGTTAGGGTTAGGGTTAGGGTTAACTAATTTCTCACACTTTAAGAAGTTTAATTATACTTTGTCTCAATGGTAAAATAAATTGAATGTACTGCAACAGCTGAAGCTCTCATTACCACAGAAAGTTTACTTTTTATGGTCAAATAACAGTAATGTTTGCTTGCTTATACCAAAAACATAATTTTGAAGTAAAAGACTAAACACATCAAATACTAAAATTTATACTTGAACTTAAGTAAACCTCTACAAAGTATTAATTGTAAGTATAGTACATATTGACTAATTGAGCATCAAATGTTTTCTTTTAACAACACACATTTGCTTTGAGGTATTATATTATTCCTGTTATAAATCCACATCTAGTTCAAGATTTAGTGGTGATTGCGTTTACTTTATCTACCTTACAAAAACATACTCAAATGGAAAGAGTGTATAATTCAAGTATGTAGAGAGAGTATGCTTCAACTGTTAATAGTAAGTAAGTGAGTTGTAGTTGAAGACTTATTTAGTCTGGAAAAGTATGGAATATTATAGTACATATGTTCAGCATATTTGAGGAATATTCTTCAAGTAAATTTCTTTTTTGTTAAGAGTACTCCTTTTTTTATGCGTCTGTTCGCTAAAATACCAACCAAAAAAAAAATATATATGTTAAAGTAAAAGCATCTATTTGGTGTCTCCCTGTCCTTGACTGTAGTAATAACAAACTTGTTTAAAATTTAGCAGGCTTTTAATACTTGACAATATCGAAAAGTAATAAAAATAACCAATTTTGGTCATTTTAGTAAAAACACATCATACTAAAATCCTAAAAAGCTCAAGTTCTATTTGTAGTTATGATTTCAGTTGAAGAAGCAACGGTAATAATGATAAGACCTCTTCATAAAAAACAAAACACTAAACTTTATCCTGATATTGTATATATTAGAATCCTTCACGGGAGATGCAAAACTCTGCTTTTGTGCATAGGCTGATTAAAAAAATGTTTTACTGGAATTTAAATATTTCTTGAATGGTTTATTTGGTTAGTGTTGAACATAGAATTAGAAAACTAATTCAATTCTTTAGATGGACACTTCATTAAGGTCATATTAACCTCAATATGGTCATATCTTTCACGAACATAATTGAATTAAATCAAAGTAAATTATTATTAACAAGCAGTTAGAAAGTAAAGTATTTTTTACCTTCAATGTTAAAAATCAATACAATTTGACACTGATCTGACCTTGGTGAACCTGAAAGTATTTTTCACGACTTAAGTGCTGGCGAAATCTTATTGTTAATCTATGCATTGTATGATTTACAGCTTGTTTCTGCTTTTCGGCCTTTAGCCTCCTCTCAGTGCGTCCCCTCCTCTGCTGATGCTTATGTAACAGGCTAATAAATAAATTAGAAACACAATACTCTGCTCTCGCCACGGGATCCTCCGACGCTCAACTGTGACGCCCGAACAAAGATTGCTGCCGGATCATTTTCTCCTACGCAAATGTGCCCGAATTTAAAACCGAACAATGTTTGTGTATGTGTAACTTTATTTTTTGACCCACGGATTTGGGTCAGAATGTTCTTGTGAAGGGATTATTTGTAGACAATAGGTGGCCTGAAGGAAAGTGAAGTGACCTTTTAGAGAAACAGCATGTTCAGGTCATTCATCCATCCGGTCGGATTTGGCTGAACAAACCTGTCCCAGGCTGACAACCAGAGGTGCAATTCTCAGCCAATTACCAGGTAATGTTTAGCTGCCAGACTTGAAACAGGAACAAACCTAAGATAGCAAATACATACAAATGGGCATAATGTTTACAAAGTTTAGAATATGTTGTTATTTGAGTAGAAAGGATTGATTATTTTCTATAAAAGGTATGAAGAGGCTTTCACCGCAATAAAGATGCAGACATGTGGAATGTTGAGATAAATGGTTTACCTCCTCCCTGAAAGGTCAAAAGTTGTGAGTCCAGAAAAGTGCAACATTGCACATTCTTAAGAAAGAATGTCCTAAGTTCGGCCTTGAGGCTCTTCGTGGCCACGAAAAAGATTTTTTTGTAGTCTTCAGTCTGTGGCATTAACTGACCCTTAACTAACCGTAACCCTAACCCTTACCCTAATTCTAACCCTAACCCTGACCCTAACTCTAACTCTTACCCTAACTCTAACTCTTACCCTAACCCTAACCCTAACCCTAACCCTAACCCTAACCCTAACTCTAACTCTTACCCTAACTCTAACTCTTACCCTAACCTTAACCCTAACCCTAACCCTAACCCTAACTCTAAAACTAAACCTAAACCTAAACCTAAACCTAAACCTAACCCTTACTCTAACTCTGACACTAATTCTAACCCTTACTGTAACACAATCCCTAACCCCAATTCTAACCCTTACCCTAACTCTAACTTTAAATCTAAATCTAAATCTAGATCTAAATCTAACTCTAACTCTAACTCTAACTCTAACTCTAACTCTAACTCTAACTCTAACTCTTACCCTAACCCTAACCATAACTCTAAGCCTAAAACTAACCCTAACCCTAATTCTAACCCAAACCCAAACCCAAACCCAAACCCAAGCCCAAACCCAAACCCTAACCTTAATTCTAACCCTTACCCTAACTCTAACTTTAACTCTAACTCTAACTCTAACTCTTATCCTAACGCGACTCTCACCCCCACTCCTTAATTTTTTCAATGTTTTACTTATTTTCTAACCCTAAACTTAACCCAAATATAACCCTTGCCATAACCTTAGCCCCTAGCCCAACCGTATGTCAAAACCTAAACTTTACCCGAATCCTAGTCCTAATATTAACCCCAACTCTAGCCCAAGATTTAACCTCAAACCTAGCCCTAGTCCACGCCCTAACCATACCATAGATCTAACGTGACTTAAGTCTGTTTAGCAAGAGTTCGGTGGGGAAAGCAATTCATCCAGTTTAACCTAACTCTTCCAGAGCAGCAGGACAGTGAAGCCTCTCCAACCATCAATGGTAGACGCTTGATAAGTTGCTTTTCCTTAAAATATATTGATAATATATACAGATTTTTCTTCGGCTGTTAGGGAATTTGCATTTTGTGCACACTGAAGATAGAATGGAAGTTAAAATGAATAAAGTACAAAAAAAATACACACTTTAGTGCAAGAACAGTGTTGAACAGTCAGTTCAACATGGAATGAAAGTGAAGATAATGGCAGGTGACATGGGTGGGAAATTATTGGTTTCTAATGGACATGGTGGTGGGGACAACATGAGCCATCTCTCTGATGCCTGACAAGGATCTGGTTGTGACCTCCAACCTCTGAGTAGTTCAGATCCACTCAGGTTTTTTTACGAGGCTGCATGAGCACAAAGTGATGGACGAATGAAGGCTTTACAAGCGGCTCTTAAAAAGTATTCTAACCTCATCCGTGTTGTAACGTCCACCTGACTATGTGGGTCAAACATGTGTCTCTTAGAGTTTCCGCCCCAAATCCAGTCTATCACAAGTCCCCGAATATATCAGAGACCGTGAAGATAAGAGATATTGAACTTTTCTCTATCGCGGTGAGGCTTTGGTTCACAATGCATGCAGAGCTACTCACTAAACTTTAGTGTACATGTTGTGTTAGCGAGCCACAGGGAAAGGTCCCGGGGTCAGTTTTGGGCTGAGAACTTATCCACTCTCCAGGGTCTGCAGTATTTCGGAGTCCCTTGCGACTCAGAGCGCTGAACACTGCAGCTGACCTTCAGTTATCTAACTGTGCCAGCTCCAGAGCCAAGCCCCCCCCCCTCAAAACATACCCCCTCTCTTCCTCCTGGCTTTCTATCATTTCCATTCGAATTCTAGGGATTCAGTGACCCTGTAAGATAACCCTAGAGCTAAGAAACCAGGGCATTGATAATACTGTATGTAAATTGGTTCCTTAATTGCCTGAAATCATTTAAAATCTCCTAGTGATGTTTGTCTTTTATTTGGTTTAACAAGTTGTTTACAGTCACATGACCATAAGTTGGCTCAGGGAAAAAAGTATTGCGAGACAATCAGACAAAGATCTGTTTGGGAATAAAACAACGACTTATGAAAAATGTGTGATCTAACATTTTGTCAAGCCACTTTGAACTAAATTGTACCTGTCATGGTAAAAAGATCTTTGGTCCTATATCCTGATCCATTGCAATGTTCTCTGGATAATACATTTCTTAAATAAAATGCAAGTCAAATCATTATAACAATCATCCAATTTATTGTCAGATGATTATCGTATCGACTGTTGCAGTCTAATAGGTTTTAATACATCAAAACATTCGATTCAATCATGTTTTAATTAACCCTCGTGTTATCTCAGGGTCATGGTGACCCGCAGGCCTGAAAACAAATGTGTTTGTGGTATCCCTTTTTTGTCGTATCTGGATCATACATTTGTTCTCAGACCACCGGGTCACCATGACCCTGAGATAACACAAGGGTTAAAACAAAAAGCCTATAAACTAGAAAAAAAAACTAGTCAAACCAATACTATATGAGATGCTGTTTCAGAGAAACCAGCCCGGGACTCCCACTGATAAGTATATTTTCCATTAATTTAAGGTTTGTTATTTTGCTGGACAATCTATTTTATTTTTGCTGTTTCATCTGTAGGCTCCTCCATAAATATAATGGCGACCATAAACCGGTCAAAAAGGGTGTGGACCTCTGATTTGACAGACTATATATAATAGAGTATATAATGGAGATGGATTTACTATAAATCAGCTCACACACATCAAGCTTGTCAAACTATCCCCTCTATAACTTATTATTACTTGCTGGCGTGTACGTGTAAGTTTAGTTTAAACTTCACGTCCCTTCACAATAAAATGCATTCTATTAAATTATTTACATTTCCGACATGAAAAGTGTGACCTTTGTAACACTTGTAAAGATGCATAAACAGAGTGAGAATGCAAAACAACGGCACCACTCCAGCCGCCATTTTAAACAAGTCTTTGATGTATCAACGCTGAATCACAGCCCCCGACTCCTTCTTTGTTGGGTCATGTTGTACCAGCGATGTTGGCAGGACACGCAACATTGTCACCCATGTGTGCCAGAGACATGCAGCATCTTATCCTCCCACTTCTTTTCCATGACTGCAAATCATCATTACCATGGATACTTCCATAAATAGAGCATCAGGGGGGGAAAAAAATCAAGGCCCAAGCCCCCAGACAGAGAACACACACACACACACACACCGACACACACAATGATTACATACCAGAAATGAAGGGACAATAGTAGCATGCTGGGTCGCCCTGTTTGGGCCTCTCATGCTCAGTCTGACCCACTTTTCCACCTTATTATTACTCAGCAAAGCCCTGCAGGTGTGAACAAATACCTACATTGATTTTCTTTCTGGGTCAAGCAACAGTGTCACAACCTCAGGAAGTCTCTTGAACCTTTATTCGACCGAAACATCTGACCTGTAGTTGACTAACATTGAAGTAAAGGATCGATCTGTGAGGTAACCCGGGGTTATGACATTTCCTCCAACATCATTATACCGATCATAAGTACCTGTATTATAGAGCCACTTTCACAAAGAAATGGACAAATAATATTTTTTTTTAATTATATTCTGGTTCTGTTGAAAGGCTGTCAAAACCAGCTGTGGATAAATAAATATAATTTCAAAATTATTATTATTAATTTCAACAATAAGATAAATAAGTAATAAAATATAAAATATCATTCTAAAACAAGGTATGTAGTTATTATTACAAATATATAATGTTATATATGTACATGTTAGGTAAACGAAAATAAAGAAATAATAATCATTTAGAAGAAATTCAAATATATTATAGGTTAATCGATGAAGAGAAATATATTGTTAAAAATGCATAAAAATGAATAAGGAGGACAAATCAACAGCTAAAAAATAAGAGAGCAATGAAGTCATTTCTCACTAAAAAAAACATTAACTGAGATGTCACATTAGAGAGAGTCAGAAACAGTGGGACATTTTGACCTGGTCAAGTTGACATTGACCTCATGGTGGCTGAATAATTACAGAAAAAAGGCTGGATGTGGCTCTGGGGGGTACTTTTCTCCAGTCGCAGCTATTGCCTGGGAACCATACTCAGGTTTCCTGGCATCGCTGTGACCTCAGAGAGGTTTTTTTCATCAGCAGGTAAAGTAGAATACGCTGACGTGTTGTTTACAGACTTGTAATATCATAGGAAGTCCTGTTGAATATTACTCGCCGTCCACCCAGCTAGCTTATCTCTGTGTTTATAGCTCTTCTTATATATACAATTATATTAAAAATAAGAAAAAAATTCAACATTTTAATTTACACTCATTTTAAAGACATTTTAAAAAACACATTACAATGATTTAATATCATATACGTTTGCTTGTAAACATTGCAGATGGGGTTTCTTGAACCAATGCAGGAGCCAAGGTCTCAAGGGGACTCCACATAATTTAAAATTATTTATTTGTTCTTTTTGCTAGGTACATGGATTAAGCTTCACCACTAACCCCGTAACACAAATATGATACAGTCTTAAATGTTAAATGCTAAAAAATCAACTGGAATGTAAAGTTAAGGAAACATCTAAATAAATAGCATACTTGCTATCTTAACTAGTCACCAACAAAGTTAACTTATCTTGTGTCTTTTGCCTTAAGGGGCCATCGTCCAGGGGTCCCAAAACTTTTTTTCCTGTGAGAGCCACGTAAAAATGTATTGTTTTCCAGAAAGTCACACATAACCAAACAACCCTTTCGGAGTTCTCCAAGATATCAAAATGTAAGGCCCTAAAATGTTTGTATCTTCTAAACCGGGGGTAAGGTATATAACCACAAAAACACAAAGTCTTGATTTTTAATTTACTGAATCTAATTCTAAAAAATAAATGACCACCTAAAAATGTGTGGTCCTATACTTTTGTCGCGTACTGTATATGCAAAAAAATCCAATTGCTTCTCTGTTATTGTTCAGGGGGCCGGGCCAATGGGACCAAATGTAAGCCTTGTGGAAAATACTCCATTTAAGGGCTTTTGTAAGACTTGACTCACATAGCAGGACTCGTGCACAAGTAGAATCTTCTGAAGATTTCATTGAAAATTTAACAAAAAACAAACAAACAGTAATTGTTGCATGAGAGCAGTTGGCACACTGGCAATAAACGTTTCTTATTTTGAATCTGATGAAGATAAAAATGTTTTCTAAAAGCCTGACCAGACACAGACAGAGAAGACTCGATGGTGAATCGATGAGGTTATTGAAGTCAGAGTCAGAAACAGGAGCAAACAAGTGTGTCAAAATAAAACAGGAAGTTAAAGATATTCAAGCTAAAACTAGATGTGTTAAAAACGTATTTGAGATGTGTGACTTTGACTTTACTCGGTGACCTGTTAGTCTATTTACTCTGCAATTTTGTCTTCTTTTAATGTGAAAAACTAGTAAAACGTGTGTTTTAACGTTCATCAATGCTTCTAGAACTTCAAATATTCCTGCCGTTAAGAGTGCCATCAATGACATAAGCACTGGTGCTCAAAAATAGTTGCAACCATGTACGAGTTTCGCTCTGGGAAAAGATGTTATGAAATAGATCCCATTTGTTCCATTCCCACCAAGGCTCCCAGTGTAACTATTTATTTCCACTTCATCCCGCTCTCATGATGAAGGACCCGCGCTAGATTGTTGCTATCATTTCGCCTGATGAACATCGTACTTTTCAGAAGAACCATAACCTCATCAGAAACTCTTTATTAGTTGACCTGAGTATATCTGTCTTTTCTGTCACCGTACCATCTTTCTGCCTATCTGTGGTTTTATATCAACCTGTGTTTCTGCTGCTGGAATGCAGACGGAAGGTCTTTGAGTGCAGCCAAGACAGTAAATAGTTGCTGAGGTGGTCAAAACAATAGTGTCGAGGAGGCTCATGCAGTCGTGAGTCAGGGAGTTGCTTGTGTGTCTCTCTAGGGCAGAAGATTCACTGTATTTGATGTTATGTAAACCATCTTTATATAAATATCTAATTTCCTTAACCAGCCAGCTCTATAATTATCAACTCCATCGCTCTAATCTTCCATTTCATGACCGGCCACAGGCTCCTGCAAAAATAAAGATCAAGCATCCTGCAGGAAGAAATGAAATTGGAACCAGAAAATGTGAACACCTAATTTATCCTCTATTCACCGTCATGCTCACAGAAATAGATGGATCATCTGATCTATGAATCTGTTGACTGGCAGAGGGTTGGGTAATTCTAATGCTAATGTTAATGCTAAAGTTCTAAATTTAACAAATTAACACACATCCTTATTCAAAGCAAAACCCTAACCTTTTCATGACCTTATAATCCTAAACCGCCAACCAAGACCTTCCAAAAATGATAAACAATTTGTTTTAATAAAGTTGTTTTTTCATATTATTTGCATGTATAATTGGACGTTTTTATTATTGTTTATTCCCAACATATTTATCGATGTAGATTGAGAACATTAAGAAACTATTCTTACATTGCTTGAAATGTATGATTTAATTTTTAGTCTTTTATAATATTAATTATAATATTCTTATTTGAAAAGTAATTACAATTACAATACAATATTACTGTATGACAAAGAATTGCATTATGTTACAATTACGTGTGTATTGGCAAGAATCTGGATAAACAATACAAAGGCAACAATACAATTTATTGCGATACTGTAGGAACAATGATATATTATTAATATTATCCAAGTACTTGACAATGGTGTTGCAGAATTTACAGACCACATGACTCTTTACGAGGTCGAAACTGCTTTCAAACCAAAATACATCCAGACATCAGCTTTAAAACCTGCTGGAGTCGACTGAATCCTCTCATCCTCAGTCATCGCTGGGATCTCGCCGTATTTCAATGTTTAAATTAAAAATTCCTGTGTTCAAAAAAACAAAACAAAAAAGAGAACATAAAGAAACATTATTATCATTATGTGTCAGTGTGTCACAGCCTCAACTTAAAACAATCCATGAATCTTTACTTCTGCCCGAGGCTTTTCTTCTTCTTCAATTCTCACAATTGTGTTTGGGATTGTTCTAATTCTTTAACAGTCATTTATCTAATTCCCCCTCCTTCTTTCGACCAGTCTTAAAAGCTGAGGGAGACAATAGTAGCAGACACACCCGTGTCACGTGTAATGAATCGGGCCTCGAGGCTTGATGGTGTAGATTGGACCCATTCGTCACATGGCTTTTGGGCTTTAAAGTTAACGCCCCCTTCCAGATTGATGTTACTTTGCCATGTCTTAAGAACTGTTGGAGCGATGCGTGGCTGTTTGATTTATCCACCTCATTACTTTTTTTTCTAGCTAGTTTGCAAACTCAAAGCCCTGACCTGATTTTCAGATCCTGTGGGCAAAAGCATCCCTGTGTGGAGGACTCCATGAAAACAGTGAGAACTTCTTAAACGACCCACCGCTGTGTATATATTTCACTTCTTTCCCAGATACTATTATTCATTAGCTATTATTATTATCAGCTATTGGAACTACACTCAAAGAGAATGTGTGACTATATATGTGGGAGTTCCTATTGTTTTAAGTAAGTAAGTAAGTAAGTTATTAGTATTTATACAGCGCTTTTCAAGACCGCTAAGCGCTAAACAATCAAAATACCCAATAAAATAAATACTTAAAAGGTCAAGATAACACAGAGACAAACACAAGAGTCTCAGAGAATCAAGGAAAAGCCTGCACGAATAAGAATGTCTTGAGATGTTTCTTGAAGGAGTCAGTAGATCATCAAACACAGAGAGAGAGGAAGATGGTTCCAAAGCTTAGGAGCAACAGTCTGGAAGGATTTCTTTCCTCTGGTCCTGAACTGTATGTTTAAGGATTGACTAACCTATTTTAAGTCTGTTAATCTAAACCTCTGGCAAAATGCATGCAAGTATGTCCGGGGAGGATCTTGTGTGTGACACACTCTTTGTGTAAATTTGTCTTTTCTGACGTACTTTGTCACCTCAGAAGATTAAGTGTAAAGATAAATAGTAGTAATTTGAGAATCATTTAATCAAAAACAGTCGAGATATACATTTAAACAACTTGTCCTTCCATGTGAAATGAAAGATGACCTAATCGTTAGCCTCATGAAAGTCTAAATCTCACTTGAATGTATCATTGTGTTACATCACGATATCACTCAAAATAAGGGATGATGTATTTAGTTGAAGATCATTATCTTAGTGAAATCTTCACATGAATTCTCACCACGTCTAAGGAATGCATTGACAGAAACTCAACCAATTAGTTATGGTTGTGTTCATGATTTCCTTTTTTTTTCACTGCTGCTTATATGAACCCCGGGGTCAAGAAGTTGAAGCTTATGTTATTTTAATGAAATTCACATGTGGTCCATTATTCATTGTTTATAACCCAGTAAACTGCACATTCCAGAAAGTCTTGGGTCCGGAGATTCTGCGCCGTCGGTTCTTGTTCGTGTATGTTATATTAATGCCCACTGAAGCATCAAATACAGCTTTATTGAATCAAGTGTGTGTCTCTGTGTAAGTAATATGTTTTTAATGTCAGAACATCAGAGTGTAGGCGGCATGTTCTGCCTGTCAAAGCATCTCATCCACTTATATGATCTGGAAGGCTGGATCGACCCACCGCTGCTTCCTATTAGAAACTAGGTCACTGAATGTGTCATTTAGGATTCAAGGAAATATTAACTATAACCGTTGTAACTACCAAATATTAATTTTTTCCTCATGTGAGACATTATACATGTTGTCAGTAAATCCAAAACTAGCATTGGGCTATGTAAAATAGAGAATTTGCATTTATACTTTATATAAAATTGGAAATTGCAATTCATGTAATCTCATAAAAATTTAAGTAAAATTAGAAATCTTTCTACAGCAAGAATGAGATCAATAAGTTGTCTTCTCTATCTCTTTGCAAATATATTTTAAATATTTTCTATGTGAATGAAAAAAAAATAATACTTTGATCTGTTTGATTTGATTTATATTATCCATGTAATAATTTTATGAAAATGATTCAGCACAGCTGTGTAAATTATAGCAAACGTTCAACATTCACTGAAAAACGACCTAATCTTTGCATCATTTGCTTTTCCATGTGTTTAATTTTCAAGATTATATTTTTTTGTACATATGTATCCTGTTCAACCAACGGTTGTCCAATTTAAATGTGTTTCATATTACTCATATCTACTAAAGATAATGTATATAGATAGATAGATTTACTTTATTAATCCCTCTGGAGATCGCCTTTCAGAAATTAGGTTCCAGTTCACAGCAGACATCATAAAAAAAAGAACAAGAACAAGAAGTTCATACAAAAGAACAAAGCGCATGTATAAAGAACATAGATGAAAACAAACAACATAGATCAAAAAAAGGTCATAGATAAAAAGAAAAATAACACAAAGAAAAGTATACAAATATTAACATAGAATACATCATACTTTCAGTCCACTCCTGCCAAATTCAGAATTAAACAATCTAATAGCACAAGGAATTAATGAATGAGTCCCCGAGTCTATTAGTGTTGCATCTGGGGAGGAGCATCCGTGCTCCATCTGCTTCTCTGCTCATTGATGACAGTGTTGAGAGGATGACTATCATCATCCATGATGGACAGTAGTTTGTCCAGTGATCTCCTCTCTGCAACTGTCACCAGTGAGTCCAGCTCCAACCACAGAGCCAGCCTTTCTGATCAACCTGTCCAACCGGTTGACACTCCTCCTTGGATGCATTCCCACCCCAACACACCACAGCATAAAACGGGATGTATGGAATAACTGTATTATTTCCCCAATTATACAAGTTTCATACATAGTACAAATTTACAAATGATCTTATATCTGGTTTCAATACGTATGGTATAGTAAATTCCTAATAAAGCAAATGATAGACGTATCTACAGTATATATTTTCCATATGGGAGTCTCATACACACTTTTCGTCTCTAAGGGATCAAAAAGTGTGACCAGTTCTAATTCCAGACCCTTTAATTGGAGACCATTCTTGACCATTTGTGAAGCCTTTGCTGTTTACTCATGATATTCTTGATGTAATATAAAGTCAGGTACCAGTACCTAAATAGTAACGGTTCTGACATAAATAGGAGAAACTAGACCCAAATATAACGCCAATTTCTTTATTACATTTTTAGGGTTTTGGCATCATTCTCCCAGATAACATTTGTCTTAAAAACAGTAATTCAACATACAGAAAACCACCAAAGTATTGTCATATCCGTGATACCCTGCCCTCACTCTCAATGCACATTGGAACCCGCCTGCAAAGCCCCTCATGCACGCCCTCTCACTCCCATACAATCAAGGCCAAAATAATACTAACAAAACATAACTCGGAAAATGTTTATTGCTATTGAAACATGTATAATATCAATCGACATTTTTGAAATATAATTTTTATTTAAGCTTTTTGTGCAACAGCGTTCATTCTTCAAACACATTTCTAATGCTTCTAATGTCTCGGTTTAGCATCAATATCAGATAAAACATATATGATACCCATCTCACCAGCAAGCCCTTTGGACATGAGCAGTTTTTTGGTAAAAGAAAAGGCTTTGTCTGAGGACATGTTTTCTCAAAGATGACTGAGAAAAAAAGAATATAGAACCAAGCTTGATAGCGAAAGGAAAGTGTTTGTAAAAAGCCAAAGGCACTTTTCCAGGATGGCTGTTAATGTTTCAACCGGTTATTGTACAATCAGGCTTCTTGTCTAAGTTTCTCATGTATGCATCGATTTAATCAGGCAGAAGTTGATCCAAAAAGTCTCTACATGTTTGCACATTCTAAATCAATGAGTAATATGTGTCAAAAGGTTATCTAGGGATGGAAAAATGTGTTTCTCAGATCCATGATGATTAAGCATTTTTGCAGCTTTGCTCACAAGTGCTCATGTTGTGAATGTTTAGACTCCGAGTTGAAATTTGGTGACTTGTTCGTACAGGTTGAAAAGCAAATGTGCTTTATTTAGAGTTTTGGGTCGGATAGGATGTTTTTTTACATGGAAATATAAAGATATGTAATATAATATATGATCTTTATAACTGATCTAATTATATAGAATTAAAACAATTACATCTTAGAGATCATTTCTTCTTGTTTACAGATTTCTCATGGTATCCATGGTTAAGTACTTTGATGCTTTTCTCCACGATGACTCCACATTTGACTCAGCGACTGGAATGAAGGTTCATCAAGGGAAGGTTTGTGTTGTTATAAAGATGTTTTTCTCAACTGGTCACTATTATTGGAACCAGGAAAGTATTTTTTTCCAGAATTTTATGATTTAATCTTGGATCACAAATAATAAAAATACAGGTTATAGAAACTGGGGAGCAAATGGTCGAGCAAAAGGTTGAGGCTTTTTCTGAGAGAGCAAGTTACTGAAACAGTTTAACTAACACCAGGCCATTTAACCCTTGTGTTATCTCAGGGTCAAGGTGACCTAAAAGCCTGAAAACAAATGTTTTGGGGCTATCCCTTGTGGTGTCTCTGGGTCAAGGTGAACAACCTGGCTCCTGTACCTCCTGGTGGAGGTTTTTTATCTTGACTGAGACGCAACACAAGGGTGAAAAACTCATGTTCAAAAGGTATTTTTGAGTTAGGAACAACAGTATCTGATCAGTGCCAAAACTTGTTTGTTTTTTATTTCTAGTCAAAATATCTCATCACACTTAGAAACACCACCACCTACAGAGTGGGAGAGTCATATCTCTGTCACAAGGGTTTTAAGCTGTTGTGTTATTTGAAACAGATGAATCATCATGTGTCAGGAACTTAAATCTGCTTTATTGAAAAAAAACAACTGACAAATTGCAACATAATGACTCTTACTCCACATAATCATATGACGGTGTATAAGTTCAGTGTGGCTTATTTTTTTTACTACGTTTCATTTACCCAGCAAGTAATATGTTGTATCAGTTATCATAATTCTCCTTCCAATCCTTAGCTACTTGTTGCTTTTATTTATGTGACAATAAACTGAAGTTAAAAAAAAAACCTTGTGAAACAATATGTGTCAATAAAGTGAAACAAAATGTTTCCATCAAACATCACAAAGTGTTCCAATGACACCGTGCACATTGAATTTCATTAATGAATTCTGAGTGGTTCAGATTAAATATTTTGGAAATATTCCGTTTATTTTCCCGCATATTGCATAACATGTTCCCGATCTGTACAATTGTGCTTCCCACACTAACCCTAGATGGCATCTGTTAAGAACAACAACCTACATACAAGTTACGCAATTCAGAGAAACACCCATTTAATTTCACCAACAGAAGGTATTGTTTAAAGCAGAGGCACAATTTTTTGTGCCAAACTGTGGCCGATTTAAAACCCTGGCTTCAAACACACATTCGCTCAACGGTTTGATCACGAGTTACAAGATGGAGGCGTCTTTTCTTGACGTGACACCATGAGTCCTGACGTGTCGCCGCGCTCTCCGGACACCCGTCGGACACATGTGTGTGTTCAGACACTGGGATTATTGATCTGTCGCAGCACTGCAACATTTCCAATGTGACCCGGGAGGTGTGTTGACTTCCAGGAAGAGAAATATTTTGTAGGGAAAGGAGAGTGGAGGGGAGGGGAGAGGAGGGATCGTCCCCCGTTCTTATGTAAGCACTGCAGCATGATACAGCTTCTCTATCTCCAACTCCATTTAAAAGGATTTTAGGTGTTTTCTGTCGCACCATCTAATCCACCATGATAAGAGTTATGCATGACGGGGAGTTTAAATCCGGCTTCTTTTTTTTTCATTTTTCTTATGCAATTCCATTTGAACTGTAGTGACCCATGTACCGAATAACTCCCAGCAGCCCACACTGGCGAACTGGTGAGTTTGTATCACGCAGCTGGGAAAACACGAAGGAAAGACAGGCCTGGGGTTATATCGTGAGCACACACACACACACACCTCCTCGAGGTACAGGGTTTCATGTTCTTGCAAAACAGTTCCTGGGTTCAACGTCCCCCTTGTACGGGCGGTTTGCAGTGCGGCCCACGGCAAGGTGTTTTTCCAGACCCTCGGACAACAGTGACAGTGGTTAATGATTGACACCTCGTACAATCCATAGGGTCGGTCAGGTGATTACCGGGCTTTTCTGAGGCGGCAATACGAGCATCTGTGATGTTAATGATCTGTGTTTGAAGCAGCCAGGAGAACCTGGGTCCACACATTAGCCTGAGGACAGACCTCGGTGACAGCAGGATGCTCTCTCACCCAAACTGGCTCAGACCGGGACTTTGTGTGCTCTTCCCTCTCTTCTGCTGCTCCATTGATCAGCGCTGACATACATGGAGGGCAAATAGAAGGAGACATCGTGACCAACTGACTCCATTCAAGCGAGAGTGTCGTCAAATGTTCTGTATCATCCTAGATGTGGCTCTTCGGGAGTGAATGAAGCTTCCTATTCAGAGCGCAATGAAATGTTTGGGATACGTTGTTTATCTGAAAATGGTTTGCAACTCAATCTTGCATATCTACCCACAGCACCACAGTTGCTGTTTTCATCTTGGCACTCTGGTTACCTCCCACAATCTAAACGCAACAAAAGTTGATAAATGACTTTAAGTTGTCCATTCATACTGTGAGCACATGTACATGTATGTACATCTCCATGTCTCCTGCTTCTTGCCCCGAGTAGCTGGGATATGCTCCACTCCCTGCCACCCTTTTGAGTGAGGGAACTTTTGCAGAGAAGAAAATGAGATGTTGGCTCTTTTTATGGAAGATTTAGAGGGTTTTATATAAAGGTGTAGAAAAAAAGACCACCACGATGCTCATTTATAACCATATTTTGATATAATTTTCCCTGTATTTGTTGTATCTGTATAATCAAGTTAGCATTTTAACTGTTACATTTTTATTTGTTCAGGCTTTTCCCTGATTTTCTGGAACTCCTGTGTTTGTCTCAGTATTATCTTGACCTTTAAAGTATATACAGTATTTTATTGAGCATTGTTTTGATTGTTTAAGCGCTTTGTGACACTGGTCTGGAAAAGCGCTATATAAATACAAATGACTTACTTATTTACTTACTTACTTACTTATTATTGATAGTAAGAAGCTTAATCAGAGAGAAGGTTGCAGTGGCATTATGCAACTCGCTGGAGCAGCATACACTCAAGGCCTGGAGAGTGTTTATCAGATCTGTGCCCTCTTATTGGCAGAGTTATGGAAAATATCTAAATTTGAACTCTAGACTAGTTGTTTTTAAAGTGAGGGCCGTCCATTTAAAAAAAAAAGAAGTATAATATAGTATTATATAAAATAATATATTAGGGGCGTGCATCTCTCCAATATAAGACGATTCGATATGTCATGAATGATCCTAAATCAATCAATGAAAACGAACTTAATATTCAATTTACACTACTGAAACAAATTAGAGTAAAAGAAACAAGTACATTTCAACAAGGATGTGAAAGAAAAAAAACTTTGGAGAGAGTTCTGAGTAGGCTCAGATCTGGGAACAATGAGCTGCTACTGAGGTCAAAAATTATAACAAACAAAATTTTAAAAAGTTCGGTAATTATTGCCACTTTCTCTGCATTTAACGGCTGATGTTTGACTTTAACATAACAATGTTTTTTATATTAACTGCAGTTTGTCCTTATGAACGGACTCATGTTTGTTTTTCTAATTTATTATTTATTTATTATATACATAATAACAATTGTATCATTATTATTGTTATTATTATTATCATTTCAACAATGCAGAAAACTAAATAATAAAATTATAGTTTACCAGGTCTTCATTGTGTTTAGGTCTGCACAAATTCAAATAAAACTTTTGAAGAAGCTAAAGTAATATACTATAAAGCTCGTTCTGGATCATGCAACACGTCCTCACCTCCAGATGTAGGACGGTTGACGACTTGGGTGTGAGGACGTGTTGGGATCGTGTCACTGTCCTTCTGTTTGGAGTTATTTTGCAAACAGAAAGATGAACAGTGACGATCAGATAAACAGATTACCAGAGGAGAGAAAAAGGAAAAACTCCTTGGTTTTCAAGTTCAAGGCCATTTCATAGACATGTAAGTTGAACTGAGAATCTCCGTAGAACCTCCACATGGTCAATTGTATCAGAGAATTTTGCTTTGATTTTCTGATACTTCCTGTTTCTTCATCTGTTGTTACTTGTTAGGAATTGTATTGTTCTGGTCCGATGGAAAATATTTTCATAGTTATTTTTGCTACTAAATTGACAGGGTTATATCTGAATCAGTCCATATCTGGGGAAAATAGATTGTTGTCTAATATGGGAACCATGTCATTACGTCATTCTGAGTGACATATTTATTTATTTATTGTTTATGCTATTGGCTTCAAGAGGTTATTATCCCAACATGGATGAGAGGAGACACCCAGGACAGGTTTTCAGTCCACCCAGTCCAACATTCTACATACAACCCCTCACACCAATCATGTTTCTACTGCCAGACTGCAGCACCAGCCACTACTCCACTGTGCTCGACCCTGACATACTTTTCAGGCAAATGTGACCCGAGGCTGGTCACTGAACTCCTCCATAGCCTTACATCCGACCGACGTCACGTACATAGTAAAACGAGAGGACATAAACACAATCTTTATGAATGCCGGAAAATATATGTCTACAAACTTTTGTTGTGATCCTTTTTTATATCTAAATGGTGTCAGTTTATAGAACAGTCACCACAATTTGATGACCATAAAAAAAAAGTGATCACTCGGAATATAAACCAGAGCGTAACCTTGAGTCTAAAGGGCAGCGTTTGACATTTGACCTAAAAATAAATGATATGCAGACATTAAAATTGCAACAGATGATACAACAAGTTCACAGTACTAAATAGGAATTGTGAAATGAGCTCAAAGAGCTGATTCAATGACCTCTTTCTTGATTATTTTGGGCTTTGTAGGCAGTTATAAACCACAAAGTTTATAGATATCTAACATTGTTTTGACTTCTAACCGAGATTAAGAAAAACAAAAAACATGTCATCTTATATGCAGATATTTAAATTATATGCAGACATTAAAATTGCCAACAAATGATACAACAAGTTCACCTGACTAAATAGGAATTGTGAAATGAGCTCAAAGAGCTGATTCAATGAACTCTTTCTTGATTATTTTGGGGTTTGTAGGCAGTTATAAACCACAAAGTTGATAGATATCTAACATTGTTTTGACTTCTAACCGAGATTAAGAAAAACAAAAAACATGTCATCTTATATGCAGACATTTAAATGATATGCAGACATTAAAATTGCCAACAGATGATACAACAAGTTCACCTGACTAAATAGGAATTGTGAAATGAGCTCAAAGAGCTGATTCAATGACCTCTTTCTTGATTATTTTGGGCTTTGTAGGCAGATATAAACCACAAAGTTTATAGATATTCAACATTGTTTTGACTTCTAGCCGAGATTGAGAAAAACAAAAAACATGTCATCTTTTTATTATCTCCCCTCAATCCTGTGAACATGTTGATCTGCGCTGGTCATCATGATTTTATGGTTATTTTCAAACTTTGAACACTTCACTAGTCACCCAGTTTTCACTGGCAGCAGCTACTTTGACCCTGTTTGCTAATCTTTATGATTGTGACATGGAGTGGAAAAGTTCACGGAGGAGGAAAAGTTCAAATATGTTGCCTGATTAGACGATAGTAAAGTTATTATAAAACAATAAAAAATAAACAATAAACAAGCTTTATTTCCAAGATCTCAAATGGAATTTACTCAGAGAATTGATTTAAAAGTCCGTGTAATGAAGGGAAATAATCAAGAGAGCTACTTAATCTGGATTAACGCTGCCCAAACAAATTGTTTATAACATGTTTACCTCTTGCTAGAACAAGAACAGAATCATGTAAGAGTCTCATTGAGAAGGTGACAGATTCCCAAAATCCCCTGATCCCATTACATCACACAACTTATCTCTGACCCACACAAACACATTCAGTCACAATGAACGCACACAAAACACATGAACTTTAGCACAGCCAGGGCTTTCTAAGATGTTTTCTTTCTGGAATTTTTCCTTGGATTTTCTGCAAACTTAGAAACAAAACTTGTACAAGGTGATACACACATGAGGTTGTGTAAGCTGGTGAGAGAACAACACAACTAAAAGCAGATGGTTGTTTTGCTTGTGCTGCCTCACAATCATTCATAATAAAGAAAATGCCAGTCAGACTCGACAACTTTATTTTTATTCCACAACCAATTTTTTTTTTTTTAAATAATTATCTTGGTGCTCTGGTTTAATCCTATATTTCAAACCCATGAATTTCACAGAAATAGAGAGTTTTTGGTTAATTTTTTACTCGTGACTATCTGTCTTTACTCGTCCTCACTTCTAACCTGTCCACGGTGCCCGAAGATTGCTCTTCATATCTCAACACGCCAGAGCCAGAACTCTTCGTCTTTCTAATCCAAACCAACCAGCGCATAATGTCTTCTAGACGATACACAACTCTTTAAGGGTCAACACAAGAGGGAAATGAATGTATTTAATTTGGTTCATCAGGAAAACAAGAGTGGTGAACACACTGTATTTGTTTTGAGGGCACATATGGACAAGCTCTTTCTCATTCACGCACACGTGCAATCTGTTCTGGACTAGAAAGCAGAGTTTCGTGAAGAAATCAATGAGAGCAGAACATGAAAACTCCGAAGAGACAAATGGTTGCCTGAGGGAACGTTTGCAAGTTAACAACATGAAAGAAAAGAGTTGACGAGTCAACCGCTAAAATATAATTGTTTAACATTAAATCTTAATTAACTCTCATCAATTAATTAAGCAAACTGTTGCCATAGGGATACACAGGCATGTTAGATTGTTACTGTGAGTCTGAGCTGTTGTGTATCAGAATCAGAAACTTTTATTGTCAGTTTTGTAAACACAACACGGGATTTTTTGTGGTGGAAGCACAGAATAAAATATTGAAATAAGATAACACACAAAACGAACAAATCAGAACCAAGCATGGCATTTAAAAAATATAATGCATTATTTAGCTTATTTATGTAATTATACAGTTGTTTATTATTGATAATTAAGTACATTTTGCACAATGACGTCTTTGAATTGTATTTGGCATTTCTTTTTTTGCCATTATAAGTCTTTATTAAGGTGCATTAGAGAAGGGAAATTATTTGGATCTTCAGACAAGCTAATGTTACATTTTAAAGGTAAGGTAAGGTAAATGTTAATGGTAGCGTGAAGAAATTAGGTTTGAAGAAATGTTTTATTTAACATTAACGATGTACATTTAAGCCATTAGTGACCTTGGTTTGTTGACAATTTGTTTGCTTGAGTCGAAAATAAATGCTATTGGGTATTACAATGTGATTACATCTCAAATGATGAACCTTGTGTAAATGTTAATTGTTTAACCTTCAGATAAAATTAGGACCACTTGTCTTTTCATCCATTGCAAATACAACCCTGTACAGTGATGCCCACCCTCTGGATGACATCATTGATTTAACCTCCTTCACTGCAATACTGTAAAAGTGTAACTATGTTCTAGTAATGCATTTGTATCCTGCTCGACAAAAAGGTTTAACATTGTGTACACATTCTGGGCGATGACGCAGGAGATAGAAGTTCATCCCAGAAGGGCAGTGAGATGAAACGGCTAGTTCACCGAGATAATCAACAATAACAAGGAAGTCTATAAAGTTGAGAAGGGGTCAAACCTCACATTGCGTCAGTAGCACAACATTTACGGCTTTCCTTTGTGGTTAGCCGAAACTAGATGAGGTTGTTCAGCAGATACACAATCAGTGGACTCTCAGCATGGGCGGGACTGAGATCTCCGAGTGGTATCTCTTAAGACCCCGGCCCAGGGTTGAAGAAAGACTTGAACACAACCTTTGTTTCAGGGTCCAGAGAGCTAAACTGTTACATAAAGGTCTCTGACTGTGTACAAGCATCACGCATATGTACTTTAGGTTGTTACATAATATCAACATATCTATCTTTCAATCAGTCAATCTATTTATTAGTTTGTTAGGATTAATGGTAGGTTATTTGAACTCATGTTCGTTCTGTCAAGATAAAGCCAAAGACAACACTGCTCTTTTCTTATGTTCTTCTTATTTTTATGTGACCTTATCTGTGCAGCAAAAAATCTGAGAGGCAAAAAACACACGGCCTGCTTTTTCATCATTTGTCCATTCACATATTATGACAGCTGGTCTGGAGCCTGCAGCACTCTAGTTTGAATATCAAACAAACACACACACACACACATTTCCTGATGAGGTTCCAGCAATCTGCCTGATCAGACACATCAAAAGATTCAACCGGTCCTGCAGGAAGACTGAGGGAGAGACAAACGGGAAATTCTAGATTGGTGTTGTAGGTCAACTATATTTGTTGTTTAAAAGCATAAGGAAGAAAATGATCAACCCATGGGGGTTTAAATAGGAAAATATTCCATCATATTTCTCTCAATGTGACTGAACAGCAGGTGTGGAATCACAACATGAACAAACAGAAACTGCTGACCGCAGGTTCTGACACACTGACTTGTCAAGCACACTGTAGTCTCCTCCCATCTTTGGTCTGGACTATAATAACTCTCCGTTGAGCTCCACCTCACAACTAGAGGCACATGGAGTAGAACAACACAGCAGAAAAAGAAAATACTCTGGGAATACACTCAACTCCTGGACTCCGGTGGAAGTGGTGCACCTGCCCGGACTATTGTTGGATTTACTTCACAAGATGACAACATGTTGCTGCGTTTGTTTGAGGAGACCTCCGTTCTCGGTGAGAATTGAACAGATGAAAAGTGTCAGGTTTATATTAACATGTTAATAACACCCACTAGTTTTAATACTAACATCTACATGTGTGTCTAAGAGGGGATGAAAGAGTTTTTTTTTAATGTTTTTCTTAGCAAAGCTTTTTTAAGGAACAAATTGTGACCCACTAGACTTTCATTATATGACCATGAAAGCACTGCAGGTTTAGTATCAAAGCATTTAAATGAAAGTATCAGGCCACTGTGCTAGTTTTCCATTCACTTATCTAATGATTGATAGCTGTTAATGTGAGTTATATCAGCGAGGACAAGATGTTATGGTTGTACTGATCATTAAACAAAGGGTGAGACCCTTTATGATGGACATAATCTTGCAATGAAAGAACAATGGTTTATTGTCTCTACATGGGTTGAAATGGCAAACAAAAGTAAGTAACTTTTCCCCATTATTCTGGTATTGATTTCTAACAGTATAGACATTTTTATCAAATCATTCTGATATTTTATAAATCAATTATACTTACTATATATTCTGCAAATAATTTGGTATTCATTTCTAACATTATAGACATTTGTTAATGTTGCTTGACCTAAAGTTCTTCCCTCACTCATATTATTGTCCTTTCTACATTATTTTATTGTGTGTTTTATAATGTATTTTTTTTTTTTAAATAACTCCAGTGGTGAGCTTTCTTTCTAATAAACTTCAACAACTGATTTTATCCATGTATTATTTTAAACAATTTGGGTCTGTTACAATTTAATATCGATCCCACAGTCTCCCTTAGACATAATCATTCGTATAATAAATATTTGTATATCGTTTAAAGAAAAATATAATAAGAAAATATTCAAAACGATTCTCCAGTCTTAACACCTTATTTACACCTTAGTTACCTTTTTAGTTTCGTCTATTTGTAGCTACACACAGTTATTACATAACGTACATGCCAGGAATGCTTCAGTCTCAACTGACTGACGTTGCTGCTTGGAGAATGTACATTTTTTTTAATTCAGATTATTACGAGACGATGTGCAGCCGCCTCTCTGTCGCAGAGTGCATGCAGTGCACGGCATCAGCATCGCAGAGCCCACCCCGGCCCGTCTCAAGCATCTGCATTCTCGGGCACATGGGTCCCCACATGGTCTGGCTGCGGATGCTGATGCTGCGGCGGTGATGCTGCGTCCATTCACAGCATCCGCGCGCTGAGGAGGAATCATCAACACGGAGGGATACAAAAAACACGCTAGTTTTTTGTTTTGATGAGATTTGAGTGGATTATAAGAATGTCCGACTGTGGAGAAATATTTGGCAGATGGATTCTAAATCCAGAGTGAAGGACTTGTCAGTGGGATTTTCCCATTCGAACCGCTAATACTAAGTGTGTCATAATCTGACAATAACAAACCACTGGAGAGTGAACAACAAGGGAGGACATCTACCGGAAAAAAACAACCGAAGGTAGCAACAGTAGCAATCTGAAGAGTTTATAATTGATAATGATGAATAACTTGAAGCGACAGAAGTAAACAACAAGTAAGGTTCGTGTAAATATTCTTAAATCATTCTTAAATGACATTATTATAGTCATTTTTCGACACTTACGTATTTTATTTTATTACGTATTCGCGTGTGATTTAATTCGATTAAGCTGCTTTAGTTCCCTGTTAAAATTTTTATTAAACACCTTTTATTGGATTTCAAAGGGTATCACCGTCACGTGACCGGCTAGTCGCTCGATGCTTGGTGTGTTCACAGGCAGTCGGAGAATTTGCAATTTGACGAAACGCCCGCTCACTTCTAAATATATGTGAAAAATGTGATTCTTTTAAAAAGCTTGTGTGTGGTTAATAGAGAAAAGGAATGTAGTCCCGGGTTTTTGATGGAATCTAAACGTGTTTTTAAAGCGTAAAGGCTCGCTACTCCATTTAGAAAATAATACAATAGACATTGATCCCATTCGTTTGTTGATTCATATTGATAAATGCTGAATGTTGCGTCGCTATCATAATAACCGATACTGGAGTAAACAAATTGATTTCAATAATGATTTCCACGGAATCCTCTCTAAAACAAAAAAAGTTGTTGAAAGATTTCCTACTGCCGTAAACGCAGCGCCGTGACGTCACGTGATCTCGCCAAGCTCTGCCCTGCCTCAATGGCGATTGCAACAGATCGTCTGAGCGCGAGCAGCGGGAGCAGCGGCGCTATTTATAGGTTTTAACGGCTTTAGAAACGTTTCCCATGACAAGAATACGGACTGTAAGTAGCATGTAATGGTTCTCCGTCGTGCCGTGTCTTCCCGTGTGTATTTTAGGAGCTGGTTTTTGTCAGCCGTGGGACCAAAGAGAAGCTGGTCCACGTAGTCAGTCGTGTCAACGGCGCCTTTGTCTGCGGCGTCGACGAGTCACTGAGGAGAATCTAGTCTCATATTTTTTAACGTGGACAGGTTTAAATTCACAGTAATACGTCTTATTTGTGTTTCGTATATCGATTTTTTTTTTTGTCATTGGGTTTACGAACATCCTCGAGGAGAATAGCTTGTGTTTGTTTCCTCCACCCGGTCACAGAGGCCACAAGGGAAACCGGGTTTCAAGAATATTTAACGAGAGAAAAAATGTGTATATTTTCTTTTCTGCCATTTTGGTTTAATCGTAGTCGTGAAGTGGTAATAAGACGGTTATTCAACGGTCACATCGATACCCAGGAGCAGGTAGTGAGCGCCTAAAGCCAGCGGGGGAGGGTTTGGTTTCTATTAATGACACAACCGTGAAACTGAAGCTGACGAAGAAGTCACTGTCTCGCTTCTTCAAACTGGTCCTGGGAACGGTATTGTTTCGATCTTCTTTTCTAGAGATACATCGTGAAAAAACATATAATGATTAAACATTAAGATCGCAACTATTACTTTCCAATGAGGAAACTAGATGGATTCCCTTTCCATTATTCTACAAACAAAAAAAATGAGTCTGCAACTAAAATATTGCATTTATTTACATTGCACGGGTGTATATATTCAACATAAAGATTTTTGAGAATTACATTTGTCGCGGCTTCCTTTACCAGAATCCTCTTTAATTGGCTGCTATTAAAAGTTTTTGTCACTTTTGAGTTTCGTCAAGAGGAGCGTGAGAAGCAAAACATTCATCAATACTGGTTTGTCTTTTGCTTGCCTAACTTCACTGGAATATGGTCTGGAGTTTTTGTCTGTAAATATACAGGGTTAAGTTCCTTGTGGTTTTGTCGAAGGTGGCTGCGGGGATTTGTTTCCCTTTCATGTAGCCGGTGTTTAGTTTCTGAATGACTTGCAGAGAACTTTTCTCTGATTCGTCATGTGTTGTGAGTTGTGCCCATTTTATACGTAGAATCATAAAAAAAATCTCTTTCATCTCTGCATATCACATGTGTTAATATCAACCGTGTTTTTCCATGTATCTTGCTGCCCTACTTTAAGCCCTATTCGATTACAGAACTCGGCTTTGTATTAACAATCTCTTCTGTTGCTCATACCAGTTATTGCTAAGACTTATTTGATATGCTCAAATATTAACACTCATAAGTGATTTTGTGTGTTTGTTCTCTTTTGTCTTCCAGATTATATTCAAATAAAATGGAGGATAGTTTTGATTGTGACTGCGGTGAGCTGGAGCCACCCGATCATTGAGGGTGTATCAATTCTCTGAAGACTTCACGGCCCAAACATTCCGGATTTTGTTTTGAACCGCAGACGACGAAAAGGAAAATCTAGATTCAAAAAGTGCATTTTGGCACATATGAAGCTGCTCAGGACCAGTAAATACACTGAATGTATCTGCTTTGCGAGGATGCAATTCACCACATGAACTCTAGTTTAAGTGATTTTTAATTGGCCTCATAGTCCATTCCATTAAGTACAATAGACGCAAGGCTGTACAAATTGTGTTTTTTTTCTTCTTCCAAGAATCAAATTCAGCACTATTTAAGGTTTCTTATTTTGAGTTATTTCCACCTTCCTAGCCAAAATGGGGAGCAATTACAACTATACTATATTATTCTGCATTTGACAGTCAGACGTGGGTGGAGGGATACTTGGAAGCTGTCAGCGTTTAGTCGGGTCAGCCTCAGAGGCAGTGAGATCTAAATTTGTCTTTTGGTGTCAACATTTGGCTAATAAAAGGACCAAACATTAGGAACAGGAGCTTGATAGTTCAAGTTAACAAGTAAACATGGCAGAGAAGTTCGAGTCTCTGATGAACATCCATGGTTTCGACCTGGGTTCCCGCTACATGGACTTGAAGCCTTTGGGCTATGGAGGGAACGGTTTGGTGTTCTCTGCGGTTGACACCGACTGTGACAAGCGCGTGGCTGTGAAGAAAATCATCTTGACCGACCCCCAGAGTGTCAAGCACGCCCTCCGGGAGATAAAGATCATCAGGCGACTTGATCATGACAACATTGTAAAGGTACAGTTGAACACTTGTATACATTTCTTACTATATTATAGCAGAGGTTTATCTTATAACCTTCTCTTGGATTCTTTTCCAGGTGTTTGAGACTTTGGGCCCCAATGGCCGTAGCCTTACAGAGGACGTGGTTTCCCTCACTGAGGTCAACTCGGTGTACATCGTGCAAGAGTACATGGAGACAGACCTGTGTCAGCTCCTAGACCGGGGTCTCCTCTCAGAGGGCCACGCTAGACTCTTCATGTACCAGCTCCTCAGGGGTCTCAAGTACATCCACTCTGCCAATGTGCTGCACCGGGACCTCAAGCCTGCTAACCTGTTCGTCAACACAGAAGACCTGGTGCTAAAGATCGGGGACTTTGGTCTTGCCCGCATTATGGATCCTCACTACTCGCACAAGGTAGGATCCTTTTTTCGAATAGAATGCTCACTTTGAGAGGCTCAGAAGATTGCATGTGATGTTTACTGTTATTGCCCACAAGTGCCTTGCTCTCTAGGGCGACGCAGTTTCCTCTCAGGAAGTAAATAATACAGGATGTGGTCCTGTGAGTAACTAACGCCTTGTTGCCTTTCTTGAGGAGGTGACGTTGTGGAAAATTCAAACCATAAGGTTCATCGACACGGGACATGAGGGTTTCAGCCCTAATCGCTACTAACACAGGGCTTAAATGTGCTAATGTAGTTGTAAATTAAGAAAGTGTCTTAACTAGATTATTAAAATGTGTTGCTTTTGAACTAAACAAGTGCTGGCCTGGGGAAACTCCAGGTTTTGGTAATCGGATGGTAAAACACATATGCAACTCTGCTCTGTTGCTGTCTAAACTGTTGTGGCTGTTATAAAGGGGATCTGCTTTTTGCTTTAACAATGAGCAGATGGATTACCTTGTCTAATTGTTGCCAGGTGGACGGACTCAGTTGCCCCTTGTGCTTTCGTGTCGCCTCGTAAAGGGATGAGGAAATTCACTTGAATGCCATATGGTGGCGTTGTGTGAGGGAAATGTAGGTTGAGAGGTTTCATTCCGTAGCTTTGGTTCTTCTTATAGCTCAGACACAGACGTATGTACACGTGTCTAAGATTAGTCAGCCAGATCTGAATATGGGTTCATTTGACGCATCCATTCTGGTGAACATGAAGTCATTCACTACCGTCAATAGTCGGATGTGTCTAACAGGGAGTCTGATTGTTTTCTGTGAATAACGATGAAGCCCTGACTGCTGTATTGTTATGAGTCACGTCTTGTAAAAATATGAGAGCAGGGCTCACTGTTGCTGGGAAGAAGCAAGTCATCTTTAAATTATACTTAGTCCCTTCAGTGGGGAGTTTTTCAACACTAAAGAGCAGCTTTGTCAGAATGCTATTCTTCACTTAATCCCTGTTTTTAACTGCATGGTTTTTTGAGATAAAAGCCTAGCTGACTGTGTAATTGGGGATTACCTAACTTGTTTGAATTACTTTTAGTGCTCGACTTTAACTGTAATGTTTAGTTGGTCTCTCTTTGGATTCACGTCATTGTCCAGTGCTTCTTAACAGCTTTTGAAGTCTGGTTAATTCGATAATATGATCAAACAGGGCTTTTATGTGTTGGACTCTGTGTTATCAAGATCCTGCTGAGCTACAAAGGGCTGTGTTGATACAAAAGAGTAAACACAAAATTTTAATTCACAAATTCACATGTCATTGTTGCTATATAGAACTAATTGACTGCCTTAAAAAAAACTCTATTTTTTAGAAGTTGGACTCTGCTGTTGTTTAGTCTATGTCTCTTTGAAAACAATGGTACTTTTTAAAGGTAAGGGGAAGTTCTCATATCCCTATTAACTGCTTTTTCAAAGCGTGGCTTTCATCACCTGATGGGAGGCGTCTCGTATTTCATACCAAATGAGGTCTTGTTTCAGAGGTGCCCTTGTATAAATGGCATTGTGGTCCGACACTCCGAAACAACTTCATAGAGAAACTTGGCTTCCGCAACTAGCCCTAACGTCATAAGATGTGTACACACGATAGCTTCTGATCACATTTTTATTCATGGTAATACCTCGCCAAGTCACTTGAGAAGAACCAATACAAGCACCACCAGTTTTCCACAACTGTAGCTTGACTTTAGAGAAGTACAATTTGGTTGCTTTAATCCATTTAGACGTCATGTTCTTTCTGTCTTATCTTCTCTTTGTTCTGAGAAAGCTAGCTTTTTTTTTTTTGGTCCGTGTGAACACTGTGGTCAGCCCTCATGGTGGCCCAGAGTCAAGAATGACAAGAATTCACGTGCAGTCATCCAACTTCCACCCCCTCCTCGCCTCTTTTTCCCAGCCAGCTCTTTGTCCTGTCGAGGTAGCTCAGCTCAGGTGCCAACGTTTAGCCTTTATTTTAATTTTATAATTGTCTTTTTAGGATTATTCTGATTTGGCACTATACAAGCACAACTCTATTTATCTGGTCAGCAACTTTTTTTAAAATAACTTATGATGCACTTTCTATGTTACACTCAAATTTTTTTTTCGTGTTTGAATAAGGTTTGTTTGCTCAGGTATGAGCTAACCAGTGATGTGTGTACTGACGCTGTGCTGTAGCCCATCTGATGTTAGCTTTTAGTCTTATTAACCGTTAAGTTGATCCGCCGTTAATAAAAGTAGACTGCAAAAACTTTTCTGAAATATTCATTTTGCTTTTATTTCATTATATAAAGTTAATTTTTATTTACATTTTTAAAATGCAAATACATTTCTTGGCTACGCCTAAATAATTACTCATTACATATACAAGTCAAATCTCCAAGCGTTCACGCACATGTGACCCAGTTCCCCAGAGAAAAAAATGGGATAGATTCCAATTCCGACTATAGGGTCTACTAAAAGTCAGGAGAGGTTCCTATTTCTAAACCTATAGCTCTCGCTCACTCTTACACTCTCTCACCCCCTACCAGTGTGGCTTTATTGTCCTGTTTTAATTCTCCTGGAGAAAACCAGATGATTTAATGTTGGCTTGTTTGTAACTCCACCACTTCACGACTTGTATTACTTCAAATCACTCACTTTTATGTAGTTTCTGCTTTCCACAATGAGTCACAATAGAGCGGTTAATGCAATAGTTTCTTCCTATGTCCTTTTTTCCAGTTGTTTCCAGGAGTTGTTCCCTCCTTATGGACTGTTCTCTATAACATGCAGACCTTATGCAAAAATGTTCTTTCAAAGTTACCACCATAAACTTTGAAGGCAGATTTACCTCCTGTTGTTAGCTGTGCAACGGAGTTTTCTTCTTGACATTGAAAGGGAAAGGAAACAAAAGATGTGAAATGAAATCAATGGCATGCCAGTGCTAAGCCTGAGACAACAAGGCCATTTTGAGCAGCACTGCACCTCTAGGTAGTATGCCATCAATATTGAAGCTAAATTAGGGAAGAAACTTGAGCCCTCTGCACTGGTGACCATTTTGAACTCCCTACTACAGCATGATGGGCCGGACAAGGGCAGTCAGGAGTTGTTTTACCTCCTCTCGCCCTTCTCCCAAGAAGCCCATGTGGGGTGCACATAAACACCCAGTTAGTACGTCCTCTATTTGCCGTGTCCTTCTGTCCCAGTAAGTAGCTGAGACTGCAGGCAGAATGGTGTCACTGATGTGGCGGTGGGAGGATTATACTGGCCCGAGTGCTGACTGCACGTGTCTGATCTCCCCCCTAAAGCCCACATTCTCTCTCAGGTCCTGGCAAGCCAGGCTGACAAGTTGGCTGGGGTCATTTCCTACATGCTGTTTATAACCTACACATGTTGGTTTAAACACCGGTCTGTGACGCACAGTATGGAAAGTGATACAATACAGTTGGTCTTGTAGTAGAATTCAAGAGTATGATCAAATACAGAATCTTTTAAGATGAATAAAACACTTTTGTTTCCTCTGTTCTGTTCCATCAGGGTCACCTCTCTGAAGGTCTTGTGACCAAGTGGTACCGGTCTCCCCGTCTTCTGCTCTCTCCAAACAACTATACCAAAGCTATTGACATGTGGGCAGCGGGCTGCATCTTTGCTGAAATGCTCACCGGAAAAACCCTCTTTGCAGGTAAATGTCGCTCTCTGAAAAGATGATGCTTTTGCATGTCGCAGGTACTCTCTACTTTTAAATTAATAAAGTTTGAAGAGGCAATATTTTTTAATATCCTTCTGTCATTGTTGCATTTTGCTTCTGGCTCTCAGCCAAGCACAAACAAGTTCTCTGTTCTCATTATCGGCACTGCCTCATGGGGACGTTGTGTAATGGCTCACCTGATGTGTGTCTTGTGTTTCAGGGGCCCATGAGTTGGAGCAAATGCAGCTAATCCTTGAGTCCATCCCCGTGCTGAGAGAAGAAGACCGACAGGAGCTCAACAGCGTCATCCCCGTGTTCATCAGGAACGACATGTCTATGCCTCAAACTCCGCTGGCCAAGCTGCTGCCTGACGTCAGCCCTCAAGGTGCTCTTTCACTCCCACGAATCAGACTCTTAGATTTGGGTTTGTTTGTGAAACGGAATCTTATCTTTCTGCCTACTTTCCTCATCCAGCCCTGGATTTCCTGGAGAAGATCTTGACCTTTAACCCCATGGATCGCTTGACCGCAGAAGAGGCCCTTGCTCACCCCTATATGGCAGACTACTCCTTTCCCCTGGACGAGCCCATTTCTCTACATCCCTTCCACATTGAGGATGAAGTCGATGATATCCTGCTCATGGATCAGAGTCACAGTCACACCTGGGACAGGTAATTACAGAAACTCGGGACATGTATCTTCGTTTCACTCTCGTAAATTTAGTCTTTGCATCCTGAAGAGTGAGGTTTATGGTTTGTTTGCGTTGGAAGAACAAGTCCTGCCTGGATCTCCAGTGTTTGTCTTGTTACTGTTTGCTTAAGTTTTTTTTTTTCTTCCATCAGGTTCCATGAGAGCCAGCTGTCAGAGGCTGACTGGCACTTGCACAGTACCCACGACCCAGATGAAGTTCAGGTGGACCCACGTGCCCTTTCTGATGTGACGGACGAGGAGGTTGTCCAGGTGTGTTTCATAAGTTCATAACTAGACTGATCTCTGCGGTCATAATGTTGAGAACATGACGGGTGGCTTTTAATTAAACGAAATAGAAACTTCTGTTTGTTACTTGATAAACTTGTTTCAAACTGAGAAGTGAGCCAAAGTGTGTTGGCAGACTGATGCATACATTTACATATTGTGTAACGATGTGTTATTAAATATTTTCGGTGCTACTCTGTTGCCAAAAAGTCCTTGCATAATCTGGAGACTTAAATAACTTTTGGTCTATTTAACAAAGTTATTAAAAAGTGCTCCAACTCCAATAATCCACTGCAAAAGTTGATTGTTTCTTGGTTTTTGTGTAAAAAAAACCCAAAAACTTATGAAGCCAACATGCCCTCTCTAAGAGTGACACAGAACTTAACCAGTTATTTATTGTAGTTGACAAGTTTTTTTTTCTTCCTGAAGGTCGACCCTCGTAAGTTTGTGGATGGAGATCGGGAGAAGTTCCTGGACGATCCGTCCTACGACTACTCCCTGGAACGCTCCTGGACCGACGACTACCACGAGAACAAGTACTGTGACTCGCAGTGCAGCCACACCTGCAACTACAAAGCCGTGTCCCCGTCGTACTTGGACAACCTGATCTGGAGGGACAGCGAAGTCAACCACTACTACGAGCCCAAGCTCATCATCGACCTCTCCAACTGGAAGGAGCAGCAGAGCAAGGAGAAGGCCGACCGCAAGGCCAAGAGCAAGTGCGAGAAGAACGGGCTGGTGAAGGCCCAGATAGCCCTGCAGGAGGCGGAGAAGACCCAGTGTCCAGCGGAAAAGGACAAGGATCAGGAGAAACACCAAGTGCAGCCTCAAAGCCAGCAAGGCTTCGACTTTGACTCCTTCATCGCGAGCACCATCAAACTGAGCCTGCAGCCGGAGCCCAGCCAGGAGTCGGGCCTGAACCAGGTCGGCCTCCTGAACGAGCTCAACTCCTCTGTGTCTCAGCTGGAGGCAGCGCGTCCTGGCTCAAAGTCCATCAGCCAAGAGAAGGAGGAGAAGTGCTTGGTGAACTTGGCCCAGCTGGGCGGAGGAGGACTGGGAGTCGTCAGTACTGACAGTGCCTGGCCCACACACCCCTGGGAGAGCTTTGGGGAGCAGGTCGGAGGGAACGGCTGTTTGATCGATGAGGCATGTTGGGACATTCGCACAGAGGACAGCCTGCAGAAGGAGAGCACTTACACCAGCTACCTGGACCGCCTGTTCAGTCGGAAGGAGGAGGTGGTCTCCGAGAGCGGGGCCGGCCCTCAGCTGGAGCCCTCGGAGGCCATGGAGAGGGATTTGAGCGAGAGCTTCCTCACCACGAGCACAGAGATCGTTCTTAATGTGCAGCTGGACTCTCTTGCCCTGCCGGGCTTCCGCGGCTCCGATGACTTGCCTCTGAAGTCCATCCAGGCGTCCCTCACACCCTGCGCTGTCAAATGCTCGCCACAGATCGCCCACAAAACCTACAGCAGCATCTTCAAGCATCTTAACTGAAGTCCATCTCCATCAAAGTGCAAATCTTGACCGTTTTTTAAAGGTTTGTTATTGTACTTGAACCATTTCATACTTTTTTTTTTTCTTTTTTTTTTTACTACTTATTTTAAGAATTTCTTTTTTTAAGAGTTGAGAAGGTTGCTTTGTTGTTATTTGGAAAGTTACGGTCGTCACTCTGAGCCTCGGTCACCAAGGCCGTCACAGATTCATGCTACGCCGGTGTCGGTTCACCGTCTGGCTCGTCGCTCACACATTTCAGTACTGTAGACAAAAGAGAGGATGACGCAGTGAGGGATGAGCGGAGAGAGTTTACGAGAGGTTCAGGACGAGGCGGGTCACGAGCCTAAAGCTCATGAAGTGCTTTCAAACAGCCTCGTCTAAAATTGGGAACACATGACCTGGGGTGGGATGTCCTTTTTTTTTAAATGAATTCCTTTGACTTCAAAGAGTTAAAAAAAAAAACCTTTCATACTGTAAATCTGACACATGATGCCAGCAGCCACCATTATCGTAGGCGTTGATGTAAACGTGTTATCTACCTCAAGGTAACAGCGGCGAGAGACACTCGGAGCCACACTAGTGCTTTACTCACATGACCATCCCATGAAGTGGTCACGTAGATGAAATCTGACTCTGTTGAGCGTTTCATCGTGAGGTGTTTGAGTAATCATTATTTATTTCTAGCAGATGTGTGATATTTATTTTAGCAAAACTTGTTATTTCAATGTGATTATTGAAGAGCGACGGATCTGGAACGACTTCCACCCTCATTCAGAACCACACGGGCGTCTAAGTGTTGTATTGTATGCTAGGATTGATCAGATGTAAGTTACCATCTTCCATCATCTTCTTGGATTGTTTTTTTTTTTTTTAACGGGTGCATTTAGTAAAAAGAAACGGCTTTGTTCAAGAAGCACCTAAAGTCTTAATTTTTTTTATCTGATGTAATAATTGCGTGCATGGAGGCAACAGGAAGGTACAAGGAAAGTCAAGTGTAACGTACGTCAGTTTTAATTGTTCCCTTCTGTTCAATTTCTATGTACTTTCTCCCAGGCGAGCATGATGAGTTAGTTGAAGGTGTAGCATGTAGAACATGATTCTTTTTTGTAACATTGGTTCCCTTGTTCTACAGAATTATCTCAAAAATAAAATAACTGGCAAAGAGTCTGGCCTCCGTCTCCTCTTTTCTAGACGGTACTCATTGTTGCATCGCCTCAGATTCTCCGACTTCCAAGCAGACGGACTGAATTACCAAGAGAGTAGAAGGACTTTGGCCCGCCGGCATGCGGCGTTACGTAACCGACACGCGTCTTCGTGGCTGAAGCATTCTGCAATCGTGGCAGTTTCCGTGCGTGTGGAGTAGGAGGCGTCACGACGCCATCATCACGGCTGAGATTGACAGCCTCAAATGTTCAATACAGGGAAACGGTATCTTGATACTTGTCGTCTATAGACTGAGACCAACATTATTTGGAAAATGTTCTGGAGGAAGGTGAAGGTTCAGTGTCCCAACGCTGATCAACCTGGTGACCAAGTAATTGCTACCAATAAAGCCATGTTTAATTGTTTTGCGAGTCAGAAATCGAATTGTTTGGGTTTAAATCCAAACCTGACCCATTTAAAATGAGATGTTTCCTCCATTAAAATCTTCATTTTGCACTAGCTGACTGTTATTAACTAGACTTATTAACTAATAAGCTAATTGCTATTCCAGAGTTTTCAAAAGTGTAGCGACGCAACACATGTTGTTGCCACAGTCATATTAAAAAAAAAAGCTGCTCAAAAAAGGTCCATACAAGTAAAAGCTTCTGTTTCTCATCATAATATCAACATTTCCTGAATAGCTATTTTGCCAACAGACGGATGAACTCGATAATAACATGACCTCTGTGGATGTAACATACAGAGAGCTGTGTGAGCATCACACCTGCTGACAGGTTAACATCCAACCAACATGTTCTCACTGTCATCAACCAATACTCTTCACCGATCACTTGAAAACTCTCGTCACACGTTCTCAGCGTCTCTGGACAGACGGACGAGTGTTGCCAGGTTAAAAATAAAAGCCAGCGGATAAGGCGATGACCGTGACTGACGAGGTGCAAGGTTTAAGACTAATCTTCCTGGAGGACAAGGTTCCCTTCGAAGAATGGACACTTCAGGGAAGACTCATGCCGCTAATTGGTCACAGGCGTATTAACCCGTCCTGCTGGTTAACCGCACAAATGAATGTAACAACTGACCTACTTCTGATTTCATTCATTTATTTGGAACGAGTTTTGTTTTTCTGCAGCGTCACTGTAATGGAAAACCGAGTTTAGGGGTCATTGTGATAAGAACTTAAGTCTTAACCTTATTAGAGATTTCTACAGTCTGTATTGTGCAAATCTAAATATCTAAAGTATTTATAAATGTAGTCCATGAGGGCTGTGTAAAAATTAAAAAGTTAAGATTTTTTTGCATTTTATCATTATTATGGTTTATATAAGAATTATTATTTCTATGTCTTTACCTGTTATTCTGCCATTATTTTAACATATAATTACACACAAAAATGACACTTTTCTTTATCCACATATTCAACAGCATGTGCGTCCCAGAAGAATCTGCTCAGGTTGCTGTAGTTCAGAGTCCATATCTAGTGTCCCAAATTTTAAAATTAGAACACAAAGTGTCCTATAAATAGACCTGGGCTCAGAGGAGGCCTGCATTCGGATGATTGACAGGAGCTCACGAAGAAGCTTGACAAAAGGCTGTGGATTTTCTGCAATATCAGACACCAAAATATCACTTTATTAACCTAAAATGGACCAACAGTCCTCAGGAGATCTCTGTTGCTAAGAAACCCCTGCACACAGGAAATTAAATGTAACGTCGTAAATGCACGTCCTCCAGACATCATGAGTTTGTTTTTGATTCGTCATTAATAAAATCTGAATTATCTATTTATTCAACGAGTGGAAAAAAAAACAAACAAGTCGATGTGTCATCAAGATCAGTCGTTTTTTTTTCCTTTTTCCACAGGTCGGGCTAATTTGTGTGCAAACATTCTCGCCACGACGCCTCTTGTTTTCCAAAACAAAACTGACCTCCGTCTGGAGTTTTCCACCACATTTGCGTGCGCTTCTGTTTTCACGCCGACGGCTCATGGATATCGGGTGTTTGATGTGTGAAGTGTGTCAGACGAAATGTTGCTGCCTGGGCCTCTTCTGCTGTGAGTCAGCGTGAGTGTAGTTCAAGATTATTGTTTGAACATGTATACGTTGGTGTGGTACCTGCTGTCAGAGAGAGTCAAACTGAAGACACGTCGTCATCACGTCCCTGCAGCGTGTTATTAGGGTTGACCGCGTGGCCCTGCGGCGGATGACGAAGAGGAGAAAATTAGAAACTTCGACTTCAAACCTTTATTTAAAAATTGAAGTGAAAGCATATTTGGGTTGAGGTTGATGACAGTTCTGGGTAGATGTCGTGGCACTAGTTAGGAGACAGATTACAACTTCCAGTTCATGTTTTCAGCATCACAAGCAACTTTCAAGAGTTAAAAACACTGAACAACGCTGGTGCTTAATAGTTATGTACAACAACTAAAAATCAATATTAAAAACTTCAATAAGAAAAAAAGAAAAATGTTTTTTGAGCCAATTATGCGGCAACATCTCCACTCAACCACATAAGTAAGTAAGTAAGCAAGTAATTTTTATTTGTATAGCGCTTTTCCAGACCAGGGTCACAAAGCGCTTGAACAATCAAAACAATATTCAATAAAGTATATACTTTAAAGGTCAAGATAAAGCTGATAACACAACAGGAGTTCCAGAAAATCAAGGAAAAGCCTGAACAAATAAAAACGTCTTAAGATGTTTCTTAAAGGAGTCAGTAGATCCATCAAGCGCAAAGAGAGAGGAAGATCGTTCCAAAGCTTAGGAGCAACAGCCTGGAAGGATTTCTCTCCTCTGGTCCTGAAACGTGTTCAGGAACCATCAGTAGATTCTGATCCACAGACCTCAGAGCCCGAGCTGGGGTGTAAGGCTGGATCACATCAGTGATGTAAGGAGGAGTCTGACCATGAATAGATCTGAAAGTAAGAACCAGAATTTTAGAGTTGATCCTGAAAGAAACTGGCAGCCAGTGAAGAGTTTTAAGGATCGGAGAAATGTGAGTTCTTCTACTAGAGCGGGTCAGAATTCTCCCTGCAGAGTTCTGAATCAACTGCAGGCGAGACAGCTCCTTCTTGTTTAGACATGAAAATAAACATAACAACTTAAGTTCACCTCAGTGTGTGAACACGACACTGGTGCAGGTGCACAGGTGAGTTGTGAAGTCTAGGTTAGCAAACTATAAACGTGTTCCGTCATTGAGGGCATAGTAGTTGACGTCAGCTGTTTGGACACACTTTGTGTCCTTTGTACTCATTCTCTTTGTGCGTCAACATTGAATGGAGAGGAAAAAATTAAGGGCTTATGAGATGAAACCGGTTTTGATATTAATGACATTCTTTGTTTGGAAGGCAGATCATACTCTTCCGAGAGGCCCTTGAGCTAATTGTGTCCGGCGCCGTCATGCTGCATCCACAGGAGATGAATGCAAGAAATAAACAACATCCCCCTCCGACCTCATTTTCAGCTCAAAACAAAGGTTCTTAGAAATGCAGATTTATTGATTCGACTGAGGAAACGATTCAATGTTATAACACTTTGAATATATATCAAGTTATTGTTGTCTTTCACTGAATTATTTAACGACATATTTTACTTAAATTGTAATTCTAACTTCTTACCATGACTTGCAACAGGAAAACTCAACACACTCACTCGCTCACCTGAAATTCGAACCATACATTTATTTAGAAGCCATTAAAAAATAAAGTTAAATTTAAAGTTGAAGGTTAATGTAGGCCAAGGTTATCCCATTAATTTTTATATGCCCTCATTTAATTATATCACTTTGACCCCATTTTTCGATTATGTTCCTAAATCGAGAAGTTTCTTCAATGCTACATTCAGGAGCTTCCAGGATAATAGGAATGTAGCATGTAGCCTCGTTATATATAGTTTACATTTATACAACCCGCTGTTGGATAGTTTACAACTTTCCAGTGACATTAAAATGCAAAGCAAATGAATAAATTCGACCACACACGAATGTTTTTTGAATAAAAAAAATACAATTTGTATGGCGCTCACTACGTCAGTATCGGAACTTCATTTAATTCTGATTGCTGCTAAATGCATCATCGCTGATCAGCTTCTCTGATTGGTTGATTTTCTGAACGATTCTCAAGGATGAGGAAATCAAATTAAGAAGTAAAAACTATGTTTTTAAGATCAAATAACTGCGTCTATTCTATTCTTTTTTTAAACTTTTACCTATAAAAAAATATAAATGGGGTCCAGGATTAAGTTACGAATAGTGCTGTGTCTCAAATCGCATACTAATCTTAGTATGCTAGAAGTTAGTATGCATCAGTTTAGTATGCATACTAACTAGTACGCAAATTCTCCGCAGATAGTATGTCTCAAATCAAACCCTGAAGCTACACACTAACCGGAAATCACATGACAGCTTCTTCTTCTACTTCTATTTAACGATGATTGCAATCAGCTGTTCTAACGCTATCGACACCTGCTGGCACCACGGTTCGCAGCTTTGTGAGAAAAAGAAATAAAGAAAAATATGGATAATGAAATATTCGAGAGATATTTACGCCGCTATCAGCAGCGAAGACGTCTTATCCTTCTATTGCTGGCAGAAAATGTACCTGTAAGTATATAAAATATAAATTATATATATATATATACATATAGAGATTATTATTGTTATTATATATACATATATATATATATATATATATATATAGAGAGAGAGAGATAGATATGCATATATATATATATAATTATTTTTTTTACCTGATAAACTGTGTTCTTTGCTAATAAACTTTATGTGAAGGAAGGAAAGATGGGAAAAGGGAGCACAGACTAGAGTAGGGATGAAAAAAAGAAAAAACGTAGGTCTGTGATAAAGGGAAGGACAAAATTATTGTGGATGGAAGAAGGAAACAGATTGGGATAAACATATCAGCATTGTAAAAATTCCAATATTAAAATAAAGTCTCAAAGTGGATACTGAGCAAGACTTATGCATTAATGCACTACTGCATTTTATAGCTTATTTCAGTCATTCAAAGTGCAATACAAAGGAAAACAAGAAGATTTACTTAATATAACTTTATTAAAACATGAACTTTTTTTCCTCCAACAGGCTCCAAACCCCAGGCAGTACTGCCAACTAAATGCCACAGTGCCACTTTTGGCACTGTACTTTGATGGTGGAGACCTCCGTCCCGACTTCCGCCTCTCCAGGGCATCTTTTAATGCCCTGATGGTTGCCCTTGGCGAGGCGAGTGACCATGGCTGGGGACCTGTCATTGAGGCCTTAGTTTTTCTTTTTTGGTTGGCCAGTGGGACCTCTTATCGTGTGGTCGGAAGAGCTTTCGGCATGCACCGAGCCACAGTCCACCGTGCAATACATAACACAAGCACGAAGGTCCTCACCCTCCTCTCCAAGGTCGTCCGTCACCCGACAGAAGAGGAACTGCCACTGGTGGGAGCTGGTTTTGCCCGTTTGGCTGGGACAGCAGCGTTCCACAATGTTGTTGGCAGCATTGATGGCTGCCACGTCCGGGTGAAGCCACCCGCCCAGGACGCAGACTGTTACCTGAATAGAAGATTCTTTTATTCTATTCAATTTCAAGCTGTGTGTGACCACACAGCTAGATTCATTGATATTTGTGTGGGATTCCCAGGCTCTGCACATGATGCAAGGGTGCTGAAGCACAGCCCTCTCTACTATGAACGGAGGTACCCCCCACCAGGGTACTGTATCATAGGAGACGGTGGCTACCCTTGCCTGCGCCAGCCCATCGCCCTGTTGACGCCGTACCACCAGCCTCTCCACAACCATCTTCAGGCCCTCTACAACGCCCGCCTGGCAAAAGCCAGATGTGTTGTGGAGAGAGCCTTTGGGATCCTTAAAACAAGGTGGAGGTCCATCTTCCTGAAGGCCTTGGAGGTGGACGTCCGTTATGTCCCGGAGGTGGTCGCCTGCTGCATCATATTGCACAATATCTGCCTCAGCAACGGCGATCAGCTTGAGCCAGAGGATGCTGATGTGGAGGGAGCAGCAGGCGACCACAACCCAGAACCAGCAGCCCCAGGTGCCATCTGTGGAGCAGACGACAGGCACAGGATGGCAATGTTGTGTGTTGCGCCTGAGCATGATTATATATAACAATAAATAATGTACATAGCAGTCACGACTCCTTATTAAAATGTGTCACAAATATGTCCTTACACTAACTTAAATGAACATATTTTTTTTACAAAAAAGAAATACACAAAATAAAAATAAATTATTTTTTTAAAGATGACGACAGAATTTCAAGGAGACGCTCATCCCTGGCAGCAGTCTCCTTGTCTCTCCTCTCATCCCTTGCCCTCATTTCAATCATAATCCTCTCTTCTCTCTCCCTCATCATTCTCTCCTCTCTCCACGCTCTCCCTGTACCTCCTCTCCTCTTTCTCCGAGTCATCTTTTCTCTTCTTCTCTTCCCTCTCCCTCATCATTCTCTCCTCTCTCTCCATGCTCTCCCTGTACCTCCTCTCCTCTCTCTCCACGCTCTCCCTGTACCTCCTCTCCTCTCTCTCCACGCTCTCCCTGTACCTCCTCTCCTCTTTCTCCGAGTCATCTTTTCTCTTCTTCTCTTCTGACTCCCTCATCATTCTCTCCTCTCTCTCCACGCTCTCCCTGTACCTCCTCTCCTCTCTCTCCACGCTCTCCCTGTACCTCCTCTCCTCTTTCTCCGAGTCATCTTTTCTCTTCTTCTCTTCTCTCTCCCTCATCTCCCTCATCATTCTCTCCTCTCTCTCCACGCTCTCCCTGTACCTCCTCTCCTCTCTCTCCCTCATCTGCCTGTATCTCCTCTCCTCTTTCTCCGAGTCAGCTTTTCTCTTCTCTTCTCTCTCTATAAGCTCTCTTTTGTTGATTTGCTGGAGCTCCAAGAATTGTCCATCTTTTTCTTGGAGCTCATTCAGTGCATCCACAAAATTCACAACATCCACCCGCCGCCTTTTCTGGGTAGATGCTGTGAATGCGCTTTGCTGTGGGGTCTGCACAGAGGGGGGTTCAACCACAACCGCGTCCTGGGAGGATGAGGCGATGAGGCGATGCGGTGTTATCGAAGGCCCAATCGCCTCATCCATCGAGGTGTACCACTTCCAGGATGCGGCAGTGACTTCACCCCCCTCTGTGCTGACCCCAGTTGAGGGGCACTTCAGCTTCTGTGAAGGAAAGAATTAGAGGGAATTATATATTTTACATCTCTATCCTTATTGTCATATGAAGCCGTTCAACTTATAATAATGTTAGTACATGGTGTAATGTGTATGCCAGCAGGACATCTTAGCTTGAAAACCAACCTTGTACGCTTGTTTAAGGTTTTCCCACTTCTTTTTGGCGTAGGCTGGGGTCACCTTCCCCCCCAGCTCCCGGGCATTAATGAACACCCTGATTGAAATACAAGTTGACACAACTATGCAATGACACTCCTTACAGTAACATCAATCTCTACAAACATGCAAGTTATTAAGGTGTCATTCATGTTAGCATGATAAAATATGATGTTTATTCACTTACTCAAAGCCAGTGATGGCTGCATTACGCCTCCCTGTAAAAAGGGAGGCGTTAGCAGATCGCCACTCAATGAGGGACCTTGTGTCTTCATCGCCCCCTGAAAAATAAATACATTTTTAAATGAAAATAAATACAATAATATCTATACTCAGAACAGTAAAAACAATATCGTTTATATACTCTGTGCTGATACGCTAGCTTCAGCAATTCGGCTGTGGACACACATCTTATACCACAATAAACGTAACGTACATGTCATGACGTATGATTAGTGAGTGTTCGCTCGCAAGCTAGCGAAATAACATTAGCATTCACGTTTTCGTCCAATATACACATAAACATACGTTAATGACGTTTCTATACAACAGCACTAGTGCAAACATATGAAATGAAAAACTTACATCGGTATACAGTTGAAATATTGACCGAGGAGGCGTCGCTCCCAACGTGTTCTCTTGCCGCCTCCATTTGACTGGTAGTGACGTAACTTCCGTTTAAAACGTCAACGTCATTAAGATGGCGGCTGTTTAGTATGGTTAGTGTCCATCGAACCATGCTAGTTTTGTGGGCGTGTTAGTATGCCAATTTAGTATGCATGGCGCACTAAATTTCGCATACTAAGAATTGAGACACACTAACGTACTAAATATACTAACTTTTAGTACGCTAGTATGCGATTTGAGACACAGCAGAACAATCGTGGCTTTGAACCGCCATGAAAGATCAACCTGCTGCTCCGTTGAAAGAATAACGTCCTGTGTTTGTGGCTCCGGCTTCCTGAGAGGAGTCTCTGTGAGGCAGGGGGGTCAGAACAAACCTCTGCGGACACACAACAGTAAAAGTAGACACGACTGGAAAAACTTGTTTCAAGAGGTCGTCGTCAATGACACGGTTATGTGGTTCATCATCCTGGACCTGGACTATCCACCTAGTTTTTGGGTCACGCAACCATTTCAGATAAACAAACGTGTTTCATCTTAAATGACAAAAAACATCTTCTCCAATCGAGAAGGAGGCGTGAGAACAACAAAGGACCTCAAATGGCTGATAAACATGTAAAGCAGATACTGTGGTGGCTCGTTATGTTGTACCTTGGCGCCATCTGCTGGTGGGGACGACAGGGCGCAGACAAACTTAAAATCAAAGAAAAAGAAATGGTCACTTTCAAAATTCAGATGTATATAGTAAACATTTGTGCTATATAGATATGCTGATTAAGACACCATATATATTTTACCATATACTATACAAACAATTTCCCGAAGGAGACCTCCTGAGGGATCAATAAAGTTTTTACCTTACTACACTGACTGTGTGTTTCCTCCAGGTACTCCACTGTTCAGGGTTGCTGTGCGTAGGTGTAAGTAAGTAAGTAATTTTTATTTATAAAGCGCTTTTCCAGACCAGGGTCACAAAGCGCTTAAACAATCAAAACAATATTCAATAAAGTATATACTTTAAAGATCAAGATAAAACTGATAACACAACAGGAGTTCCAGAAAATCAAGGAAAAGCCTGAACAAATAAAAACGTCTCAAGATGTTTCTTAAAGGTGTGAGTGAGTTGTTGTGTGATTGATTTAAATTACTAGTTTAGGATTGATGTGTAATTGAGCGCATAATAAACATAAATACTTGGAATCTGGATTGACTGGTTTTGAAGAATGCCTGGGTGTCAGTAGAGCTGTGGAGAAATTGAGCTGCTCCTCTCCCCCACCGTGGGATTAATAAAGTAATCTTATCTTGTTTTAATCAGGCAGGTAGACTTCTAAATCTTCGGGTCATCCAACGAGACACAAAAGATTAATTCAAAGAACTTTAATAATAAATAGATATACAAGTTATTGAATATGAGCTGTTAAGATGATGTAAAGGAATACAAAATTAAATCTACATGAATCTTTAACAGTTTTTGATCTCATGCAAGGCGAAGAAACAGTGTAAAGCCGTGAGTACAACCGTGCCGGTGCTGATTTCGCTCTTTTCTTTTCCCAGGTTAATACTTTAGAACATCGTGTCCTGCCAATGTCAATGTTAACAGTAGCAATTAAGAACAACGATCGCTTCGCCCGTCGGCTTTGTTAGATCAGATTAAAATGATTAGATCCGAAAAATACACAAGTACACAAACATCATGTAAATATTAAGATGCTTAACAGAGATTATCGGGTATCAAATGATGATTCTGAAGCCGTGAGAGTTCGATTCCATTGATCGTAAAGTAATCCATAAAACCAGATGATTTTAAAACAAGAACCCTCAAACCCGGCCCACTAGTTTGGCTGCTATTATCAAGAAGAAAAGTTGGTCACTTAAGAGATTAACACCTTGCTTTGAATATTTACAGGTTTTAAAGTGCAATGTCAGCATTAGTAAGTATGTACATGCCGTCTAAAGCGGAGAATTGCCACGACCCAGACCGCCACACTGAGCGCAACAGATATTAGCCCGTAGCATCTGAGCAGCCCGCCTGCGAATCCATCGTCACAATACCGTCTAGATTAGAGTACATCACTCTTTGAGCAGTTAATGAACAGATGGCAGGGAGTTAAAGCTACCGATTCCACGACCCAAACCACCCTTTCAGTCTCCCAACGATAGTGAAAGAAGTTGCTCCTCGAACACTCAGGCTTGTACCCAACACAAGAGAGCCGAGACGTTTGATTAAAAAAAATACCTCTCAACCGAGGTCGTCACTCATGTCCCATCACAGTGTGGAGTAAAACAAAATGTAGGCCGCGGAGGATTTGACAGTGGAGGTTGAGATTTCGGAGACTTCGTGGTCGTCGAACTTGTACCAACGTTGTTTCTGGGCGTTCTTGCAGTAGCCTGTGTAGTGGCCCCCATCCAAGCCCCCGTAGTGGTTCTGACAAGAAAAGGAAGATAAAACCCAGGCTTGAGGCTCCAAGTCCTACATAATGTCTTCACCAGCAGTGACTTGTACTCACAGAGACGGCGTAGAGGTTGTATCTGTTCAGGTTCTGCTTAGGTCCGATGACATACTGGGCCAGATCGAGACAGTCGAGAGGAAAGTCCACTGTAGTCTGGAGCTTTTGTTTCCACCGACCCTCGTAGGAAAAGCTGCAGGTATCGAAACACCAGAGAATGATTTTAGGTAATACATCGTCTGAAGCCTCACACAACCTAAACAACTATATTGTGCCTGAATCTGTGATGCGGATCATAAAAATCCACTTGAAACCTTCTCCGACTGACATGTTTGGATATAAAACCAGGCACACAAAACTGTTTGTTGCAAGTGATATCAAGCTTTCCTAATCTGGTCACTAACTTTATTGATCATTTATGGTTATACGATTACTTTAACTACTGTGATTGTGATCTGACGTCTCAATCATGACAAATTTAAAATGACAAATTAAAATGACAAATGCATAGATGACCACGTGCAAGAGCTTAATGTCTGTGTTAAGTCAGAAATGGACAATTTAAATTCTTAAGGTCCCGCATTATAAACCCTGATTGTTGTCAGAAGCCATCAAGCAAAAATCAAATAAGTTGATGAGACGGCAATGAACAAATGTTACAGGATTTATGCAAATAATATAAAATGTTATTATGCTATGATATTACATGTTACATCTTATACTATTTTTTATTTAATTGATTATGAGCAAAATATGTATTATTATACAAGAGAAGATAGCAAAATATATATTACACTTCATCTTGAGGGACAATTAATACTGACAGAATAACAAACTGAAAGATGAACGTCCTAATACTCATATTTCTCAGTCACCTATAATCAGAACTGAACAAAATAAATAAGACGTTACCAACATCTATATACGGTATGCTACGTTTTATTGTTTAAGTTTATCATGAAGTTCGCATAGCTACAGTAAAAAAGCTTCACATGACACCACCAAATCACCTCAGGAATCAATACTGACCGTTTCAGGTGCACCAGCAAGATGGGCGGAACTTTCCAGATCTCCAGTTTCTTACTGGAGTCTCTGTGAGCCTTGCAGTGTCGACAAAACACCTTGTTGTTGTCCGTCAACCTTTCCTCCTTGGAAAAGAGCCGCAGACAATCCTGTAGTGAAGAAATAAAACACATGACATACATTCATTTGTTAATGCCTTTCTAGTCCCTTATCGGGGTTGCATAACCCAGAGAGCTTCTGGTTTTAAAAAACAAAAATAAAACATTTTCTCTACTTCAATTCTTTGTTGTAGTCCATTAAGTGGGGCTGAAACCTTTTAAGGATTGCGATTATTTTAGTTATTATATTTTTCATAAGTAATTTGTGCGTTTGGAGTTACAGAGAGAAATGCATGGTCATGCTGTGACGTTGGCTCACTGGTCTTTGTCTAAAAAGACACATCGAAAAGCACCGAAATACCCCCATACTGCCCATCTGTAATGTCCCTCTTGTATTAAAACTCCAACATAACAGATTGTTCTGAAAAAAAGAATTAAAGTCTTTATTTTAAGCTTGTTTGTAGCAGTGGGTTCCCAGTGTTAACTTTAAGAGCTTGAAACAATGTTATTTAAAAAAACAATCTTCATTAAACCTCTTGTCAAAATCATTTTAAGTTCCAGCAGATTCAGGTAGTTTAAAGATAATTTCAGACAGACCTGAAGGGAGCACTTGCTGGTGGAGGCCAGTGGCAGTGACAGATACATGAAGGTCTCAAAAGTCCGTGACTTGCAGTGACAGGTCTGACACTGCACGGTGGACTTGAACTGACCCTGGAAGAGAGTCACAATAATGGACTCATTGAGCATCTTGTGTTTGCTCCAGGCCAGATCAGCTGCCGACTGGTCATCCAAATGGTCGTTTTCTTCCTCTTTGTAGCGCTTCCTGTTGTCGGCCTGACGACAGACAAACACACAGTCAGTTAAAGTTTATCAAGACAAGATCGTGCATATTCAGTTATGAGAGATTTAATGACAAATAGTTTTTTTGTCCATCACTAGAATGACCATGAACATGCAGCTTAGCAGATTCTAGTCATTCACTAGTCTTCTGCAATAATCAATCATTTGAGAGAGGAGGGGTCTCAACATCACGCAGAGAGAACATGATGAGATGAAAAAGGTCAAGAGAAATAAGCTCCTTACACCTGGCATTAGTTTTCATTTATCATAGACGTAGAGGTAAATGTGCTCCTCAGACAAATGTTTCTATCAGAGCCGTCCTTTCATGCATCATCTTTACAAAGACTTACTGTGACCAGAGTCACTAGTTACACTTGAATAAGACAGCTGCTTAGCTGTAGGGGCCAAAATGATGAAACTATACACTATACTATTTTTTTCTTCTCATTTCTCAACATGGAGCAGTTGGTTAGTATTTACGCTGTATTATGACTAATATGGTGTCAGTAAATATTTCTACACCTAAACTAACAAACGTCAGAGCTTGCTTCACAAGCTTGTGAATTCAATTGGCTTGTTTGTTGGACAGAACATCAGTCTCTGGTCCATAGCTTTCACCTGATTTGACAGTGGACTAATTTGTCAAAATCTCCCAAATCAACAATATGTTGATACATTTATGCTTCATATTTCATCCAGATGGCTTGTGAATGCCAACAGAATGTGGATCAGTTCTAACAAAAAGTATTCTAATGGCAGGTGTAAAGAAGGGTAATCTTTCACACTGAAATGCATCCAACAGCATAGAATGGTCAAAGGACATGGTGTGTGTGTGTTTAGGTGGACAGCTGAACGTCATGACACTTTTCAATAGGTATATTTAAGTTTCATATGTTTTTCCAAAACAAGAAAAAGTTTCCCTCTTTTGAGTCAGCCAAAAAGAGCGTTGATCCATTTGGTTCAACATGCAGAGGTTTTGTGGTGGAGTATCAGACCACATGGATGCAGACAAACCACACTCACGCTGCTGCAGAAGGATCAAAGAACACAACTATTTACTTACTCTCTAAATTGCCATCAAATTGAAAACCCAGTGAAAAAAAAAAGAGAAAAGAAAACAGTATAGGTTGAAACTACAATGCATAGCAATGTTTCTTATGCCAGAGTCCAGTACTTCCTATTCTACATAAAGCGAAACATACCTTGTTGAGGTCCTCGTGAAGTCCATCCATGAGGAAGAGCAACATTTCCTGGGAGTCCTGCTGGTCATTACCAGCAAACTGATCATTGATTTTGCCGATGGTGATCTTGAAGTCTCGTGGACTGACAAACTTGTACAAACCAGCCCAGAGAGCTTTCATCACGACACCAAACTCTTCTGCAACCTCTCCTTTATGACCCAGAATGTTGGACCTGTTGATTCCATTACGACGCATGTAAATACATTTATTTTCAGACACAAATAACATACGTTTTCCCACCTGTTAATGTGCTCCATGTAATAATTGTTGTAGAAATATCCAGCCATGACGGGAGTATTGCAAAGACACTGAAGGATGGAATTCATGTAGCAGGTGTTACCAAGGTTACGAAGACCAGTCAGGGTTGCACCTAGACCGCCAAATGCTGGGTTTAGGTTACGGAGTTTAGCAGCTGAGGGTCGCACGATCTCAACTTTAGAATACACCTGGATAGCGGGTCTGGATTCGGAGAGAAAGAGAAGGCGGTCATCTATATTTGTAAATGTTGACTTATTATCACATTCATGCAGCAAGTCTGTAAACAATGTTACTGTTGACATTTTAAAAACACTGAAAAGCATTTTTCTTTATATCAAAACATTGTACAACTTATCCAATCATATGTGACATGATTATTACTCTTAATGATGACACTTGTTGGAATAAAAAAATAAATGTTTTCTTTAAGAACACAAAAAGAGAGATGCACATTCAGTATGTACTTGAACAGCATCTAAATCATTGACTATGACTCTGAACTTACTTGGTCTCTCGGTTAATGGTGGGGGTGACAGTAGTAGGGGGTGGGGTGGGGGTCTTCTTTGTGGCCTCATCTCTGAGGTCTTGGGTGATGTCAGGTGAAGAATAGGAGCGTTTTAGTTTGGACTGCTCCCGTTCCTGCTCCTGGTGCGTCTCCTGCTCTGGGGCTTTGGCTGGTTTTTGTTTTACAGTTGGTGGCGTTGATGGCGGGGTCTGAGGAACTGTGACTTCTGGGGGGTACAGGTGGACACGGTTGGTTGGGGAGTGGTAGTATCGGTAGGTTCCAGTGACTATATCAAGGAACTGAGGAGATACACATTACAAAGAAAATAATTAATTAGTGTTTTTTTTTGTTAAGTTAATGTCTACATTTGAAACAATCAAAAGCCTTCATACCTTCATCCAGCCTACAGGAAGGCCAGGAACACTTCTTCCCATCTCCTCACTCCTAGCCCTGGTCAGTGGCTCCCTCTAAAATACAAACAGGTTTTATTCAATTTGAAAAGGAAAATTAAATGACAAAATCAATGTGACACAGCTGATTTTAAACTTCTTGAGACATATTTGAAGAGTTTAAGAATGATGGAGATATTTGTTCCTGATCTATGACATACACAACCTCACCTTAATTTCACTCACAATATTGTTTGGTGCAGGCGAGTCCAACGACATGCTCTTCAAAGGTGTGTCAGCACCCTGATCCTTTACCCTACTCTCTTTATTTTCCCATGGATGGTTTTCTTTGTCATCTTTATCCTCAGCCTTCTGCCTTTCCAATTTCTTCTTATCCAGACTTCTTTTTTCATCTTCCTCTTTTTTATCAAAATCCTCTCCATCTTGTTTGTCCTCTTGGATGTGTGTCTCCTGCACTTGTCGAGCACTCCCCAACACCGCTGCTCCCTCAGAGTGTATCTGACTTTGGTCCTCTTTTGTCAGAGAGTTGTTGGCGCTCAATGATGGCTTAATCGATCGGTCTGGGATAATCGGACCGTTCTGATTTGTATCTTTGTTTGAGGCACTTTTGTTAGGCTTAGTCTGATCTGACCACTGTACAGTGGGCTTCTTGGTCCGGTCAAACTGAAAAAAAAAAAAAAAATCAGGTTAAAAGGCCAAAAGGAGTCAGAGTTTATACATCATTCTCAAATTATTTTAACGTGAGGTTCTCAACATTAAAAGACAAAATTGACACCATTTTATTGCAGCGATAAACAGTGGAGGTGACAGGAAGATAATTTGGAGGGGGATCTAATCCCTATCCTCTTAGAAAGATAAGTACCTCTGGAAATGCCTTGGAATTAGAAGGCAGCTGTTTGATTGCTCCGCACACTGTTCCTTTTTTACTCGTCACATGCGATAAAGTATTTGACGCAGGGATGCAGACATCAACAGTATCTGGTACATTATTGATAACGGGAGATGATGGCGGTGGTGCAGCTTGGGGTGCTTCAGGTGGAAGTCCGTTCATCAAAGTTGGGGGTTTCTCAGGCTCGGCAGTGACCACAGGCTCAGGTGTTGGAGGCTTTGGCTCCTCCAGAGATGGATAGCTGAAATTCACTAAAGCAAATAATGACAGTCATTTACCTTTTCCATCAACAGACTTATCTTGACTAATTATATGGTATTATTATACCCTTTGACCTTGTCATGGCTACAGCAAACTGTAATCATACAAAGATTTATCTAGGTCATAGCTCATTGGATTACAGTAAAGGGTACTGAACATCGGACTTTGAGACAATAGTTTATCATTGTAATTGCAGATAGTGTAAGATTAATCCAATTGAGCTTTGAGGATTTGATCATAAGGAGAAAATTCTACAGTGAACCATTGACACTTCAAGTAAACTACATGCAAAAGGTTTCAAATTAAGCTAATTTACTTATGTCATGTTCAAAATATGATATGCAACACCAGATATGCATGCCAATACTCACATTGAGGGAGGTTGTTGATAATACTTTCTCTTGGTGGCTTTACTTTTTTAGTGGTGTACATGGGGTAGAACAGTAGCCAGTTCTCATAGCCTCCCTCCAACACCAGTGGTTCACTTTTTAGTATTGTAATGCTATCCCACTGCAGAGACAGAAAGAAAGAAAATAATCACTTGATTTTTAGTAAGTAAGTAAGTAAGTAATATTTATTTATATAGAAGTTTACAGCCGTCAATGCACAAAACAGCACCTTAGCATTAACAGCATTACCTTAAAGAGTGCATCTTTGAGGCTCTGCAATGTGGTGCCAATTTTAAGATCGGTCACAGAACTGAACCAGTCTAGTATAACAATATAGTCTGCAAAACCACGCTTCTTCCACTGCTCTTTGGAATCGTCTGGAAGCTTTACTTCTATTTGATTCACAGTTATTCTGAAAAAGAAAGCAAAAAAAGAGAGTTTAATCTATTGTAAAGGCAGCCTCTAAACTAGAGTTAACCGGACATTGTATGCAAATTATGGGTGTGTGAAAAGTTTGCAAATTACCCTGGACTGATGGCTTCCTCCGGTACACTAAGGCAAACCTGAGTCGGGAACTTGATGTGAGACTCATCAAAGTCTTTCTGGCATCTGGCATCCATGACAATGAGGGATATGGTCTGGTTCTCCATCAACTTACACAGTTTCTCTGCCGTTATCCCACCCGCAGGTACCAGCTCTGTCGCAGAAAATAATTCATGATAAATATGGAAATATATATATATATATATATATATAAAAATAATTTGGTAGATATACAAGTAATTCAAGCAGTTAGAAAGCATTCCAAGTATGTGTGAATGGCTGTCAAAAGCACTACCGAATTTCCCCTCGCGGGACTAATAAGGGATTCTAACTATATATGGTGCGTTTTACTTGCCTTTATGGGTTGCATTCTTCAGCTCAATCTTTTCTCCATTTACCTGATTCAAAGTACAGACATTTACAGTTATTGTAGTGCCACTTACAAGTTATTAGCATGGATGAAAAGCATTAGTTGCAGTATTTAACAATTTACAATTATTGTACAGGACATTTTTAAGTGTTGACTTTATAGAAAGTAAGGAATAAAATCATATAACTAAAGAAGAACTACAGTAACTGTGATTCTCTAATAATGAACCTTTTTTTGTGAGAAGTACAAATTAAAAGTATAAAAGGGACAATTTAGTTCTTAGTTAATTTCTGCTTTGGTGACTTGTGTGTTCAGCCAAATGTGTAACTTGTAACAAGTCAATATTTAAAAAAAACCCTGCACAATTATATAAAATATTCTAGTCCATTTGAATTACAAATACCTTGTTTATATCTTTTTTAGTTGCTGAAGATCCTTCTAATTCTTTATGTGCATTTTTTTCCATCATATCCTCCTTTCTTTTTTTTTCCTCTTGTATCTCCTTCTCCTCAAGTTTCTTTTTCACCTCAATTTCCTCATACCTGTAAGGAAATATCAGTTGTTATAAACACAATCTTTTCAATGAATATGGTAAACAGATTTACGATTCCATCTAACGCATATCAAACATAAAACCATGAATTATTTGACCTGAGTTTAAGGCTCTTTGCTAGATTCTCTGCCTCCTCGAGAGATTTCTTCAAGCTGGTGGGACTGAGCAGGGTCAAGAAATAAGCCTTTTAAACAAGAAAGAGCAAGAACATTCTATTAAGTATTTGCAACCCAGGTAGAAAGTTTCAGTTGTGTCACATTACCGATTGCTGCTTGAAGTCTGGTCTTCCTTTGATGATCTCATAAACTGCCAAATACTTCATGTAAAGCACATAAGCTTTCTCCTCGTCTCTTTCCAGGCGGCATTGTTCTGCCGCCCTGAATATTTTGCAGGCACTCTGTACAAAGCTGACAGGAAGGAATACAACACATTAGAGATGGATTGAAATGGTAACTAGTTTGAGTAGTTACTTTGAATGATCAGGCCAGTGCAGTCAAATTTTAGTAAAATAATGTGCGACTGAATTTTAAAAAGTAAGCTGATGAATATGGGAATGAACTTAACTCTGAGTAACAGGGAAGAAACATGTATTTATTTAGTTGATTATTTTTAATATAAAGAGATGATGTTAGACTTTGTTTCTTTTGTAACATACATTCTAAATTCACTCTTAAAAGGGTTGTTATGGTGTGTCTTTTTCTGTCTGTCTGTTTGGTCACAGCAGTTAGATGAATTATGTCTGGGTTTATTTTAGGAATTTAAATTACACTTTGATCCTGGTGACAGAAGCGCAATGACAATATATTTAGCAAGCAGCAAAACACTTATTCATTATAAATACATGTTTTTGAATAGGAGAGTAGAACGCTAAGCAAGACATCATCAACACCCATGTTTTGTTATCGCCAGAAACATAGCGAAGGCTACCGAGTAAGCTTTGTCTTAAGCATGAGATCATATTTGATAAATACCTTAAAAAAAGAGGTTTGTATTGACAGCAATCTATCTGCACAGCACTATTTTAGTGTGAAACAAAGTTCATACGATTGATCCTGAACCACTTTCAAGTCATTTTTTCCCCTCAAACATTGCAGCAGTAATGAGTGCAGTCAGAAATAAATATTGAAGATAAACATACTTCCTGGTGCTTATCTTGCCCGGACTGACCTCTGCCTTCTTGTTTAGGTCACTCAAAGAGTTGGACAGATAGAGTTCTTTGACTGCTGTTGACACTGCAGGCATCTTTGCAGTTCAGTTCTGTTCCCAAACACTTCAGTGTTCTACATTCAATCTGGACATCTCTGGAAACATTACACAAGGAACATTCTTGGAGAGGTTTGACACTTATTACAAAATCTCATCTATTTAGAGGAAATTTGTGTAACCAAAAGGGTTCCATCCTCATATATTGGAATCCAAGAGACATTGGTACACAGCCAGCTGTTCAATTTCAAAGTTGTTTCTATTTATGTATCAATTTACCTTACAGCAATGATTCTGTATTAAAAAAAAAAAGCTGCGTCACATACTGCCAATACGTATCAAGTGACAGTAGGAGTATTCGTACAGGGTTACCGATTAAAAGACAATTTAAAACAAATACACGTTTGTCTTGTGCACTGATTTCACTTTCTTTACGGTAAGCTCCGAGCTTCATATTAACACTAAGGTTAGGTTAATTGTATTTAATTAGATTTACAACACACTATATCATAAATCCTTAAATATATATTTTTTTATTTGTTGTTGTGAAAGTATGGCGTCGATCGTTCCAGTAAATCTGTCAACAGGAAATAGTTTGCATGCTAACATTAGCCGCTGTTGCTTTCCTTCGCTATAAGCTTTTATTGGCCTGGTAAGAGCGAACGATTACTCATTAAAGAAAGGTAAACATTGTTATTCTGTCGCGTTTGCACGATCGTTGTCTTCTTTTCAAATGTTAGTTCTCAGCCTAAAAGAAACCCCCTGCAGACTCTCGTTATGTTAGCATGCTAAGTCAGCTCACGCAGTTAGGCTAGCTATCGACAGGTCACGCTTTAGCTCGAATAAACAAACATAAAATACATTTCTAAAATCGTCAATCGTTATAACCGAGTCAACGAAATATAAATGTCATGAAATGAATAAATAAACATCAAGAAACTACCTTCGTCTGATGCGCTGAAGCTGTTCTTTTGACAGCTGATTTCTTGTTGCTCTTCTTCGTTCGGCTACAAGCGTTAGCAGTTGAGTCTATGCTAAACACCGCCCCCTAGGTACAGGAATCAGAAGTTCATTGTTGCTACTGTTCTTTACATTAAACACAAATTGATACATTATCAAGATTTGGTTACTATGGGGATTTGTGTTACACTCTTTGATGCCTTTAATGACTCTCACTCATGGGCGTTATTTTGGACAAAACACCTCTTAATTTTACTGGAGTAAATAGTTTTGATCTATTAGCTTTACTTTGATTACATTTTACATTACTTGTATTTGTTCCTCACTATCGTTACTGAAAGAACCACATCATAAAAATAATAGCTCTGTCCTGTATTTGCTTATAAAATAAAATAGTAAAGATGCCAGAATTTTTTTTTCGTCATATTAACAATAGACAAAACCACTTGACTTGTTTCTGATGCAGTATATGACCACACCAAAGGGGGGCGCTAAGGAACCTTGATCTAGCCAAAGTTGCAAGTGTTAAGGAAGTCAATGTTATAATTGTCAATAACATATCAGTTATTGGGCTTGTTTAAGTGAACCTATTTTAACCAATGTGTTGACTCAGTACGTCCGATGCTGCCTCACTCAAATATGAACACATATGAAGTGATGCTGTTTTTGTCTGGACGGATAGAAGTCAAACAATATTTTTCACAGACATCATTGTGAATCACACTGACAGATCAATCACATTTCTTGTCAGTAAACAAGGGAATATTGTCAATTGAGCATGATTTTATCCTGCACTTTGACTTTGATATCTCACTGTGGCACTTGACACAAAATAATGGATGAAGCAGCTTTCATCAGGCTCAGACGCCGAGACAAGAACAGTAGTTACATTGTTGTCAGTGCAGAATTGTCTTTTTGTATTGTAACATTCAGCTTCAACTTCCTGTTGAATCTAATATTTGTACAGAAAACTATATCATAGACATATGTAAACCAGAATGGACTGTAGTTCATCAGAAGCTTAAACGACACAAAAACAATATTAAATGCTGGTAAAATGATGCTTTAATCATTTTATTGTAAAAGATAAATATTAATTAGAATAAATATTATTAACTAAAAAGTTACAGTTTAGGATGCCAACACACAGAACCACATCACAGATTCTTCCAGACATGATATCCAACTCAACACCCACTGAAGAGTTACCATTTTGCATGTGACACATCCCAGAGATAAACATTTTACATGTTCACGTGTTCAAGTTTAATTGTGATCTGGTGGACTGCACACCTATATTTAATTTATTTTAATTAGCAACACTATCATGCTTGCATTTTCAAGTAAACTGTAGCAGATTTAATGACACTGTCAATGAAGCACTTCAATAAACATCCTGGACCTGACTGGACCCAATGTAGTAATTGCCGTCAAAGGATGTCTCTACTGTATCCAATAAAATGACTTGCAGTTTATTTTCACTTTACTGTTAAATACTTTTAAACACGCTGTATAGATAATAATGGTTTTAATCCATTGACCTCTGAGTTACAAACATACCAATATTGCTTATAATATAAGCCTTATATTTTCAATGAGAAAAAAAAACATTGTAGCATTGTGATTGTTTCTTTGAAAACGTATAGGAAACTTAAGAAGAGTAAGCATCCAATAAAAGCATCCTTAAGACTCAAGGTGGTGCTGATGTCTGATGCATGGAAGCCAGAACAACTCTTTAAGGCCAAGACCACAATCGCTGAAGTGAAATGTGACACGAAAATCCCTATCCAGGGTCCAAATAATTTTTATTTGTCAGGTTAGGAATCTGACTTACAATTAAAAGAATATAAATCAGGTCTGGTTTAAAGTAAGTAAGTAAGTAAGTAAATTATATTTATAGAGCACTTTTCCAGACCAGCGTCACAAAGCGCTTAAACAATCAAAACAATACTCAATAAAATATATACTTAAAAGGTCAAGATAACACCGAGAACAACACAGGAGTGCCTGCACAAATACCAATGATTAAGATGTTTCTTAAAGGAGTTAGTAGATCCATCAAGTGCAAAGAGAGAGGAAGATCGTTCCAAAGCTTAGGAGCAACAGCCTGGAAGGATTTCTCTCCTCTGGTCCTGAACCGTGTTCAGGAACCTTCAGTAGATTCTGATCCACAGACCTCAGAGCCCGAGCTGGGGTGTAAGGCTGGATCAGATCACTGATGTAAGGTCTGACCATGAGATGGCTCTGAATGTAAAAACCAGAATTTTAAAGTTGATCCTGAAAGAAACTGGCTGCCAGTGAAGAGTTTTATGGATCGGAGAAATCTAAAGTCACTCATTTTCCTTGTAAAAAGCTGAAAAAGTAGAACAGTTTACATGTCTGATTTGTTTTCTGAAGCACAGAGCTGTAAGATCGCTGTTATATCTTGATTGAAGTTTCACAAGCCGTTAATTATCTTACTCTAAAGGTTTCCACCAAAAATGATCTTGAATAATATAATGCACACTGCGCTCACTACACAGAGACATACACAGAGAAAATATTTTTAATCTAATCACACAAAGATAATTCTTGTTCTTCTAAAATCCCTGAAGTTTCAACAATTTCCAGCACACATGTCAGTGCAGGTTACAAATTTTCACAACATGTATGGTCCTGTATCACAAATTAATTTGAGGGATGTTGGATTACACGTTGATATATTACAATATTTCTGTCAAGTTTGTCAAGTATTTTATTTGTATTACACTTGAGTTTGTCAGAGTGTACAATGAATATTCACTACGTTTTGACCTCAGGCAGAAGAGGAGTTTTTTTCCTGCTGTAATCTGATAATGTCCCAATGAGACTTTTTGTTTAAAAAAAGAACATCCAGAGATTCTCTGAAGGAACGGTGACTTCCTTCAGGCGACACAATTTCAATGAATCCCCTTTTTATTCCACATGTTCAGTTATTAACACTGAGAGTTTCACAAGCGTTATATAAATATAAATGATTTACTTACTTACAAACCAAATTAAACGAAAAGCTACAACCTGTCCCTGTCATTTGTGTGGCTCATATGTGTTTTTTGTAAACAATCCTGCGATCAACAGAACTAACTGTACCGTACTACTTGGTCCAACCGTACTAGCCATCTGTATGATCAGTCCGGACTCTGACGTACGACAGGGACATATGTATCGGTATATCGTTTTATATCCATATATATTTAATCAGATTAAAATATTCCTTATACTGCTGTCTTGCTGTTCACCTAAGATGGGACATGAAACTAATTCTCAGTTTTAAATGTCAAATTACAATCTATCACCTGATGTATGAGAAGTTTTGAATCTGAAAATGTATATATTATGAATTAAACTATTCAAAGCGTTTTGTTGTATCTATATTTTTCCAAACCCCTAGTCAATTGGGAGTAGATCAACACAAGTTAAGAGCTATAAACACAAGATAGAAGCAGAGGATGGTTCTCTGGGTTATGGGCCCAGCACGCTTCCGCTGTGCCACTCTGCTGGTGAGGTTTAGTGGGACTAAAGCCAAACATCCCTGCTCTATTCATCCAGAGGCTAAACCGGTTATGAAAGCTTTGTTGGAAACACATACTGACCAGGCAGGACACGTCCTAACCTCAGGAGGCCAGAATGTTCTTTGAAAGATACACATGTAGTTAAAATACACAATGTCTTTGAAATCGTAAAGTTACAGGATGGTAGGAGTGAAAGAATTTGCAAACAGATGTGAAAAAAAATACATATAAAAGGGAAAAACCTCCATGGGACATATACAGTATATCATTCTCCGTATCTATCTAATCAGTTTAAAACATTCTTTCTAAATGGTGCCTTGCCATTCACCCCAGATGGGACTTGAACCATCAGGCCACTGGGGCATGAAAGTTATGCTCAGTTGTAAATGTCAAATTATTACAATCTATCACTTAATGCATGAGAAGATATAAACAACCATTGAGTAAAGATGAGGGGAAAGCAGATGAATGATTTTGAAAGAATCATAGTGCTCAGGTATAGTGGGATTTAAGCCAAACACCCCTGCTCTGTTCATCCAGATGATTAAACTAAACTGTTGTTTGTACAAAACTCTATTTATTTAAATAATTACATTAGAAAATGAACTTTAGCCCTGGCCACTTAAAAATGTTATTTTTCTGGAGAGGAAATCTTGTTTACTGTAACCACATCTAGTATGCTGTGATTGGTCAAGTATCAAGGTTTGTCACTGCGTGTCATCAATCACATAAGTCTCTGACTCCAAGAGACTCGTATTGTAGTGCACATCTTTTTATTGGCAAATATACTGTACATTTGTCGGTCATGTTAGATGAAAATATAGCTGCCTTGCCATTCACCCCAGATGGGACTCGAACCCGGCTTAGGAGGCCAGTACCTTATCCATTAGGCCACTGGGGCCTGAAAGTCATGCTCAGTTGTAAATCTCAAATGCAATCTATCACCTGATGCATAAGATATAAACAACAATTGAGTAAAGATGTAGGGAATGAATGATTTTTAAAGAATCATAGTGCTCAGGTATAGTGGGCCAAACACACCTGCTCTATTTATCCAGATGATTAAGCTAAACTGTTGTTTGTACATAACTCTCTATTTATTAAAATAACCACATTAGAAAATGAATTTAAGCCCCGCCCACTTAATAACGTTATTTTTCTGGAGATTCAATCTTGTTTACCATAACCACACCCACTGTGCTGTGATTGGTCAAGCATCAAGGTTTGTCACTGCCTGTCATTAATAGAATAAGTGTCCATTGACTTGGTTGGATCACTCTGTTGATCTTGAGGCAGATTTACAAAACTCTTAAAATTGAAAGTATTAATTAAGTCATGTGGTATTCTTATATTACTATTTCCAATTCCATGATTTTTATTTACAAAAAGATATATTATGAGATGGAATTTCAATATTATATCATATATTTCAACTTTTCAAATAGATTTGATGTATCTATATTTTTCCACACTAGTAAATTGGGAGTAGATCCACACAAGTTAGGAGTTATAAAAGTGAGACAATAGCAGAGGATGGTTTCGATCCATCGACCTCTGGGTTATGGGCCCAGCACGCTTCCGCTGCGCCACTCTGCTGATAAGGTATTAATGGCCTAAAGCCAAACATCCCTGCTCTGTTCATCCAGAGGCTAAACTGGTTGTGAAAGCTTTGTTGGAAACACATACAGACCAGGCAGGACACGTCCTAACCTCAGGAGGCCAGAATGTTCTTTGAAAGACACACTTGTAGTTAAAATAGATGTTGTTAGTTAAATAGTAAAGTTACAGGATGGTAAGAGTGAAAGAATTTGTAAACAAATGTGAAAAGAAATACATATAAAAGTAAAAAACCTCCATCGGACATATACAGTATATCATGCTCCATATCTATTGGATCAGCTTAAAATATTCCTTCTAACTGGTGCCTTGCCATTCACCCCAGATGTGACTTGAACCCACAATCCCTGGTTTAGGAGGCCAGTGCCTTATCCATTAGGCCACTGGGCATGAAAGTTATGCTCAGTTGTAAATGTCAAATTACAATCTATCACCTGATGATGGTTTCAACCAAATACATAATCATATAAATATCGAGCATATATAGGAAGATCTTGGACCTCTATTGTACTCATCAGTTTGTGTCTGTACAACACTCTGTTTTTATTGAAATAAATACATTAGAAAATGTACTTAAGCCCCGCCCATTGAAAAACTGTATTTTTCTGGAGATGAAATCTTGTTTACCATAACCACAAGGACTCTGCTGTGATTGGTCAAGCATCAAGGTTTGTCACTGTGTGTCATCAATCACAGCAGTCTCCACATCCAAGAGACATGTATTGTAGTGAAAATCTTTTTGGCACATACAGTATATATTGGTGTGTCATGTTAGATCAAAATATAGCTGCCTTGCCATTCACCCCAGATGGGACTTGAACCCACAATCCCTGGCTTAGGAGGCCAGTGCCTTATCCATTAGGCCACTGGGGCATGAAAGTGAAGTTCAGTTGTAAATGTCAAATTACAATCTAAAAGTATCACCTGATGCATGAGAAGATTTAAATAACCATTGATTAAAGATGAGGGGAAACCAGATGAATGCTTTTTAAAGAATCACAGTTTATGAAATGGAATCTTATCAGCTGTTCTTTCTGTTTCCGGACTGAGCCATCATCTTTTTTTTTTAACTTTTGACCACAAATAATAACAGTTTGTCTGCCTCCACCAGATGATGTGTGTACTGATGAGTAATAACCTAAACACAGATTCAATGCGAGGCAAAACTCTGCATCAAAGAAGGGTGGCTGGAGGGATCAAGTGCGTCACTGGGCTGGGTTTGTGTTTGGCGTGCATATATCTCTGGATCCTGGCATCGACGTCTACTTCACTGGTCACTCCAGTCCTAATCTATCCCTCCACAACTTGAAAACATGCAGGCAGCGGAGTACAATCGCAGAGGTAACAAGCAGCTCTTTCTTTTCAAGCTTTCGCTCAAATTCAATTTCCATTTGATTCATCCTCCTCTTTTGAGCAGGCAAGCAGATGGTGGACTACATCACAAACTACCTGGTGTCCATCAGGGAGAGAAAGGTGATACCAGATGTGAAACCAGGCTACCTGAGGGACCTCATGCCCGACTCTGCACCGGCAGAACCAGAGGACTGGGATCACATCTTCAGCGACATAGAGAAGGTCATCATGCCGGGAGTAAGTTCTTCAAAGACCTTGAGTTCAAGAGTGATATTGTGGATTCTGCTCAAATATCTGACTTTAAATGCAGGTGGTTCACTGGCAGAGCCCGCACATGCATGCGTACTATCCCAGTCTGACATCCTGGCCGTCCATGCTGGGAGACATGTTAGCTGACGCCATCAACTGCGTTGGATTCACATGGGTAGGAAGACACTTTTAATTTATCCATTTAAAAAACAAGTTTAGCCAAATTTAATTAGGCTCAGAAACACGTGTCATCATTTTAAAATACTTGTAATGTAATTTAAAATTCACACACTGTAGAACATAATAATAATTAATTAAATATTATTAAATACTCCTTGTATAGTTTACCTTCCTCAATTGAATTAATTTAAGGATACTTTTACTGCATTATTATTACTTTTATTTTAAAGAATTTGAGTGAAAAACAACCCACTTTAAGTGCTTTTAAATAATTAAATAATAAAATGCTCAACTAACTTTAATAATAAAAATGTATTTAAAAAGTATTTAAATTCGTTTTTTGTTGTGGTACACAAAAATAAATGGACCTTTTTTTCTCAAGCTGGTGTTTAAGAAGATTGTCTGTCAAATTATTGTCCATAATTATGACTTCTTGTCCCTAAAAAATGTCAATAATATTAATAATTGATAAATAACCATGTTTTATAGCTGAACGAAAGTGAGGTTTAGTTCTCTGAACTGTCATGTAACTGTAGTCAAATTCTGTAGTCAAGAGTCCCTGGAGCTATATGATTTTATTCTATATCTATTTTAATGTTTGTAGACATAGTAAAACAGTGTTTTGTGTGCTCTACAGATTAAATGTATAAATGCATCTTTCAGGGCTACTAAACGTTCCACTCAAGTAACATTTTTACATCTTCATCCTGTTATTATGATTTATCCTTTGACTCCAGGCATCCAGTCCGGCCTGCACAGAGCTGGAGATGACTGTGATGGACTGGCTGTGTAAAGCTCTGGGACTCCCCTCGTTCTTCCTGCATCATCATCCCGACAGCAGAGGCGGTGGAATACTGCAGGTTTTTTTTAACAACAATGTCTTCACCGTAGTTCTCCACTCCAACATGTCTGCTGTTGCAGGGCACCGTCAGTGAAAGTACTCTGGTCGCTCTCCTGGCCGCCAGGAAAGACAAAATTCTTCAACTACGTTCTGAGATTGACCCAAACATCGACGACTCGATCCTCAACTCCAAACTTGTGGCCTATGCATCAGATCAGGTTTTTTATTTTTTATTTTTTATGAATAACACCAAGAGGGTTTTAATCTGAATCATCTGTTTTCGATGACAGGCCCATTCCTCGGTGGAGAAGGCAGGACTCATCTCTCTCGTGAAGATCAGATTTCTGCCCACAGATGAAAAGTTGTCTTTAAGAGGAGATGCTCTGAAGCAGGCCATCGAGGAGGACAGGATGAACGGACTTGTGCCCTTTCTGGTGCGTTGTAAATAGCTGTGTGTGCAAGAATCAGGCGATACGATACGATCTCACAATACAGGGGCAAAAATACAATATATTGTGATACTGTAAATACAAGGATATATTTATATATTTGTCGTATTGTCGAGTACTTGACTCTGGTGTTAGAGAATCTACAGACCACATGACTCTTGACGAAGTCATAACTGATTTCATTTGTTTTGAAACCAAAATATGTCCAAACATCAGCTTTAAGAGCTGCTGAAGACTACTGTATCCTCCCGTCCTCAGTCATGGCAGGGATCTTGTGGGATTTCATTATTCCTCTATCTGTGGCCAGAGGTTTAACTGCAACACAAAAACTAACAAAGGTTATATATAAATATATATTCATGTATATATAATAATTGTAATTAAAAATTACAATCATTTTATTTTAAACACGCCTTATTGAACTTAAAAGAAAATAAAAAGATTTGAATAGCTAATCATTTTATTGTACACATACATTATTTAACTGTAAACCATAAAACAACTATGTTAACATCTAAATATAATTTACAAGCCAAAAATATATGTCACACATAGTTCACCTCATAGTAAGAGGATGATGCATTTATGATTGATCTGACCTTGATGATAGTGAACTTTTTCATGCCAGTATACAATTAAAATACAATATTAATTCCTACTTTAATCACAACTTTAAAAAATGCAAATTAAAAAAGTACCACAAGTATGTTTAGAATTCAAGTTCGACTGCATCCTGAAGTAAAGTGTATTGAGCAGTAGCTCGACCTTGTCTTTACAGAAGATGTTTCATGTTTACGGCTCATTTCATCTGGTAAAAGTTTCCTGAAACTTATTCCTTGCCTTTCTTCTCCAGCTCTGTGCAACGTTAGGAACCACCGGAGTGTGTGCCTTCGACAAGCTCTCCGAGCTCGGTCCGGTTTGTGAGTTTTCCGAGGTTGGATTTTTACAAAAGAAACGTATGATTTAAAGAATCTGACTCAGGTGCAGCAGAGGAGCTCTGGCTGCATGTCGACGCCGCCTACGCTGGTTCTGCCTACTTCTGTCCCGAGCTGCGCTGGTCCTGCAGTGGAATTGAGTTTGCCAACTCTTTTGTCTTCAACCCCTCAAAGTGGATGATGGTGCATTTTGACTGCACGGCTTTCTGGTGTGTAGAAAAACAAGTGAAAATGATGGATAATGAAGTTAAACAGTTACTTTTATTACACTTATTCATATGATCTTCAACAGGGTGAAGGACAAATACAAGCTCCAGCAGACCTTCAGCGTCGACCCCGTCTACCTGAGACATGAAAACTCTCAAGCAGCCACTGACTTCATGGTATCTCTGACTGATGTCCTCAACTTTAACATCTTTGATTTGATTCGTTGATAGATTGATGATTCTCTTGCGCAGCATTGGCAGATTCCTCTCAGTCGACGTTTCCGCTCTCTCAAGCTCTGGTTTGTTCTGCGATCGTTCGGACTCACCAAACTCCAGGCCCACATAAGACACGTGCGTAAGACCCTAGGGTCGCTCCCTCCACTGTACACGACTCATGAGCTTCAGCTCCATCAGATTGACGGTGAATTAAATCTCAGACGATGTTTTCAGACGGATTGTAACCACGTTCATCTGCAGTGAAAACCACGTAACCCATCATTTGTTAACATCTTAGAAAAGTCATGAGGTTAGATCATACTAAACTGACGGGATATGTTTCCTAACAACGTCAACAACAGTTTGTAACAGTTTAACAATTGTTGCAGTGCATTATGGGACGTGTATCATTAGAGGAGACATTCAAAATAGGATGTATGACATTATCTTGTAGCTATAATGTAATTTTATCTATATCCAGGCTGGTGCTTGACATGCGTGATGAACTTTACAAAGAAATGTCGACGCCTTACATGATAATAACAATGCTAATATGTTATGCTAAGGAAGCGTCTTGCTAGTGAGTTACAACCAGACTGCAATCAAACTATTCTTTTAAGTCAACCCTGATACATCCTGACGTTAAAATCTCATCTTGGTTTACCTTCCCATTCATTCTAAAAACATGATCAACAATAAGAAAAACAAAATGGTTTCAGACGAGTTGGATTTTATTTTCCTTTTTTGCAGCTACATAGAATGACAACACCATGACAACACCATTTTTCTAAAAGTCACTAAATCATTTATTTCTGAATTCAATTCAGCCTTAATGATGAAGACTAGTTCAATATATTAAAAACATATTCGACATCATCGCATTTTGTGTGAAAAAAGTGGAAGGAATTAACCTGGAAGAATGATCCGATACTTCATAACAACTGAAAGATTTCAAAGTGAAAAAAGAGGAATGTGAGCGACCCTGGAGAACATGTTGACCCCTTTATTCTGGGATTGACCAACAATTAAACCATATTTCCAAGAAATAATATCTGTAATTCAATCTAGCATTTTATCTGAAATTGACAGTTCAATGTTCATTTGAGGCAATACATCACTATAAATAGCTTCTAAAAAAACAGATACGGAGAAGAAGGTGAATGAAGCGTAGGTAAAGGAAAGGAGGAATTTATTTATTATAAATGAAGTTGAAGACATTAAAAACTTCCATATTCTTCTTTTTGTTTCTTGATTTTCTAGGGTTGTTCACATATATATAATACATGAGTATGAAACACGTCAAGAGAGCTCGGGGACTTTTTTGTTTGTGTGTCAACATGGGGTAAAACCGAAATATAGTTCATTCTACTTCGAACCTGCAGGGGATTGCGATGGCGAAGCTGCTGGAGTCTCAGATAAAGAAGGAGAGTCACTTCGAGGTTCCTGCAGAGCGTCACCTCGGCCTGGTCGTCTTCTGTCTGACGGTGAGAGGCTGACCTTGTAACAATCCCTGCTGTTTGCTGGCTAATGATTGTCTAGAGTGGCAGTCGCACCTTGTTCAAAGGTGAATTGATAACCGACCTCATGGAGGGCGGAGAAGAAATGTTGTTAAATGTTTTAAAAACAAATTAACATACGTTCTTGTGGTTAAGATATTTTTATCTTTGACCGTGATTTTGAAATGTGTTCAGGGAGGAAACGCTCTGACGCAGGAGCTTCTGAGGAGGCTGACTCGGGCGGGCACGATGTACCTGATTCCTGCCGATATTTACACCAAACGCATCATCAGATTCACGGTGACGTCTCAGTACACCACCGCCGATGACATCATGAGGGACTGGAAGATCATCGCCGGCGCGGCGTCGGCGCTCCTGGCCGAGAGGAAGTCCCTGGATAAGACGCCTCAGCCGAAAAGGCCGGAAGAAAATGCGATCGAAGAGGAAGAGAACAAGGACGCCAAGTGCGAGGAGGACGCCGCTTCAGACAAGGTGCACGTGGAGCTCTGGATCGACAAGGCCTGGAACCGACCCAGGCGACCCATGCGTTCCCTGAGCTGCAGCAGCGAGCCGCTGCCCTACAACTACTTCCCTCAGGCCCGGGTGGCGGCGCCTGGTGCTCCGGCGCAGAAGACCGAGTCCAATCCGGTCGGTAAAGAAGTGGTGAAAAAACTGACCAAGTTCAACAGCGTGCCGAGCTTCTGCAACCCGTGGGTGCAGTGCGGACGCCACCCGCTGTGCTGCCCTCGCAAACCCTCCCCTGCTGCCCAGAAGCTCTGCAGGCGACTCAACTACAGCAACATCTCCAACAACTCCTCCTCGCCTGCAGAGAACACCCCGGTGCCTGAGCTCCTGTAGACGTCCCAGCAAGAGAACGGATCCTTGACCGAGTCCTCAAATAAAGTGTGTGAACAACGAATGATTACGGTTCTGCCTGTTTTACTCCAGCAAATAGAGTATCGCTGATGTGTTTTGTGTGTGGGGGGCGGGGGGGTGTATTGTAAAATAACTGCTTAAAAAACTTCATTCGAAAATATCTTATAGCTTAATTTTCCCGTGTTTGATGCCGTCAAACGTCTCTTGGGTCATCGGTACATAGCCGGCGCTGTCGTCCAAGTAGAAGAGAGGATCCTTGATGACGGCCGGATTGAAACCCTCCTCCGCCAGCTTCACCTTCACCAGCTTGAACGTGCCGGTGGTGGACAGAGCCTCCTTCAAAGAGACGGAGACGTAGAGTTTCAGATTTTTCTGTGCCGGTCATCGTCATCGGTCAATGTTTCAGTCACCTGGATGCGGATGAATCGAGGCCGGGCGTAGCTCGGGAGGTAGTTTTTCACCTGATGGTACGCGGACGTGCTGTCGAAGGTCATGTCCTTCTTCAGCGTCACCGCCGCCATTCCTATCCTGCCCTCGTGCCCTACAAAATAAAAGCATGAGCATCATGTTGTTCACCTCTAGTGTTGATGTAGACACTGTTATTTATTATTTGACCTTACTGATCGTAGCCCTGCTTGATGTTTGAGACCCTGAGCATTGATTAGCGATAGCAGTGAATGATTCATAGGAGGGTGAACTTTAATAACCCCTATGAAGGACATCAACAGATAACTCAAATGTTTCATCAAGCCCCTTTAACAAATGTGTGTGTTAGTCGCTGAATTAAAGAGGTTTTTAAGATCCAGGTATTGGAAATAAATTAAAAATATAATTCAGTGATAATCCAGTCGTACCTGGAACCTTCACTCCGTAGACGTTCACTTCCTCCATGCAGTCGAGCGTCAACAAGTGATCGGCCACTTCTGTGGTGGCAACGTTCTCTCCCTTCCACCTGGTGTGAGGAGAAGATTCAGTGAGTGACGCCGACGCTAAATACTGAACAGAGGCACTTAACTTATTGAGGTCAAATCAGATGCAGTAGAAAACACCTTTATTTTACTAATTTATTTTCTTCTTAAGAAATTGTTTATTCTCAACTTAAGTGAACTTTTTAAAAAAGCACTTAAAAACAGCAGTTGATACAAAGTGCTGTAAAAAAAACATAACAATTAAAAACACAATACAATACAAGCAAATAAAACAAAAGTACAAGGCACTAAAAATTTAAAGCCCAAGGAATAAAAGTGGGTTTTAAGCCAAGTTTTTAAAATATACCGTGAGTTTTATACATCAATAACATGCATTTATCAATATTTTATCATACTTTTAAATATTAATTTAGACAATTCCTGATATTATTTTTGAAATTACAAAGAATTCATAGTTATTGTATCAATCTTTTTCTCCGACTACTTTTCTTCTAATTAAAATATTCTTATTGGGTCTAAATATTTATTTAATCTCGTAGCTACAACGTTCGAGTACAAAACAAACTCGTTCATGTTTGTTCGAGCAACTATTATTGAGTGACAAACCTGAAAGTGTCTCCGATGCGGTCCTGAAAGTAAACAAAACCGTCTCTGTCGATCTTCAGAAGGTCTCCGGTGTTGAAGAAAAGGTCTCCCTTCTCGAAAACGTCTCGCAGCCGCTTCTTCTCGGTCTGCTGCTTGTTGTTGGCGTATCCCACGAACGGTGACCTCTGGTTGATCTTGGCGATGCACAGACCCGTCTCCTCTGTGGGAAGCATCGAGGGAACAGACGACTTTTTATGAGTTTACAGACACTTGTGAGTCAAAAAGTGTCAAGGATAAACATGAAATCGGCAGCAAGACCTTGTTCTGAGCTGCATGTGACCCCCAATGTGAAGGAACTATAAATTAAAGGTTTGTTTTTTTAGTAGAAATGAATACGAAAGTGGATTTTTACTAGACCTATTTAAAAAAGACAAAACATGTTTCGTTTTTTAAAGGGTCAAAATTGAAGAAATGGACTGTTTTTAGCACAAAGAAGTGCAAAAAAAGGAAAATGGTTTAAGTAAAAATCATGATATAAAAGAACAACAACTTCAGAATGTTTTCTTGGTTTTAATTAAGTATCTTTTCAGCTGTCGTTGCAGTTTTTCATATTTGTGGTCATGAAAACTAACGTAGCAGTTCCATTATCAGTTTGAAAATTGCAGCTCATTCGATTGATATTTTTAATATTTAATGGATTTTACCTCGGTTTGACTTTGAATTTGAGACATTTTAATGCAATTTTATTGCTTAACTTCATAATTCTGTCGCATCTTAGCTACATAATCAAAGATATATAAATGATAATATTTGACGGGGTGAACTTTATTTACCAGATTACATTGAAAGAGTCTAATAGAGGAGTGTGACCTCACCTCGAGGCACCTGGATGCAGAGTCCTCTGGCATCTCTGACCGGCTCTTCCTTCTCCGTGTCGTATCTTATCAGCTTGTACCCTTGAGCTCTCTGTTGAACGATGCACAAGATAGTCCCTCAGTAACAAGACCAAACGTATGGGAATATATAAGATGACAGATCAAGTTTAAATAAATCTCGTTTCCTCTCACCCTGTGAAATAAAGTGTCTCTCCCGATGGCTCCGATCTTGCCGCAGTAGTTGACGAAACCGGTGTTTCCTTCTGTCGCTCCGTAGCATTCCACGATCCTGATGTCGCCGAACCTCTGGATGAAAGTCTCCCAGGTGTCGGCCCTTATGCCGTTCCCGTACGCCAACCTGACCCTGTGGTCCTTGTCGCTGTCTCTCTGGTGGCGGAGGACGGTTGAACGGGTTCAGGACAACGACCGGTGAGTCGTGAGAGTCGTGAGAGTCGTACCTGCGGCGTGTTGCACAGGTAGCGCATGATCTCTCCCACGTACTGGATACACGTGACGTTGTACTTCTTGCAGTCGGTCCAGAACATGGACGCGGAGAATTTACGTTTCAAAGCAACTGTGATGCCTGGTGATGATGGAAAAAAAACAACAACATGAACTTCAGCTTATATACGACGTGTGGGACTTTGAGACTTCTATTGCAGGTCAACCGCTAATACACTCGTATTGATCGGCTTTGTTTGTCTTCTGACAACAAACATGAGTCGTGTGCACTTGTACAGTGATTCACACCAATGGTGGGCAAACCAGGCCAAGAAAAAGGAACAATGTTAAGTCCTAAAATCAAGCTAAATATTCTAATAATTATTGTATTTAAAATAGCTTTAAAGTTTTAAATCTCATATAAAATTCCCTCTTTTTATCTTTTTGAGAAGCAATTGAAAAAAGTCCTAAAACAAAACGACTAAAGTCAAATTAAGAGACTAGTAATGAACAAAAGAGATACAAAATAAAATTGTTAGTTTCTACATGATCTATGAACTCATGAGGGCCACATAATTACAGTTGAAGGGCCTTATGTGGCCCCCGGTCGCACCTTGCCCAGAGTCTGTTTTACACCCGCTGATGACTCTTTAATTCACAGAAAAAATACCCACAAAACACCTCTCATTACTGAGAAGGTTTTGGTTGGAAAAAAAAATAATAATAATGAATAAAAATAAATAAATGATTACCTCGGCCAAGAAGATAATGTGTTTTATGGTCTCTAGGTGTCTGTGGGCAAAATAACTTAAAAAAAGAATGGATAGTTCGACAAATAATTAAAAAAATCGTCACTCTCTGTGGGACAGTAGGAGCTTCTACCATCTTATTAAAATATTTCCATAAATTATATTTGAAACACTTAAAAAAAATAGAAAAATAAAAATTATACATATAGATCTTTTGGTAATGCAAACAAAAATAAAATCACAAGAATATATTTGTGTAGATGAGCTGCTTGGGGGAAGTCTGCGCTAAAAACGTTTCTAGTTATATGTCATTTCATTTTAAAGTTCAGAGTAGGGTGACGGTACCTAGACGTATAGCCCCAGACACTCCCATCTGTAGCCCGGACGAGTGGTAGAGAGGAAGGTATACGAAGAGAACGTCGTCCGAGCGAACGTTGACAATCGTGCCCAGGAAAGACGCCAACCACAGTCGCTCCTGCGTGATCACGGCTGCCTTGGGAAGACCTGCAACACAACGAGAAACAGATAGAATCAACCGACCAATGAGGGCGCCGGGAATGACATGAACTCACGTCTGGTAAGAGTATTTAGTCTAAAAGAACAAACATGGACACTAAATAATAATGACGTGTTACGATGTAATAACGCATGAAAAACATGCAGCGCTCTCCTTCAGTTTACGCTTTATTGAACAAAAACTGACGTAACTACGCCGATATAAGAGCATAAGAACAACATCATGATGGAACAACTGCAGTAAATATACAGTTAAAACATTGTTATGATAATTATCAAGGTTTAAAGTGATAGTTCACCCAATATTCAAATGTCAAACATGTCTACCAATGGTTGGGATTATTTTCACAGTAATCTTCCTTTTTCGAGTCATAGACAAAAGTGTTTGTTCATTTTAATGTAGCTACTGGAGCTCAGTTGTCTTCGTCTTCATCTTCGTCCAAAAAGACAAACTTAAAAACATTCAAATGCTTCCATACTGATGGTCTGTAACGTCCATCTTGTATTGAAGCCTCGACAAGAGAGATTTAGGCTGACGACCTGTATTGTTCACTTTTTGGACGAAGACAACTGAGCTCCAGTCGCTACATTAAAATGAACTACATTTTTTACCTATAACTCTAAAGAGGAACAGAATACTCTGAAAGTAATCCCAACACTATATGGAATGATATTTAATTATAATATTGTTTTCTTTCCTGTAGGAAACGGGTCCGAATGGATCTTTGAGTGGTGAAGGTTGCGACCCTGGATTTGGACGATTACGACTGATGTTCTCACCTTCATGTCTCCAAAAGCATCATAAACCTGTTGTCTTCGAAAATGTCACATGACTAACGTGGTTAAAATATTATTATCAATTATTAGTTTCTCTAACTACCTACATTGAATTCTATATCTTGTGGGTTTAATACTCTACATATTCTAGAAGAGATCTAGGGCAGTCATTGATCGTAACTGATTGATGTATAGCTAAATTATTATGATAAATATAATGATCAATTTCTCTAAAATTCTACATTCAAACATTATCATACTTTCAATTATTATTAAGTTATTATTATTTTGTAATGATCTGAAACCTATTAACTGGGTAAAATGTAATTTGGTTTTAAACCATTGATAGATATTGCACAAAATAATTAATAAAAAAATACAAATAAATAAATAACAAACATGTATTTTAAACAGTAGCTATTTCCTGCTTCTGAATGGCGTTTGAGAAAAGAAGTAATACTAGAATTTAGATGCTTCAAATGTTGTTAAGTCACGTTGACTTGATGTCTTGAGGGGTGGAGACACGCCTTATGTTGCATCTGATTGGTTGATGTTGCGTGGGGTCTTCTCTGATTGGCTAAATTTACACATAACAATTATTATAACACTTATTTTATTTATATTATTTCAAGTGTTGTACGACAATGGCTCAAAATGTCAAACTCAAAGCTCTGTGAACTATCATTCCGGTCCATAAAAAGAGAGGGAACGACGTTGGTAAAGGAAGAAGAGAAACAGTTTTTCAGGGTCACCTGTGGTCCCTGAGGTGTAGATGTAGAGTGCCGGGCTCTTAAAGTGGGTCTTGCTGGTCAGCTGGACCGTCAGCGGCTGGTCTGAGGCCTGCTTGATTTTGTCGGAGAGGCTCTCGATGCCCTCCACGTCACATGACTCCTTCAGGATGAAGACCCGGACCCCTGCCTGCTTCAGGCTGGGCAGCACCTCCTCCACGGCCCCCTGCAGGTCTGGACCAGAAGACGGTGAACAACACAAACAAGAGGAGAACTAGCTTCGTCGCTAACGGCTGCGACGGATTAAAATAATTGCGTTTTAATTCATCTATTTACATTTTATTATCATAAATATGTGATTATTTGTCTTAAGCAAAGACGGTTGGTAACTTATTTAGTCAGTATTAGTGTTTACTTCGACACATAATAATGATTTGAAGAAAAATAAAAATGGTGGTAATATTTCCAACAGTGGATGACTTTTATCTTTCACTTAATAAGACCATGACCTTGTAATGTCAAATATTGAAAAGTTGGATCGTTGTGAAGAATCATATTTATTATTGGTAGAAAATATTTCTGTCTATTATTCTTAGGCGAACAAACCGAGACTCCGGTGTTCTCCTCAGTGTTGTCTTGACCTTTTAAGTATATATTTTATCGAGTATTGTTTTAACCGGTTTGTGACCCTGGTCTTGAAAAGCGCTTTACAAATATAACTGACTTACTTACATACTTACTTACATGTTTTATTTATCTTTTATTTTTTATTTATTTTCCCCAGAAGCTGCTGACTTCTTTAGGTAAATAAAAAAATAACCTCCTGTTGCAAAAATGTTTCTACTGACTCCTTCAAGAAACATATATTTTTATTTGTTGAGGCTTTTCCTTGATTTTATGGAACTCCTGTTGTGTTATCAGTTTTATCTTGACCTTGTGTTGTTCTCGGTGTTGTCTTGATCTTTGAAGTATGTACTGTTTTGAGTATTGTTTTGATTGTTAAAGCGCTTTGTGACCCTGGCCTCGAAAAGCGCTATATAAATAAATATTACTTACTTACTTACTTACTTTAAAGTACATACTTTATTGAATATTGTTTTGATTGTTTAAGCGCTTTGTGACCCTGGTCTGGAAAAGCGCTCTATAAATAAAAATGACTTACTATGTAATAATCATGGTAATAATAATAATAATAATATTCATAATAATAACAGTGTCAATCCACAAAAAGTCACAGTTAAAAGTTTGTAAACGTCTACTTCTTCTCTTTCCCTTCACAGTTGAAGAACATTTATCCTCCAGCACATCTGGACCTGGTCCACATCTGGACTCACCTTCTCCCACCACCAGCAGCTTGGCCCCGCAGCAGGAGAAGCAGTTCAGCAGGGATTTGGACCTGAGGTTGCAGTTGAGCAAGGCAGGGACGCAGCCCAGCTTGGTGAAGGCGAGCCACAGCCACAGGTAGGCGGGCTCGTTCCCCAGGAAGATGGCCACGGGGTCCCCCTCCTCCACGTACGGAGACACGGTTCTGGTCACCCGGTTGACCATCTGACCCGCCTCTCGGTACGTGAAGCTGACGTCCTCGAACACCAAGAACTTCTTGCCGGGCTGGTTGGACACATGCTCCTCGAACCGATGCAGGAGAGTCAAGAAGGGTTTTCGCTTCTTGATCTTCGCCATCTGGAGCCCGATGCCCAGCGAGAGCCAGATGTTGTTGAGGTCCTGGAAGAAGTAGGGGTTCCTCAGGTAGAGCAGGACCGGGAGCAGAGCCGCTCCTGACAGAGCCGTGAAGAGAACGTACGAGATCATGGTGATCCTCCGAGACTCTGAGCTCAGAGAGCTGTGGAAGCTGCTGCTGATCTACAGACCCATGAACGCCTCCCGAACTTTGACCCACCTTGAAAAGTTAGTGGTGGGTGGTAACCTGCAGACGAAACATGGACATCCTGGACCTTAACAAGGTCTAACTGGCCCTAGAGATGAACATACTTTAGAGTTTCAATCGATGTCTCTATAGTAATATGTCATTATTTAATTTAAGAACTGTAGATTATATACATGTTTTATAAATAATAAGTATTTCAAACTACAACAAAAAAAATAGTAATATTATAAAACATTTACAATCTATGGAAAGGAATTGACACATTTTTGCAAAAACATTTACAATCTATTGAAATAAATTGAACAACAGTTACAAACACATTAACAAATTAATATGTCATTATTTAATTTAAGAACTTTAGATTGTATACATGTTTTTATAAACAATAAGTATTTCAAACTACATAAAAAATTGATATAATATTATAAAACATTTACAATCTATGGAAAGAAATTGACAAACTTTTGAAAAACATTTACAATCTATTGAAATAAATTGAACAACAGTTACAAACACATTAACAAATTAATATGTCATTATTTAATTTAAGAACTTTAGATTGTATACATGTTTTTATAAACAATAAGTATTTCAAACTACAAAAAAAATGTATAAACTCTTGAAAAATGTATAAATGTATCAAGTCAAGTTATTTTATTGTCAAATATGCATGTATCGAGACATGCAGCTTAAATTAAATTGTGGTTCTCTCTGACCCACGATGCAAAACATGAATACATTCAAGAAAATAAATAAAAAATAAATAACCAACAAAATCAAATAAATAATCAAAAAAATTAAATAATCAAATAAGTTTTTATTTGTTCAGGCTTTTCCTTGATTTTCTGGAACTCCTGTTGTGTTATCAGTTTTATCTTGACCTTTAAAGTATATACTTTATTGAATATTGTTTTGATTGTCTAAGCGCTTTTTGACCTTGGTCTGGAAAAGCGCTATACAAATAAAAAAAGTACTTACTTACTTACAATATAAACAAAAAAAAAGTATAAAAATAAAAAAATAAAAAACCTCTTGAATCAAAATGATAAATGGTGCAATATATTAAAAAACTGAAGTTCTTTCATGAGTTAACAGACGGATAGATTGACATTTATATTTAATATTACTTTTCAGCATTCCTTAATGTCACATAGTAGATTGTAAGCATGTCGTCTTATCCTCATATCTATATATCAAAATCAGAAAACTATTATTGCCAACAGTTTTTGTTGTCATGGCAACACAAAATAACATATACATATTGAAAATAAATTATAAATGTTAATAAAATACATTCAATTTAATTTAACGATATTATATATAGATATGTATACTGTAAATCAATTTAAAAAAAAAGCACAATAGTGTAAATATAAAACAAATACAGTTGAAATATATTTACCGAATTTTGGTGGTTTAGGGAATAATAATAATAAACTTCTTCATTATGATGATGACATAAGAGGATCATTTACTATTAAAATTAGAAAAGAAAAAGAAAGAAACACGTCGGTCTGTATAAAAATGTATGTATGAGTTTATCGTATGTAGGTTTGTATCTCTTTTCCTTTTTTGAAATCCCTTTTAAAAGGTAAATATGTGTTTTCCCTGCAGTTCAACTGACAAGATTATCGGATTTAGTTACATAATCCAATCAATTAGAGAAACTAGACTATTAGGACCGGTTCAGTTCCAGTTCCTCTGCATCTTAAAACAGCAAATATTTCATTTAGAAATGTAACTTTTTATTTCACCAACAGCTTTATAAGGCACAATCCAGAATGTACTACATGGTGTCACAACACGATCTAGAGCTTGTAATCCATACGTTTGTGTCTTCTCGTTTAGACTATTGTAACAGTTTATTTTCATGTCTAAACAAGAAGGATCTGTCTCGCCTGCAGTTAATACAAAACTCTGCATCTCACATCTCCCCGAACCTTAAAACTCTTCATTAGCTGCCAGTTTCTTTCAGCATCAATATTAATATTCAGCGTTTTACAAATAACTATTACTTACTTACATACTTCTACTTACTTGCACAAATATTATACAATTATCTGGTTTCTATTTATTTTTTATGAATCCATGATTGACGCTCAGATGTTGGTATTCCTGTTTATTCTAAATTAAAAGATTCAATAAAAAAGCTATACTTGAATAATAATAATATTAGATATTTAGGTGGAAAAACAATCTTATTTCATGTAGCATTATAGTAAGAATAACAGTATTATTGTAATAAAAATATTTTCAACACAGCTTTTATCTCATCTATTTTTAGCCAAGAGACTGAAGTGAGTTTCAATCGTGTTGCTAAGCTGTTGCTAAATCTTCTTGCTCTCTCTGGTTAATTATTAAATGTATTTAAACACATACTGTCAAGTCGTTATTGTGAAACTCTACTCTTTTATTATGGACATTAAAGCTAACCGTGTGCTAATGCTAACACAACCCCAAGGTAGTTAACATCCAGAGAAAAATAGGTCAAGGAAGAGAAGCAGCCTTGACCTGTGGGTGAAAGGAGAAAGCAAACTGATAATACTTGGCAAGGATCGTTCATCACACGTATATAAAATCATAAAAACATAATTGCACCTTCCTTTCGTACAAACCAGTCCTTTAGCTCGATCAAAGATTTTTTTTTAATGAGTTTAACTTCCTGGATCCAAACATAGATCAACTAACATCAGCAAATGCTCCGAAGCTTTTATAGCTAAACTCAGAGTGATAGAATAACCTTTATAGTAGAAGCTGAATACAACTCGTGTGTGTTACTTCATTGACTTCAGCCTCAGACCAACATAAATAGAATATAAAAAGTTTGACTTTAAATTGTCAATAGCAGTGTGTGTGCGTAGGTGCGTGCGAGTTGGAAACCAAATAAACTCCCCAATTTTGGATCATTTGTAAAGTAAATTGTAGCTAAAACTGGCTTAACGACTTTATCTTAATGTGTTTATCGCCTGATCCAGCAGAACTCTGTCCTGTTACACTGACACCTGATCAGTTGAGGCTCCGGACTTATATTTAAAAGTGACCATTATTCAGGGAATGATAGGAAACAAGTAGTTTCTTCCTGGTTAAATATATCTCTTATTTCACAAAATAAGCAGTTGTGATGCGGCAAATATTACTTGCACAAACACGAATGATTTGGTTATGAAAATAAAAAGTTAATAAACCGTCGTTCTCGATAGTTGGATTAGACGTTGGACTTGTGTTCTGGCGAGAGAAGAGATTGATGGGCAGATGATTGTTTGTGATCTTCACACTGTGTCACTTTTGTGTAGCTCAAGATTGAACAGTGTTACTATCTAAACAACAGGGTCAGCAGAGGTCGTCACAATCCTTTGTTTACAGGTCAGGAATTTGAGCGCTGGAAGTGCAAAACTACTACTACGACTATTCATACAAATTAAAAAAATTATGAAACAAATTTACAAACTATTGAAAATGTTTTACGAACAATAAAAACTTCTAAAATACATTTTAAAACTATTAATTGTTTAAAAACTACTGAAAAACATTAACAAACTCAAAAATAAAATTAAAAAACGTATTTATAAACGCTGTAGGTCTTTTGTGAGTTTTTAAATTTGTATCAATGTTTGTAAACTTCTATAGTTTTTACATCTGTATTGCACTTCACAGAGCCTGCAACAGACAGACGGACATTTTTTAATTTTATATTTTGCTTTAGCATACCTAACTTATGAATAGGTCAATATATTTACTATAATTTAATATAAACACATTACCTCAGTTTAAGCTCGGTTTAGCTTATTCAAAGTACCTAATTTAGAATAGATTTAAATAAAGTTTTTATATGAAAAGTCATAGACATGGTTCATTTTTACAGTCGCACTCAAGCGCCAAATCTGCCTCTAGTGGTAAGAGGTCGCAGCTGCGCAGATAAGGAACTCAACATGCATTGTGGGAGATGTAGTCTTTGGTCATAGAAACACTTTTAATTGGTTTACAATCGTATTTAAAGCCAACATTCTTGGATGTCAAGCTCTCAGAGGTACAGCGGCTTTATTATAAGACACAAAACATTACACATCATCATTAAACACAACTTAATGATCACTTTTTAAAATTAAAAAACTCATCTTAAATCAACAAAACGCAAGGTAATTTTTTCTGTAAAAAACCCCCCATATCAAATCACATAAAGTCAAAAATAGTATATAAAAATGACATCAGGCTAACCCTCTTCTCCACTCTGTTTTATCAAAAAACAATCATATCTTTTTTATTTTACTATGAATAATGTTGTCAAAACATGGCAAAGGAAAATAGCTTTTAAAAAAGTTTCTCGTCCAGTCCTTCAAAAATCAAACTTTCATCTGAGAACTTTAAACACTTTCTGACTCCTCTCAGTTAGGTTCACAGTTTGGTGTCTCCGGTTGCGATGGAAATGTAGAGGTCGGCTGTCAGCGGAACGAAGCTCTTCTCAGCGCCGTCCAGGATATAAAGAGGGTCTGGGATGAGGTCTGGGTTAAAGCCCTCCTTAACTAACTTGACCTTCAGCTGCTTGAAGGTCGCCGTCACCTCCACGTCTTTCTACAGGAAAGTAGGAGCAAACGTGACATTGAATCATTGCACGCTCAGATGAAGACTTTTTAATGAACTGTAAAATCCTGCCACAATATGTTGGATTGAAACTCAGATCTCAATGACCATCCATCATGTTGAAATAATGTATAATCTGTCAAATAATTCAAAATCATGAACATAATATGTATATTAAATCGAATAATTGTCAACTAATTTAAAGTTTTTTTGTTTAAGAATGCTAAAATCTGATATTTTAAAGGCATCAGTGTATTTTTCTTACGTAAAACAGCAGCAGTATGAATTAAAATGTGCATTTACAATAATGACAAACTTGATTTAAGTGCATAAATTGAATTTACACACATGGTCGGAGCAGATTTTGTTAGTAGCTACGCAAAGAGCTATTAAAATAATAATGAATGCCAAAATACAATAAACTATGAAAATATGAAAGAAAAATAATAATGTTACATAGTGTTGCTTTAATATATGTAGTTTATTTGTTTATTTTGAGCATTTTTTTTTTTTTTTACAATTGTACAAACTAAAAAGAGCTTTACAGTTTAATAGATAAATATTCAATGGGAAATCATAGTCGATATAGTTCTCCCTCTAGCGGTGTTTACGCTACACTACAAGCTTCGTCCAAATGATTGTACTGTACAAAGATATATAATTATTTTACAGCAAGAGTTACTTTCCCTAAACAACTTGCAGTAACTGAGGAGAAAATGTTCGTATCCTCTTATGCTAGGAAATGAAAAAAAGACCTAAAACCGAGAGTCCACCTGTGTTCTGATGAAGCGTGGCCGGGCGTAGGCAGGGAGGTAGTTCACCACGTGTTGGTAAATCTTGGGTCCATCGAACTGAGCTCCTTCTTTGATGGTGACGGCTGCCATCCCGATACGACCCTCGTGTCCTGAACACAAACACCCTCGGGTTAAAACGTCGGCTGCGACACGAGGGAAGGTGGAGTTAAAAACCTGGAACTACGACGCCGTAAACGTTGGCCTCTTTGAGACAATCACACATGGTCAAGATGTCCGACACCTCAGTCGTAGCAACGTTCTCTCCTTTCCACCTGCAGGAAGAAACAAGATCGTTACCAACAGCCATTCTTCTTCATTTAAAAAAAAGACATTTGTCCCAAATTATCATTGTACATTTGTCAAGTTGGTAAATGTGTGTTAGATTCAAAATCAACAATTAAATCATTTGTTAATTATTTACTAATCTTTGAATATTTTCGCCTGCAAAAATAACAAACAATTACAACCAGAATAAACGTTTTTGTTTTTTGGTTCAATAATAGAATTAAAAAGGACGTTCACACTGTTATAAAAAAAAAGTCTTAGATATAGTTTAAGGGGAAGAAAAACATTAAAGCGTGTTAAATGAGTCGAGCTCTCCAAAAAAAATATTTTGCAAGAATGTCAAGCAACCACTAGAGGGCGACAGAACTCTGTTAACTAAACCACAGCCATCCTTCTATATTCAATTCAATCGCAAAAGCGTGGCTTTGTAGGAATACAAATAATAATAATACATTTCATTTGAAAATAAATATTTAGAAGGAAAATAACACCGAAGACAGCCTAAAAACTATCATGACAATTATTTAGCAAACTCTAGTTATTCAAGTTAAACATGAGAACTAAAGTGTGGCACCTGAAAGTGTCTCCGACTCGATCCATGAAGTAAATAAAGTTTTCGTGGTCGATCCTCATCAAGTCTCCGCTGTTGAAGTACAGATCCCCTTTTTTGAAGACGTCACGGAGTCGCTTTCTCTCCGTTTGCTCTTCATTCTGAGCGTATCCGGCGAAGGGTGCGATGTCGGTGATTTTGGACACCAGGAGACCCGTCTCGCCTTCGAAGAAACAACACATCCCTGTTACTGACCAGGAATATTCTGAAATAAAAACCTGTTTTCTCACACCTGTGAGTGTCTTCACACAAAAGCCATTCGAGTCCCGAACTGGCTGCTCTGTGTCCGTGTCGTACTTGAGGAGAGCGAATGGAAACAGCGTCTTCAAAAGAGACAGAAAACAGTTAAAGTTAGCGAAGTTTGGGAAATAAATCTGTGCGTAAGTTTTAACCAAACAGGTCATGCTTTAAACCTTATCTCAGGGTCAAGGTGACCCGGTGGCCCGAAAACAAATGTGTTACAGGTATCCCTTGTGTTATCTCAGGGTCAAGGTGACCCGATGGACCCAAATCAAACATGTTTGAGGTATCCCTTGTGTTGTCTCAGGGTCAAGGTGACCCGATGGACCCAAATCAAACGTGTTTGAGGTATCCCTTGTGTTGTCTCTGGGTGAAGCTGAACGACCATAAATACATAAGCAGTGGTGGAGGTCGTTCACCTTGACCCAGAGACCACACAAGGGTTAAAGCAAACAATTACCGTGAAGAAATTTGAACGTGATAAAAGAAATAATTACATCTACCCACATAGTCACTTAACGGGGTCAAGATGGGCTGATAAGTGGGGACACCCTGGACTGGTGACTATCCTCATGATGAAGGGTCATCATAAGAATAGACACAATGACTACTTCACTTACATGATGTTGTTACAAAGAGACAAAGAGAAAATAATTACAACAATCGAGCCTTGATTGGTCTGCCATCTAGTGGCCGTTAAATAACATTACATTTCCATTAGTACTCGAAAACAATAATATTTATTACACTGTTTTTAGTTTTTTTTATTATTATTATTATCGGAGGATTTTTCAAAGCGTTTGTTTTACTTTTTGGTATAAAAGTCTCACGAGACAAAACCAAAAGAATACGAAGTTACTTTCAGCCAATCATGCCACTCATAGGAGATCACGTGACGACAGAGCAGCAAACAAAGTAGCCCGTTAATCTTTTAGAACTGTCTGACTATTATACCAACATTTTTTATATTGAATATGAATTTGAAATAGAAAATGTTTGAATTTTATCAATTTATTTAAAAAAATCAATTTGATAAGAATTAAAAAGAACAATATATTTTTTATATATTTGAAAAAAGAAAGAAATTAAAACTTAAATTCACGAATTGTTAAACTGAATGATTAATGGATAGACAGTTAAATGTTTACACAATATTTCAATACAATATCTAATCCTTGTCAACAACGTTTCGACAAATTATAGATTCAACCATTCAAGATTCAATATTCAGATGGCGCTGATATACTTCCAGTTTTTATTGACTTGGGTCGTCACGTGGAGATGGTTACAAGCACACACGCACAGGCACACGCACACGCACACGCACACGCACACGCACACGCACACACACACACACACTTGTTTTCACCCACCTGATGGATGAAATTGACTCGTCCAATTGCTCCTATTTTGCCAGCGTAGTTGATGAACCCCACGTTTCCTTCCGTGGACGCATAAAACTCTCTGACCTTTATGTTCCCGAAGCGCTGGAGAAACTCTTTCCAAATCTCTGCTCGTATTCCGTTGCCAATAGCCACTCGCACCTTGTGTTGCTTGTCGTTTTCCCTCTGGAGGAAGAGAGTTCAGACATTAAAAGAGAAGAAGATCAGTTTGTGGCTAAAGATGCTTAATTCAAGTCTTTTATTTTGTAGCATTCATTGATCAGTGAAGTCATATCGAGAATGGGCAGTTTGCAAAGTTACATGATACGGTCGTTCTCAGTAAAAGGCCAGCATCTATTCCTAGAGGTGACCAGATACAGACGGACGAGGGTTGAGGGTCACGAGGTAAATCGACACGGTACTCCATGTGATGCAACTGGATCGTCTGAATGGCCAAACATGCCTCGCTGTCGCTAAATACACATTAGGAGCATAAACAACACCCTCGAGCAACACTTGTGACCCGTATCGAGGGTTTAGGTCAGATCGTCCAGAGGAACCAAGTGATCTTTTGCCTTTTTAATGATTTCTATTTTGGGTAAGCACAACTGTGGGAGTGGGGACCGACCCGTCATCTGACTGGACCCCCGACTGTTCTGCCACTTCAGCAATATTAAATAAAGAAGTAAACTCAGTTTGGATTTCTAGTCGTGTTCTTCGACACTCTGTCGCTTTGATACTCGGACTCTGGCTCGCACTTTCAGCCGACCGTCCAGCAACATCAGAGGATTGACTCACGTCATGACTCATGATCACACATTTTCACGAGGGTTTTCTGTTCAAAACAGATGATTTAACAAAGAGTAACAAAGAGCTGACCTTTTGTCCTCCACAGTCGTCACAAGCTTGGTTGAAGGTCACTCGTTTAAGTGATCTGGAGTTAAGTAGATTAATTCTAATCTTCTTTAAGTGCACCCCTCCTTGTACACTGATCAGACTTGTGGGTCACAAAAGATTAAACATCTAGTCACACAAGACTTTCAGAGAAACTTAAAGCTGAGCTGGTGCACACATTTTAAATGACCACAGGTTTCTGATGAACAGAGACTGTAGTCGGGATCTAGTTCAGCCGAGAGGAAACAATCCAATGGATTCATTTGACATCCAGACGAATGAATGCAGTTAAAAGTGAAGAAAATGATCAATTTTATATTTAATTTTCATCGAACACCAATCATATGATCACAGGGTTGAAGGCAAAATAGCGGTTAAATACTTCACTTAAACCTTTGTTGCTATTGTAGATTTCAAATATACCTGTTTTAGAAAAAGAAACACTTTCCTTCGTCTGATTAATTTTTGCAACAATACAAGTTGTTCTGATGTCTCTCGCCCAGGCTTTCGGCAGCCGCGGCCACTGTTATAATCATTTAAAAAACTAATTTCTGAAACTGTGGAAAAAACAAAGAAAATCCATTTTTTAAATGCCGCGCAAGTTGGTTATTGCAATGTCCCACGAGTCTAATACATATATGACAAAGTTAAAGTATCGAAGTCGGAAGAACTTCTCAGTTTTACCTTGAACTCAAGTTGTAGTTGCTTTTTATTTTATTTCAAAAGTTGCTTTCTTTAGACACCTTTGCTCTGGCAAGTCAAAAGTGCTTGAACAGATTTTAAAAATACATGTTTTAGTTCTTTAAGGTGTTTTTTTTATTGATCCAGGAACTAGGAACTAAACTAAGCAGTTTGGAGAACTTATTTATTTCCTCGTCAAATATTTGTTTTAACAAGAACTTCTGGAGATGGATTTCTGTAATGAAGACCAACAAATGTGCATTCTAGTTGATCCGAATGTTTCATAAACAATATTTGTATTTTTTATAATTACATTTTGTCATGTTTCACATGTCAACGTTAAAAAAATATACAACCGTAAACTTACACAATTCAATTACAGTTAAAATTTGTCTTTTTTTAAATCACAGAAAGTAAGATGTTGAGTTGGTCTTCTTGTGCTTGACTTGTTGTGAGAGTAAACATGTGATCATTGTTTTTTATTGACATTTTTTGCATCCCTTTTATGTTGTTTTATTTTCTAATGTTTGAGACAAACGAACACAGCAATATTCACCCCATAACAATAATAATAATAATAAAAAACAGGTTAAGGGAATTTTATCTGAACTTTTAGAGATGAATAACGATATAAAGATACAATTATTTATAGAGTAAAGAACTGAGTCAGATAAAGTAATGTTTTATATTTCTATACCTTTGACCTGGCAACTTTAAACAAAGCCAGACTTTTGGACGTCACTTGTCTGGTATCGTACCTTCGGGGAGCTGCAGAGGTAACGCATCACTTCCCCGATGTACTGAATCACCGTCACGTCGTGTTTCCTGCAGTCGTCCCAGAACTGAGAGGCGGAAAACTTTCTCTTCAGAACGATGGTCGACCCTGAGGAGAAAGTGTTACAAGCCTGTTTACACATGTCTGCAGAGACATCCAATCAAAAACCTCAATGGCTTATTGGTGTAGTGCATTATGGGACCTGAAGGATGAGATGTCAAATAATAATAGACAATTATTTTCCTAGAATATTATTTTATTATATTATATATATTATTATTATTGGGCCAGTTGTTTTTTTAAGCAGCTGCTTTTTTCCCTGAACCCCCTTCACCGATTACCCTTGATTCGAACCCATGATGTCTAACTCCATAGTGATTCTAGTTAGTAAGTTAGCTAGCCAGCTGCAATAAAACGACAAGTTAACAATTGAAAATCAGTGCTTCAACATAAGTGCAGCCAGTAAAGATTGAACACATGTGGGCTCGTCTGGCAGTTGAACTCTGAACTTTGCTCTATTTAGTGAAGAAAGAAAAAAAGGCCAGCTAAGGTAGAGGCTTGTTCAGATTATGGTCTCGCAACAACAAAAGACTGTTTCATTGGGTTTCCCAGGGACGAGACGGGAAAGGAAAAAGAAGAGAGAAAATGACAAGAAGGAGCGTCAGCGTGAGGATCCAGTTACAAACTTTTCTCTCTCAACTGTGAAACGCAACAGCGGAGTCAGTTCAGTTATTCCAGATTGAAAGTCATTCCAGGCCAACTCTCAACGCTCAACGCAAACTGAGCTTTAAAAGTTTTGCAGTTTTATCTTCTGTCGTTGATTTATGTGTTGGAAAAGAAAGCTCTCTTTTTCCTCCGACAGGAATGTGAGCGGTGATCACAAGGAAAATATCTGTTCATTCCTCATTTCATTCCATTTACTTGAGAGAAACTGCTTTTAAACCTCAGTAACCAAGTCAGTTTGTCAAGTTAGAAAAGTGTAAACCTTGGATTATACTTCTTGTGTTACTTCTTCTTTTTTTTTTTAACATTTGTTAGTTATTCATTTAGCACAACAAAAGATTCAGGCAGAAAACTTGAAACATTAAATCATTTTGTGATGAAATAAAACTGCCTGTTTTAAATCAACAATTTGTAGGTTCTAAGAGGTTGTTTCTGGCTCCCCCGCATGTCAGAACAGTGCAACTGCAATGTGGTAACTCCACCTTTCTTAGTTCTTACAAACCAAATTTGTATTTGTTTACAAAACAAGGTGAATTTTCTTGTTTGTCTTGTTGTGTCAGTTTCTTTTTACATATTCCTGTAAACTTGAAAGTCTCTCAGTACTTCATATGAAGTGTAAAATTCAATCTTAAGTGTTTCAAGATACATTTCAAATACATAAGATACGTTGTTAAAAATTAAAATCTATTATATATATAGATATTAGTAAGCCTTTGTTATCTTATACATATATAATCTTATATATACGTTATGTTATACATATATATATATATATATATATAGTCAGTGATATGTATTGAAAAAAAAAGAACTTCTTTAAAGGGAGAGTCAGATATAACAGAGGAAATGGTCACTTGACAATGATCCATTAGTTGCATTCCAAGCACATGGAGGTGGAGGACCAACCCGAGAACAGATGGACAGATAAGGGGGGGAGGCATTCTTCTGTGGGGATTAGAGGAAGTGACCTCATCAACCCAGCTGTGGAATATCCCCTAAGAAATATTGTGGACGAAGGCCATTGGTAATAATTTTGATTTCAATCTCCTGTTTTTTAAACGACTGCTTTGACAGTTTCAACTTCCTCGCCTGTTTCGATGGATCCGATGAATCCCACCATGAATCCTGCGGTGTGGTACAACGGCAGGTTGACGTACAAAACATCGTTGTGCGTCACGTTGGCCGACAGCAGAGCCTGAGCCTGGAGGAGTCGGTTCTGATTGACCACGGCAGCTTTGGGAAGACCTGCAGGGACCAGAGGAAGCTCAGATGTTAACAACGAAAACTGCTCCAAACATGAGTTCCGCGACTTCATCACCCGTCGTTCCCGAGGTGTAGATGTAAACCGCCGGACTTTTGAGGCCGACGTGAGATCTGAGCGAGCGAGGCGGAGGACTGTCGGAGGCCTGCAGGACTTTGTCCGAGAAGCTCTCGATTCCTGGCGTGTCACAGTGTTGGGTCATGAGGAGAACGGTGATGTTCTGCTCCAGCAGCGTCGGGAGAATCTCCTCCACGGCGGACTTCAGTTCTGAGACACAGAAGAATGTTCTTAGGCAGGAAAGAACATGTTACCATGTTTGGTGATTTTTCATGCAAACGACTTCTGACTGAATCCAAAACACTCCCGAGCCAGAGTGTATGTTAGACTTGGACTGTTGACATTCTTAAGACAATAATCTACACAAGAAAGCAAATAAATCCCATAAAAAAATTGTAGAAACTTGGAAGCTTGAGACCTTGGCTCTTGCAGGGTTTAAGTTATGTCAGCAGGTCATAATTTAACTTGGAAGCTTGAGACCTTGGCTCTTGCAGGGTTTAAGTTATGTCAGCAGGTTATAATTTAACTTAAAGAAACCGTGTCTTTGTAATAGTCATGATATCCGGTAACAGGATGGAACCGGCGTAAATCATGGTCTTTAATGACTATTTTGCATTTTTTTTAAGTTAGTAAGATAGGTGAAAAAAAAGCAAATAAATCCGATAAAAAAATTGTAAAAACTTGGAAGCTTGAGACCTTGGCTCTTGCAGGGTTTAAGTTATTTCATCAGCAGGTTATAATTTCACTTAAATAAACCGTGTCTTTGTAATAGTCATGATATCCAGTAACAGGATGAAAACCGGCGTAAATCATGGTCTTTAATGACTATTTTGCGCTTTTAAGTTAAATAGAAACGTATATAAATAAATGTATATGTAATAAAGTTCTACCTTACCTTACCTTACCTTATATGATTATCTCAAGTACATCATGAAATATTAAATTAATAAAAACGAAATATATATATATACATACTTAAACATTTCTAAAATGATATGTTAAATATGGTTAGCCTATATTGTGAGAAAATTCTCCATAAAAAAAATTGTAGAAACTTGCAAGCTTGAGACCTTGGCTCTTGCAGGTTAAGTTATGTCATCAGCAGGTTAAAATTTCACTTAAAGAAACCGTGTCTTTGTAATAGTCATGATATCCAGTAACAGGATGGAACCGGCATAAATCCTGGTCTTTAATGACTATTTTGCGTAGTAGTACATCATGAAATATTAAATTAATAAATATATATATATATATATATATACTTAAACATTTTTAAAATGATATGTTAAATATGGTTAGTCTATATTGTGAGAAAAATTCTCCATAAAAAAAATGTAGCACACTGCCACACTTTTGAAAGGATGGTTCTAAACGATACAGATGGTGTCAGAAGTAGGATTCGTCTGAACTGGAACTGGAGTTACTGGTGAAGGATGTGTTTTTATGGAGGGAGAAAACCCTTGTTAAATCTTTTGATACTCGTTTCAAAACGACCCAGATTTGTAGAAAACATTGACGTCCTAAAAATAGTATTCTGGGGTCACACGGTAGACTCGAACCTGCGGCTGCCAGGATGAGTTGAGCCTTGCAGCAGTTGAAACAGTGCAGCAAAGACCTGCTGCGGATGTTCTGGTTGAGCAGAGCCACAGGTGAGCCCAGCTTGGCCAGAGCCAGCCAGGTGAAGATGAAGGCGGGCTCGTTGCCCATGAAAAGCGCCACGGGTTCCCCCGCTTGGAACCGCGGGTGACCCAGGAGGGCGTTGGCCGTCTGGTCGCTCCTGCGGTCAGTCTCGGCGTAGGTGAAGGTCTCATCTTCAAACACGATGTAGGTCTTGTTCGGATACGCGCGGCTCTGCTGCAGGAACCGGTCCAGCACCAAGAACGGAGGTCTCCTCCTGCGTCGACTCGAGAACTTCACAACAACGCCCAGAAGATCCCTGTAGTACAGAAGGTCCTGCCACAGATACGGACACAGGGTCTTGAGGACCAGGGGGGCGACGATGAGGGAGCCCAGCACTACAGAGATGGCGTAAAACCACATGATGGTTTCTCTTTTAAAAAGCGCCTCTTCTGCAGAAAAACAAAGTTCTAGGGGTCCGGATTATGGAAAATGGGCGGAGCTTCCCTCAAACAGCGTTCCCACAACTTTTGAAAAACATGCGAGAATGTGACGTGGGTCGTCTGGAAATACATTTGTTTTTCTTACGAAATATATCCAAAAATATTCCTCCATTATTTCACCATCACTCCATGTCAACATGTTGAATAATTATTTATACTTTTAATATCAAATTCTTAAACAACTACATCTTTCTAAAATGTATAAATGCTCGAAAAGCTTTATTTATAGAGCCTTTTTATGTGTCCTTGACTAATGAAAAATTAACTTTATCATTGACAATAAAGAAAAATAAGCAGCTTTTACAGCAACATTAACATGTTTTGTAAATTTGATTACTTGATTACAAGGTAAGTAATCTTACCTGATCTGTCTATCTATCTGAATATCCTACTCTACTCACTCTCATGATTGAAATGTCTTCCTCTCCAAGATGCAGTAAGTCCCTCATCATGACCATGTTTTGAACTTATTACTTTATAAAGTTCTCTCTCTGTCTGAAATCTGGGCGAACGAGAGGATACGAGAGCAGAGTCCATTATGACGTAACAATGGCTTCACTCCTCCTCCAGCCAGCTGTAATCACGCCCACTTTGTTTATACAACGAGCCCTTGGAGATGGGGGCTTCCGGGATTGATGACGTGCAGTGATGAGCGCTGATGCTTGAACAATCACAGCTAAGTGGATGTGGTTATTGTAAACAAGATTTCATCTCTAGAAAAAAAAGTGTTTTCAGTGGGCGGGGCTTAAGATCATTTTCTAATCTAAATATTTAAAAAAAAATAGCGTTTTGTACAAACAGACACATAAAGATGAGTACAATAGAGTCCAACATCTATTCAAGACACGTAAATCAACATGTTAGTTAAACTTTAAGCCACACAACTGGATTCTCCTTGTCAAAGGTAAGCTGAGGTGTTGAGACTTTTTATCTTGGCAACCAGACTCACACACACGTTAAAATAATAAAGCAAGTCTAAATGATCAGTTTTATGATTCCCTTCAGTGAAAAAGATAAAATAGAAAAGATAGTTGAAATGAACCTGAGTTCAACTCAGGCTCATTTCCTGAACTCTTTTCCTGGGAAAGTTCTAGAACAACGGCACCTCTCATAAATTACAAATGAAACATATTAAAATAGTAATCACGGGTTGTTAGTAGTTTGAAGCTTGAGGTGGATTGAAAAAAAGCATATAATAAAGATAAAATAGTCATATACGTTGGTTCCCCTTAAACTGTACTGACAGTAAAAAATCTAATTTTCTACACTATCTCGTGTCGATCTATCTAGTTCGACATTATTGCTTCATGAACACATGAAGCACAGATTTAAATGACACTGAGAGTAATTCCAATAATCAGTGTAAATACATGAATGTACTTTTTGTGATTCATTTAAATGTAAAGAACAAGTGGTCCGTGTTAGTTTCTAATAAGATTGAATGTCGTGAATCATTACAAAAATATACATTTACTTGATTTGACTTGTGTCTGGTCACTTCAAAGTCTCTCAGTACTTCAAATTAAAATGAATGAACTGAAAAGAACAAAGAGATAAACTATAAAGACAGTTTGGAATCGTCAAGTGTCTGGGGTCGACTAAGGTTAATTTCCCAGCATGATTCTAGAACGAGAACCAACAATGATGCCCCTCATCAATAATAATACAAATTAAACATATCGTAAAAATATATAATGTTTTTTTTGTAGTTTATCAAATCACAATACTTTAGATTGTCTTATAAATACTTTAGTTTAAAGTTTGCATTATACTTTCACACTCAAAAACAGAATGTTTTTCAAGAAAAATGTCCTTATAGATGCCCAAAAAGAATACTGTACTATACTATCTTTAAAATGTGATCTTGATCATTTGTACATGAAATCAACATTATTGTTTCACTGTAATATACTGCAAAAGTAAGATACCTAGTTGATGATGATGAGCGCACCGCTACTCATTAAAATGAAGTGCACTTTCGAAATTAATGATGAACTACATAGTTTATGATTATGTCAGATATGACACTAAATATATAATAACATAAGAAGGTGAAACATACGAACAACAAACACGAATCCATCAGTGGACGCCTCACATGGCTGCTTGTTAGATGACGTTGTCGATACAGAGTGTAAAGAGTTGTGTTGTGTACGTGACAAGCATCAAGAGATGATGTGGAAGCATTTGGAAAGTCATCCTCGTGACCCTTGGACCATTGAATGCTGATGTTCGATCGACAATCATAAGAACTTTGGGCAGAGCCAATGATTTTTTTTTTTTTCCCCTGTTCTTTGGAGACTAAGATTAGAGGTCAGTGAGGTCGCCGGGTTGTGAAACCGCCGGTGAGGACACGCAGTGTGGTGCGAGCATGTGGCGACAGCAGCTGGACTCTCACACGCTTTGATTATGTCACCTTTGTATCCTGTGAGACTCTATCAATCCGATGACCCGCTCCAATCAGTTGGACTTTAGCAACACCATGAGATCTACTCATTCCACAGGAATATTTCACATGTCATTCCCAACATGACCTTTTTAGGCTCTTATATTAAAAGTAATAAAAATCATTAAAATGTATTAAAATATATATTTTTGCATTTAAAAAACTGTTTAAATTGAAGAAAAAAAAAAAGTCATTCACAGTCTCTGTGCCCAAAGAAAGCTTTGACATAAGTGGGCCAGCTGATAAGAATTCGCCGAGCTCAGGGGTTTGGTTTCAGGAGCTCTTTCTCCTCAAGTCACGTGGCTCCATAGCATCCTCTCGACCAATCGTCTCGCGGACACGTACACGCGCAGGATATAAAGCGCGACCCCGAGCCCGAGGCAGACTCCGTGGATGAGCAAAAGAGCCAGAGGTGGATCCTTCACAGTCGCGTTGCTTTCACTGACACTTTCAGAATAATTCGGGACGATGCTGCGAGTCAGGTGTCTGAGAGGAGGTAGCAGGGGGGCCGAGGCAGCCCATCTGATCGGAGCCATGGTTGGTATCTGGTGTTTCTTTTTTTTTTTTTATGGTCCTTGAAAAATCATCAAAACACTTTTTAGTAACTGTTTTTTTTTCCCCAAATAAAAGCGGTGTTGCATATAAGAAAAAAAAATGAATCAATGCAACAACATCGACTCTTCATCATTGATTAAATTTGTTGTTTTTGCGATGATTTATTTTTAATTATTTTATAGGAACTGTTGCAATAAAACTTTTTCTTAATTCTTTCATCTCAATTTAAGTAGATCTTAAGGTATTATTTCAAATAAATATAAGCATGTTTTAATTATTCAGTGCAAAGAAAAAAGTGAAATATTAAAAATAACTTTTGTTTTAATCGATGATTCACGTTTTAAAAAAGCGATTCTTGGGCTCCTCTGAGTGACAGTCGGCAGCTGTGAGCGGCAGATTCACTCCCAAACTCAGTGACACTGGATCTGTCCCTGAGCCAGCAAAAAAGGTTACACTATACGGCAGCTATCAGTGCAGATAACCGAAACAACCCGTGTACTCTGGCACCAAACCAAACCGCTTTCATCTTAACTTAATCTTAACTTTTCTTATCTCCACCCAGAGGTTTTTTTTATCGCAGCCGGAGCTCTAAAGGCATGTGACTAACTAGAATCCGTTGGTCTCAGGTCGGCCGGTCGGTGACTGGATGGGTGCAGAGGACCTTCCAGAGCACTTCCAGCGCCGCAGCTGCCCAGACGCAGCGTGCGGCCGAGGAGGAACATGTTACTGAGCTGGCGCCGCAGGAGTGTCCTGTGTGCAGCCACAACGAGTGGGACCCTCTGGAGGAGGTGATCGTGGGTCGTGCCGAGAACGCACGGGTGCCTCCCTTCACCGTGGAAGTCAAGGTAAGCCTCGGTCGTATCTTAAAACATCAATGTTCTGACCCTTTTTTTTGTTTGGTCCACAGGCCAACACGTATGAAAAGTGGTGGTCCTTCTACCAGAAGCATGGAGGCCAGCTCTTTCCCCCGGACCATTTGAAAAAAGCTGTTGCTGAGATCGAAGAAATGTGCAATATTCTGCGTCACGAGGGAGTCACGGTGCAGAGACCGGAACCCCTGGACTGGTCGGTGGAGTACAAGACTCCGGACTTCACATCCCCAGGTGAAGAGAGAAAAAAATGTCTTTGAAAGCGTTAAGCGTTTGTCTAAAGGTTGATGTGTGGAACAGGAATGTACGCCGCCATGCCCAGAGACATCCTCATGGTGGTGGGAAACGAGATCATCGAGGCCCCTATGGCCTGGAGGGCTCGTTTCTTCGAGTACCGCGCCTACAGACCCCTCATCAAGGAGTACTTCAAGAAAGGGGCTAAATGGACCACTGCTCCCAAACCCACCATGGCCGATGAGTTGTACGATCAGGTGAGACTTTAGTCGGAAACCGCCATCCCACAGACCCTCAGACGCTCATGTTCGGAATTCTCTCGGCAGGACTATCCCATCCGCACGGTGGAGGACCGACACAAGCTGGCGGCTCAGGGCAAGTTTGTGACCACTGAGCACGAGCCTTGCTTCGATGCTGCCGACTTCATTCGTGCCGGGAAGGACCTCTTCGCCCAGAGGAGTCAGGTAGAGTCACCGTCGATCGACAAAAGACGCATCATATCGATCGATGAATGAATCCAAGAATTCAGAATTTTTTGGTTATCAGATCCATTTTAATGGGGCTTTGTGGTTTACACTTAAATTATGATTTTCTTTAAAAGTCTTTAAACTGATAAACTGGTTAATTCATGAGTTGAAGGAAAATACAGATACACTTAAATAGAGTGATATATAAGTATCAATATTCAACAGCCATGTATCGTTTTTTATTAACAATTAAAATGCAAATGTTTTAGGTGCTTTTGTTAATTTTTGTGTTGCAATTGGACCTCCAGCCACTAGATGGCAGCAGTCCAGATGACAGAGCTAAAGGGACAAAGTAATCACCAGATCCCAGCTATGACTGAGGACGAGAGGATAGTATACAGATGGCTGATGTCTTGGCATATTTTAGTTCTATTAATTCAACTAAAAGAGAGCAGAACAATCCCAAGATGTCACTATTGTATCATATTGAAATGTATCGCATCGTTGCATCGAACCATATCTTGAGTTTATTTTTTTCCCTACAGCTCTAATCCCACCTCTTTATCTCATTCAGATTTTCTTTACAACCATGTCTGAGTGCATTCATTGATCAAGATGTGTTTTAAGAATTTCACTACTTTTATAGTCTTTTATTGCCAGTCGTCCACGTGGCAGCGAGTCTCGTAAAAATGACCCGACTCTATCTGGAGTCCTCAACCCTCCCTCGACCGGTCTTTATAGCTGCGAATCTAGTCTGACGTGTACCAAGAGATTAGATTAAGTCATAGTTTGCTACCGTTGTGATGATCAAAGCGTGGACGTTGCCACAGGTTACCAACTACATGGGAATCGAGTGGATGCGTCGCCACCTGGCGCCCGATTACAAGATCCACATCATCTCCTTCAAGGACCCCAACCCCATGCACATCGATGCAACCTTCAACATCATCGGACCGGGGCTGGTGCTGTCCAATCCGGATCGCCCGTGTCGTCAGGTGAGAAAAACCTAGCGCTGGTTTTTATTTCCAGAAGTGGGATCTGAAGGCGTGTCTCCTCACAGATCGACATGTTCAAGAAGGCCGGCTGGACTGTGGTGAAGCCTCCCACGCCTCTGATTCCTGATGGTGGGTCGACTATCTTAAAAGAGATAGTTTAAGGGTTAATATATGATTTTGTTCCACAGACCATCCACTGTGGATGTCTTCCAAGTGGCTCTCCATGAACGTGCTGATGCTGGACGAGAAGCGCGTCATGGTGGATGCCAATGAAATCACCATTCAAAAGATGTTCGAGAATCTCGGTTGGTTTCGAGCAAACACGAGATCGATCTCGAGCTTCCGCATTCCTGATGTCGTTTGTTTTATCGTGCAGGTATCAAGACCATTAAGGTGAACATCCGTCACGCCAACTCCCTGGGTGGTGGATTCCACTGCTGGACGACTGACATCCGTCGCCGTGGTACCCTGCAGTCCTATTTCCACTAGCTTTGCCAGAAACAGGCAGTTTTTATTGAGCTTTAAATCTGAATTTCTGAATCCAAATTCTTAATTGGGTCATTATAACCTCAGTCTTTAGAGTAGACGTTTGAGTGTGTGCGAGTGTTGACTGGTTAAATTTTCCTGTCCAAGACGATAACTGGGCAGTTAGTGTTAAAATTCCTTTGCCCTGATTGGATATGTGTGATCTGTTTTGGTTTGACATCGCTGTGTGACACGGTGCCTTTGCAAACAGCTTTTAAACGTGTGGAAATCGACAGACTATCCTGTAGCCACACGTATATATATATGACTGTCTTTCAATCAGTAATCTCAATATTAACTGCATTTCTGGCCTGGCTATTGTGAAACTGATTATGGCTCATATCTTTAAGTCGTAACTCGGAGGACAAGGTACAATTCGGTATGTGAATGTCATCGAAACGAGGGCACAACGGGGGAGAACCGACCTCATCTTGATCTATCAGAAGACACATCTTTTTTTTTTCCAAAGAACTTTTTATATTTAAATTATGTATAATACTTGTTACGTAGGTCATTGTCGGAATGATTTTAATTTCCTATTGCTACTGTTTGTAAAGATTTTTAATCAATTTAAATGGTAAAATATCTATTTATATTTTCGTACTCTTTATTGGATTACCCATCAAGTTGTGTTTTTATACAAATATATACAAAGAAAACGTTTGCGGTTCCATATCAGACATTGTACACCTCTGCCTCTGCTGTTTCTATAGTTGCAACTCTGGGCCAGTTATATGCTTCCTGTCACTTACCTTGAACCGCTTTGCTGCTTTTGTTTGCCCAGCCGAAATGGCATTTAAATAAATAAAGTGTAATAATGTATTGAAATAAAGTTGTTGTTTTTTTTCTGGAGCATTGAATGTATTGAAATAATCATTTATGTAAAAGTCTATTTATACACGTATACTTTTTGCCCAAAAAATTGCTTTAATATGAATATATAAAGATAACATGATGAAGAGCCTAAGAGATTGACAAAATAATCATTATATTCTATTATTATTCAACATTCATTGTGAGTAAATGAACCTGTTAACAGAAAGGATATATATTCTATACTAGCATTTTTCTCTGAGCTAATTAAAGTTGATGTTTTTATATTATATAAAAATATAATATGAGGCAGAAAAACAGTGATATCTATGGTTCACTCTCTGGTCCTGGTTGCTATTAAAATCAACAATGTGATTAAAACTTTAGTGAGAAATGATTCCTGAGAATTTCTACTTGCATTTTAACCAGTGTATTCTGTCTAGTAATAGAAATCAAATGGAATAAATTCAGTGGCATTGTAAACAATTGTGGAAATAAATATGGAATAAAAATGAATATACGTGTAGAACATAAATTAAAACTAATATTTACTTTTTATTTGTATTCATTATTTATGTATATGCCATTTTATGTTAACACCTTTATTATAATGTGTTTTATTTTATGAATCTCTTTCCTTTATTTCATTTGTATATTCTTTAATACCGCAACAAATTCCAGTGACGTGTTTAGAACGCTGGCAATAAACGTTTTCTGTTTCTATTAAACTAAGTTTCTCAATATTTACTTTTATCTACCACTGATATGATATAATTGTCTCTCAAGCACAGCTCTTAATAAATAAAAATGAAAGCTGACCAAATTAATATTTACAATGTCATGTTTACTGTGTTGCTGGTATGAGGGCGCCCTCATGTGGTGAAAACGGTCGAGGCGAGTCAAATCCTTTTTTTTCCAAGCAATGTAAATTATGAGCCTTCTGTCCTGTTTTCCTTCTTTCTTTCTTCTCCCAGTTTAACACATCTGGAGGGAGAAGGAAACTACAGGGATTCGGTCCTGCGACCTTTCCTCGTGAGGACAAGCAGCAGACAATAGTAATAAAAAACAGAAATACTCCATACGCTCTTTTTTTCAAAAAAATCAATTGAGTTTATTTGAATCTATTTTCTTTACCGTATGATTTGTGAGACAAGTGTCTGTTAAATGAATTCCAGAGGCTGTTCTGTGGTGTCATTAGTTTACTGTCTTTGAAGTTTACTCGTACCACTTGTCTGTGTGCGTCAGAGACAAATGATGAACACACACAAAAGAAAAGAAAATGTGACCTTGATCTATAAACATACATCACTATATAGACTTAACAGAAACAATACCAAATGAAAATACTTTAAACCACCACAGAATTATATATACGTATATATATATTTTTTAATCAAACAATAAAATAAAATACATCAAAGAGTTCCAGTCTTATGTAGAGTTTGCAGCAGGTAAAGTGTGTCTGGAGCATGTTTTAAATGATGTATCGTGGCCAGAAAACATGAGAGAAACAGCGATATCAGCAGCACATTGTGTACCCACAGTACATGAGAGAGGACATGTGCTGAAGGTTTAGTTTGTCTTTGTTCTGTCAGCTGCAACTTCCATGCGTTTTAAGTCCAGAGATGATTCTGTCAAATGCTCACAACAACAATGTATGACAATATTTTAATATATTGGTGTTTCTTTTTAATTCCTAGTTATTTTATGATAAATAATGTTTTATGTGTAGTTGTATTCACTGAAAATCACTTAAAATCTCAACTCAAAAATTGGCTATTGCACTTTTTACTTCAATTGTCTACTTTTAATTGCCTCTTAATACGTTTTAATGTACTTTGCCGTTTTATGTGCGCTGACCTTGAATGTCCAGAAAATGCACCTTCAGATCAAATATATTATTATTTACCTTTAATTTAATGTGTTTTGGATTTTTTTTGGATTTCTATTATTTTTTATTTTTTTTTACATTTTATGGTTATGTATCATGTTTTATTTTAATATATCGTACTTTATTAAGCGCTTTTTTTTCATTTATATTTTATCTAAACAACATTTTATCTATCTATCTATCTATCTATCTATCTATCTATCTATCTATCTATCTATCTATCTATCTATCTATCTATCTATCTATCTATCTATCTATCTATCTATCTATCTATCTATCTATCTATCTATCTATCTATCTATCTATCTATCTATCTATCTATCTATCTATCTATCTATCTATCTATCTATCTATCTATCTATCTATCTATCTATCTATCTATCTATCTATCTATCTATCTAATTAAAAATACATTTTTAGGACAATTCCATAAATTATTAAACAAATGTTTATTGTGTACTCAACAATCGCAATGGTATAATATTAACATAATCAAAAACTGTCCTAAAAATGTCACTTATTGTTAGATTTAATTGACTAAGCTAAAAAAAAAACATGAATATACAAAATTGTTCATAAAAAAAACCTTGTGTTTGTTCTTTCCAAATTTAACAGAAAGATGTGTTGCTAACTGTAAGGAATTTAGCGTACATGTTTTGGATTGATGCGTGGATTTAAAGCAACAATAACAGATGTGTGGATGAAGATGGAAGAATAAAAACACGTGATTGATTATCTCATGAGTCGGAAACCAATAAAATGTAAATTGTATTAAAAACAATAAAGGGAATATTTTAATTCATTATTGTATTCTGTACTGCCGCCAAAATAAAAATCCGGTGTTGTGTTTACAATACTGGCAATAAAAGTTTCTGATTCTAATTTAATATGGCTGCTTAATTCAATTAAATCAATACCACTTTCACACGTGTCAATCCTGTCTAAATAAAAGAAAAACAGGACATTGTTATCATTGTTTTAGGTCTGGATATCTATTGAAAAAAAAAAAGAAAACCAATACAAATCTTTTAAGAAACATCTTAAGACGTTTTTATTTGTTCAGGCTTTTCCTTGATTATCTGGAACTCCTGTTGTGCTATCAGTTTTATATTGATCTTTAAAGTATATACTTTATTGAATATTGTTTTTTTTTGTTTAAGCGCTTTGTGACCCTGGTCTTGAAAGGTAAGGTAAGGTAAGGTAAGGTAAAACTGTATTTATCCCTCAGGATGAAAATTGTTTTTTCCAATAGCCAATACATACAGCAATTTTTTATAAAAAATAAATCAATCAAAATAAAATAAGAACAAGAGAAATAAAGAGAAAGAACACAATTACAAAATCTAAGTCTAACGATAAAGACAAAGAACATAGATCAAAGAAAAAATATCGCTATACAAATAAAAATGACTTACTTTCTTACAGGTTCCTGAATATTATGACTGATGATACTATTTTTTTTTACAGGATTGATTCTAACAAAAGAATACAATAGTATTAAAAAAAAATAGCACCAATCTTTAAGTTTATTTTGTTCAGCTTTTGTAAATTTCCACTCCAAGCTTTTTTTCTTTCAGAAGAAAAAAAGTCTTAATTTTATAATATAAATTATTATATTATAATACGTCATTTCAGATAAGAAAAGGTTACTCTAAAGAGAAAGTTCAAGAAAAAAAAGCCAACAAATATCGAGTCAGGAAACCGAGTCTCTGCTTGTGCCGCGTTTCAAAGTTCCCTCGTGAAATCCCGGCTCCGCCCCCTCCGCGGCGAGCGCGACGCTGATTGGCCGGCGACGGCTCATTTGCATTAACGTCAGCAAAGGCTGTAGGTCAATCCTTGCGGGTGCTTTTATTGGATGTGCCGCTGTCAAGCAGCGCCGAAGAAATGGAAGGGCAAACGCCAGAAAGGCAGCGAAGAAACAGGCAACAAACCCGCACCACGTAGCTTCGACTGCCTCTCTTTCGGCGTCCAGACACCTTCGGAACCAGCCTCGGCTCACATTTCTCACCCGAAACTTGTCTTGCACGGAGCGCTCCTGTCATTTTTTTTTCTTCTTCTTCTTCTTCTCCATTTTTTTTCTCCTTCTCTCACTTTCAAAAGCGACGAGGAGTCTTGGAGCTCCACTCCTGGTCCTGGCAACATCTCTTGAATGAACGACTAGCCTTTTTTTTTTTTTTTTTTGTTGGCTATACTAGCAGCCGTCGCCGGGTCCCGGAGCTCGTGGATCAGGCGGATCATCCTGGACCTGGTGTTGGAGGGGGGTGCTGGTGGAGAGAGCGGATGTGTGAATGGAGAGCAGCAGATCCTCCGGCTCTCTCTCTCTCTTCTCTCTCTCGCTGCTGATCCATGGAGGACCGTGGCTATGGATATGTTTGACGTGGGCCGGAGAAGCGAAGATTCCAGCCTGTTGATGATGAAGATGATGATGATGAAGATGATGAAGATGAACCGAGTGGGACAAAGTGTCGTGAGAACCGCGTTCATGGCCCGTGTCTCAAGTGGGTGATCTCGGTCAAAAAGAGAGAGAAAGAGAGAGAAAAGCATCTTTTTTTTTTGCCCCCCCCCCTAGTTTTGGAGGACCCTCATGGGCGGGGAAGGACGAGCACAGATGAGAGACTGGGCAATGGGATAAAAAAAAAAAAAGTGTTGCTGCATGGTGTCTCCTACAGGGGCCTGATCCATCAGTGAAGTTGAGCAACAAACAAAAAAAATGTGGTACGAAAAGGAGGAGGAGAAACATGGCCAAGTGTGCAGGATCATAACGCTTTGATTGAACATCTCCAATTAAGTGAAGAAGAAGAAAAAAAAACAGGGCTGGGGGGGGAGGAAACCTAGCTTCCTGGTCTTAGGGTTGGTGTTGGGGGGGTGGGGAGGGTGGGGCTATAGAAATATAGACTACATTATTCATGCCTTGTTGTAGAGGATATCCAGCTTGGCTGTGGCCTAGATGACACAGATGTATTCATAAAAGTCTCAAAGTGAGGGTGGACCTCTTCTGGAGTTCAACAACAAAAAAAAGTGACGCTCCAACCGGGCCCTCAAAAGTCAAGCACTCGTGCAAAAAAAAAGAGAAGCAGGCTGAAAGTGGGTTGAAGCATGGGCTGTGCTTCGAGTATTCATATCTCTGATAGGGTGGTCTACCACAGTGGAAAAGAGTCCGAGGATTCCCACTCACCCCAGCCGACTAACGCCACTCAGGATCAAGGAAATCCTGTCTCGGGACTGCCCCTGAAACCTCTGAGCTGCAAGGTAAGGGAACTCATGCACTCGTAACAAACCCAACATCTGCCCTGTTTGCACAGCAGAGAGATCTTTCACTGCGTTTACAGAACGGGCCACTAGTGGCGGGTCAAAGGTCTCAGGCCTCCATTCTTCTTCTCGAGGTATCGTTCTGGTTTCAGGACTGAAGATACAGTCAAACCTCCACACCTGCCTGACGCGTAGACTTTCATTGGGTTTAACCACTTTTACACGTGTCAGTCTCGAGAATATTTTCAAGATTTCTGGCTAAATAAAAGAGAAATAGTGCAGTCATTGTTCTATTGATAGAATTAGATACGAGTACTAATACTGATGCCTTTACTTTTATACCAGTTCCTGAACTTTTTAAGATATTGATTCGAACTAAAACACCATTTTTAAACAGAGTACTTGGGTTTTAAATGATGTTATTAATCGAAACTCTGCAGCGAAAGACCAAATGTTTTGATCGGTACTACTAGCATTTTTTGGTCCGTACCACAAAATAACCAAAGATCTGTATCCAGGCCTTCATATCCGATTCCCGGAATAATCGCAGAGATCCATGATTTCCTTCTTTGAAGAGACAGAAACGGCCACGGGTGTGAATGTCATTGTAGTCCTGTGATGAACTGCTGACCTGTTCCAGGGTGTTGCCAACCTTCTCCAAACCGGGCTCCCTTATCATGTGGTCCAGGCTCGCTGGGACTGTAGTGACGATAAGTGTCGATTTGTACGGTCGTTGTCGCGTGTCTGTGGATCAAAGCTCCAGAAATCCATTTTTTTTTTTTTTTTAAAAAGGAAAGAATCTGAACAAGCAGAAGTGCTTGTTCTCTGGCGGACCTTGGGCTATTTGAGGGTCTCTGTCAAGTCGAATTCCGTGGCTAAATGTCAGCGCAGTATGCAGCGAGAAGTCGGCGTGACACATGCCCACACATCATGACACCATGTCTTGCTTTGATTGAATTAATCACCTTATCGAGAGATCAGCTGATGGTACAGCGCTAACCTACAGCTGGAAAATGGTTAATTCTGGTCTGTGTAGCGTCAACTTTACCTGGTGCAGGTGTGGACGGTGTTGGGTCTGTGTAGAAATTGTGATAAAGATGTGGCAAAAAGAACTGACGAGCCCGTTTGTATTATATTTCACCGTCTTTTTTAGTGAGAATCTTAAAGATTATTTATCGACGCGTTCACCATCCTGGCTTTAAAATTATCCTCAAAATGATGTTTGGAATTTCATGATAAAATAAATTCACAAAATGGATATATATAAGTGAGGATTTTTATTTATATTTGGATGATTTTTTGGACATGTCTTTTGTAAGTTTTAGAGTAGATTCTTTTGTTCAAAGCTTCTCATGTGATTGGCCCCTATGACCTTGAACTGTGACCTCAGTGTGATGCATTTGTAAGGGACTGACTTGAAACAAGTTAAATAATGTAAAGTTTCAAGTGATCATATTTAAAAGCCTAAATTTAATGACTCGCAACGACAAAAACTACAATCAGGAAATGAATCATGTGAAATCATCATATTTAGTTTCTAACGTACCAAAGTGTGAATTATTTATTTGTTTCCTTTTTACATCCAATAATGAATAATACTTTATGCTTCGTTGTTATTTTGTTTATTTATTTCTAAAAGACATGAATGTTAATCAATTTAACCATGTTTTTTTTTTTTAAATGAGTGATTTATGAGTGGATTTTTGGTTCAAGGATATAACATGATTTGTGATATAAAGACACGTGACAACAAAGTTCTAAAAATGGCCGACCTGTTCCCTGAGTTAGGGAGACGCTCCCAAACCAACAAGATTTTTTAAAACATAACTATCCATGTCTCTATGAAAGCACTGCAGATGAGTATTTAATCTGATCAGATCAATATGTTCCAGGATTTGAACTCGTTTCTCTCAGATTCAGACTAAAACCTTTGCCTTTTTTTTTTTTGCTCATAATTCTTACCACTCCTTATTTTTATTTTTTAACGTCTACCTTGTGACCAAAAGTTGCCAAAAAGTCCAAAATCACATCCAGTTCAATTCAACAAATATTCAACAAATATTAATGTAATCATTTCACACTAAAGAACACTTAAATGAAACTGAATAGCAAACCTGGTTTTCGACATTTTCGTTCTTAAAGGTTGCTTCGTCTACTTCTACTGCTACAGTTTTGTCAAAGGTAGAAAAAGGTTAAAGTCTCACTTATTGATGATTATTGAAATCGCAAGACCTGCAACTATCGGATATTTGAGTCAATACTTCACAAGAAAATTAAATGCTTAAAATGTACTAGCTAAAGAGAAATAACAAATTCTTAAGGGGGATTATAACATTTAAACGGTTCAACAAAACTAAGAGTTTCGCTATAAAAAGGCTGTTTTTATTTTTAGAAGATTTCATTTTTTTTCTTTAGTATCTGCAAAAAAGTATTAGGCGATTTGAAGCAATATCGTAAACGTCCCCACAGTAATAAACCAGCCATACATTCGACAGCGTAAACTCAAATAACATCAGTATTTAAAACAAGGTGGTGTGGATTAATATTTTCTGAAATTAAACTGATGATGATGATGATAGTAGTTTCTTTCCTCAAAAGTCGATACTTTTAAAGTACAAAGTTGTTTACTTGTTTTTGTTCCGTCTACAACCAAAAACATTGTCGTGCAACTTGTGCGTGAACAAGAGTTGTGGAGTATCTTTGCTTACATTTCGACACCAGAAGGGAGAAGTTGCAGGCGTCTGCTGTGTGAGAACCTCTCAATAGTGGTTTGGGAGTGCTGTGTGAATCTTTGTCAAGGGTATGTTACCATCTGGGCCGCTTTGGCCATGATAAGGCTCAAGTACAAGGTCTTGGACTTTTTCCTTTTTTTTTTTTTTTTTTTTTTCTGTGTGCGCGTCTGTGTGTTTCAGCCAAACGCTGCATCACTTATCTGGCCTTGACATTTTCACTTTGATTGCCTTCACTCACAGAAATTAAGAAGCTTGTATAGCAGCAGGTCCTCTTGTCACTGGTGTTTACGGAATAATGTCGTACTTGTAGCACAACTAAACGCCAACATTCAACCATCCCATTCAAATATGCCGGAACAAACCACATGTTCATATCTGCAAAAGTCTGCTTTATAATGTTTGTTTTGTCATCTAAAGTTTTTTTTTTCCTCGTTTACTATTGACAAATATTAGGAAAACAATCACCGCCACAGTGCCCCCGGTGTGTCGGAGTGGCACCACCATTTATTTGCAAATGCCTCGTAGCATCTTTTCCTATATTAGGTCACATCAATGCTTTTACTGTTGTCTTCCCACCGAGCGGGTGATCGGATCTAGTGATGGACTTTGCTACTCTTGTCATGTGGATGTGCACAATGCTCCTTTCACAAATATATCTATCTATATATATAGATATGTATATAGAGCATCATTATCGTAACCTCTGGCAACCTGTGTCATTATCATATAAGTTGGTGCCGCAGGACTGTTAAATAAACCAATGCTAAAAAAAAAGAAGTTTTTTTTAGAGAATCTCTTCTATTAGAATACAACTGTAGCCCTTAGCTAGACTAGCAATGCTGAAACACATCAGTAATCTTAGCATTGCGCCAATGTGTCGACTAAGTATCGCTACAATAGCATAAAAAAGTTAACACTAACCGTATATTTTCTTTAACCGCATTTAGCAAATCATCAACACACATTCTAGAATCTCTTCTTATTGAGATTAACATTTCACAAAGTGTTTTTTAAAGTCACAAACACGGCTCTAAACTAAATAAGATGAAAACCATAAAAGTATTACACTTTAATGTCGTTGTGAATCAAAACCATGCAGATCGACCTCCAGGTTAACATGAATGGGGGAAAATATTTTCTTTATTATGAATTATTATTAATAATTCTCTCACTGTGTCTGTAGATTACTAATACCTACAACTGCTGCAACATTTTAAACATCATCTTGGATTAAGGAAAATGAAACGACTAGTCGAGACACTTCAGAGCTACAAATGAAACCATTTTCAAAGTTTGTCGAAGAAAACCAACTCGCACTGAAGCACATAGTGGTGGTCGACTCAATACTTGAGAAAAATATCGCCGTCATTGTTAACACAATATAGGATTTTCTCGTGGTGTCAGTACAGAATAAAAGAATGACATAAGATAACACAAGTTTTCTTAGTTTTCTGTCGCACATGTGTTGTCTTTGGTCTGATTTGACTTCCTAAGGTGATGACACTGAGACTCTGTGCGTTAAGCAAATTAAGCTAAGATAATGCATCACTTTGTCACCTTCAGCTCAAAAACACAGACTCCCTTCATCTCCATTATTTTTAATGAGGTGTCACTTATATTCATGTACAGTGAGACAAAACTTCCCTTTGTGTTTGAAATAGTCTTGAGGAATAAGAGCGCATTCAGCGCTTGTTCCGCTTCCCCTCCAGGTTAAGAATTTTTGCATCATAAGGTCATTATGTGATGATTTACGGTGTGATAGAAGATGTGTTCTTCCAACAGAAGAAACTACAAGTGTTTACTTAGCAGCTCTCTGTTCTGTTTAAGAAGCCCTCTGGAATGTAGATGTGAGTGGGCCCTGGTCCACCGCCGGATTTTCAAGCACTGACGCTCACTTGCTTTGAAAGCACCTTACAGGATTGTCTTTTTTCCTTTGAACAATTCTTGTTTTTGCCCTTTAAAAGTCTTTAAAGTCGGTGTCTAACCTTAGTGAGTCGCCCTATGAAATCCTTATGACATTTCAAGCAAAGATAAACGATCAACAGTAGATGTATGTAGTCGATCCACATAGAATCCGGACCACGGTTCCCTCTGGTATTTTAAGTTTGGATTTTAAATAATAATTTGATCTTAATGTCATAATTACTGCTGCCAAGGAGATTATGTTTATGTCAGTGTTTCTTGTTTCTGTTTGTTAGCAAAATAACTCTTAACGACATTTTCAGAAAAGGCTGGTAATGGTTTAAACTAGATTTTGTTTAGTTTTTTTTTCTTCACAGAATCATCATTTATCTGTTTGGTTTCAAAATGCTCAAACTCCCTTGTCCGTCCAGAATTGGTTAATAAAGGTGTCATTTTTTAATCGCAGCATACAATTGAATAACCATTTAATGTAAACGTCAAATGATTATTGTGGTAAATTGTATTATTGTTCTGTCAGATTTGTAAGTAAGTAATTTTTATTTGTATAGCGCTTTTCCAGACCAGGGTCACAAAGCGCTTAAACAATCAAAACAATATTCAATAAAGTATATATTTTAAAGATCAAGATAAAACTGATAACACAACAGGAGTTCCAAAAAATCAAGGAAAAGCCTGAACAAATAGAAACGTCTTGGTGTTTCTTGAAGGAGTCAGTAGATCCATCAAGCGCAAAGAGAGAGGAAGATCGTTCCAAAGCTTAGGAGCAACAGCCTGAAAAGATTTCTCTCCTCTGGTCCTGAACCGTGTTCAGGAACCATCAGTAGATTCTGATCCACAGACCTCAGAGCCCGAGCTGGGGTGTTAGGCTGGATCAGATCAGTGATGTAAGGAGGAGTCTGACCATGAATAGATCTGAAAGTAAGAACCAGAATTTTAAAGTTGATCCTGAAAGAAACTAGAAGCCAGTGAAGAGTTTTATTTACTAGATTTGCAAGTTGACAGAACCTTTTTTTTTGTTTTGCTTTGAGCATAACAACATGAAAGTTGTTTCGTGGATTGGATTTTACGCTTTGAAAAGTACACTTTTTTTCTAGCTTTCCTAAATTGGGCATCATATAGATTTGATCTAGTTTAAAATGAAAATAACCAGTGGTCCATCTTCTTCCTGTGTTCTACAGCAACCTCCTTATCTTTAATCATCTGTCTTCCTTTTATATCTCCATCTACAACATTCTTGTCCAAACCATTTATTAGAATAATTTTGATCACCAGTAATGTAAAAACAAAACCTGAATCATTCTCCTCCTTGTCTCCAAATATCTCTTCTTTCTCTGAAAGACTCATTTATGATCTTTGCCTTTAGTAATCACTAACCCTCCCCCAAAAAAAGAAATTCTTGGCATGTTGAACTCTGACTTTTATAACTTGTTTCTTGTCTTTTTCACCACAAACTTCTGTCTCAGTTTTGGCCAAAACATTTCTTGCACACATTGTCTACACCAGGGGTCGGCAACCTTTGTTATGTAATAAAAAATATAATGAGAAAAATATTAAAACTAACTCGGAGCGGCAAAATCTTTTTGACAGATAAACCGTAGTTTAAAATGTAATAGTCCTATGAATGTATTGAACAAAAATGGTAAAAAAAATACATAACATTGATAGGATTTCTTTAACTCTTTACTCACTAGAAACATTTTAGATTGACAAAAAAAGGCTAAATGTAAAATATGTAAGTAAAAATACTGTTTAATTTAAATGTCAATGAGTTAGTTAACTATGTCCATAAACGATCTACTACTAGTTTAAAAACTAAAATAAAGGGTGGATATTTGTTCACGTCATTAATTTTTCTTCTTTCAAATTGTCGTCTCCAAGTTGTGAAGGAATAGTGGTGAATTCAGAGCAACGCAGAAAAATCCAAGCCCCTTCCCCCAGATGTTACACCCAGGATGAAAGGGGAAAAATATAATTCAAAGTACCTTAAAACCCACTAACTTTCATTTCACATCAATAAACGGTGTTTTATCGTTTGCTTGTTCATCTTTGCTGGAACATTAGAATCCATTTGACGGAACTTCTGCTGTACTATGATGTCAGTAAAACATCTAATGTAAAACATCGTGGCAGTTGGATCGTAATACGTCACATCTTTGTTTGCTCTGCGCTGAGTTTGATCAGACGCTTTTATGACCAAACATGGACTCGAGCGGCGAGTGACGCGTGTAATTAGGCGGAGTGATGAAGCTTCGTTCACGTCATCACTCGGCCTCAGAGAAAGCAGAAGGGCATGTTCGACGAAAACTATGTGTACAGTTTGTCTGAAAAAAATAATGAACGTCCCCGTCGAGTCTCAATGAAAGCCACGTCAGAAGCCAAACAATATATACAAATGGTTTATACATTCTTTCTCCGGTCTGATGACGGCACCTGTGTTTAATATACCTGTTCTTCTCGTACGGTCGGATTCTTTCCAAATCCTCTTTAGCCGACTTTGTTCCTCTTCAAATATTACTCCACTTTGATGGCCTTTAATGCGGCGACTTGTTCATGCTGGAGCTGCCGGGTCGCCGGGGAGAAGTAAACCGGTGTGAATAATACCGGTCACTCATCTTTTAACTCCGGAGACACGAGCGATGGCTTTTCGGCGGGCGGTCCGCTCGCTCTCGTCCTTTTCACCAGATGTCATCGCACGATAAAACCACACTACTCTTAATCAATGGCGACTGTTATTGAACCGTGTGTTATTCAGCCCAAGGAAATCTTATCAGATTTTTTAATATCACTTGCTACTGTCAATAATCTGAGCCTGAGCTATTTTTAACTGCCGGATTAAAACGACATCTCCCTGCACTTTCATCGAGTTCTGCCCTAGCACTCGTGCTTCCTCCAGCATTCCGAAAAAAACCTGCGTTCAGGTGAGATGGTGAGTCCAATTTATCTGTCGGTGAATAATTGTTTGTCTCTGTTCGTCATCGATGGACTGCTGATCTTTCTAAGGTGTCGAACTCGGGAGTATGTGACGTCATTTATTCAGGCTATTTTTGCATTTAGCATCTCTACACTTCACTTCCTGTATTGACTCTTTGATTTATGGAAGTCTCAACATCAATAGTTTCTTATCTCTTCTTGAAAACACTTTTGCCATCGTGACTCCAGATCTCAATATTCTTTACAAGGTAATCTGGTTTGTGATTTAAATCTATGTTGCATTTAATCTTGTGCATAATTACAGTAAGTACTTGTAAACCAGATAAAATGACTTGGATTTCCAGAAGTGTTGTGTCTGAGTGACGAGCAGAAGATGGATGTAATATATATATATTATATATAGTATGTTTACACTGAATATATCATGTTTTACCAGCTTCAGCTTGACCTTTCAAAGGTGATTCATTCTAGAACATGAGACGGGTCATGAGGAGAGCCACAATTAGATGAAGCACCTAATCATTACCAGGATAAACAAGACTAACATAAACCATACAGTACATAAGAACAAATGGTTCTTGCATGATAGAACCACGTCACAACATGTTGCGCAATAACAAAAATTCTCTTTAAAGTCAATGTTCTGTTTTTTTAATTACAGTGCAAAATGAACAATTGTTCGTGTATATAATCTGCTGAACTAAAAGTGAACCAGAGTTTAATGCATTAGTCTCACAGAAATACAGTTGTACATTGTAAACTTTGTGTTCTGCTTGTACTTTTGTACGAGAGTACATTCGTGAATAACCAAATAGCCTATTTATGGGAACATTACCAACATTTTTACCTTTTATTTTGCTTATTATTCATTCCATCAATACATCTTCCATACAAGTATTGCATATGATATTTTATAATAATTGATTAAATATACGTTTAAAACTTTATTGACAAGCCTTTTGTGCTGCCTTAGTTTCACACGTGTGTTTCAATTGACAAGAAGGTTTATGGCATCCAGAGAATTGTAACATCTAAAGGCAGGAATAAAAAGGTTTCCAATTATATAAATCATGAATGATGACGTCAAAGATTTGCTGAACACAAACGGTCAGAGATGGAGATGAATGACAAGAGCGGTGTACGATCCTAAATCGTTGAGCTCAGAGAGAGATTATTGAGTTAGAAAATGAGTTGGAAAAGTGATATTATTTTAGTTCAAAGGTGGGTCAGGCAGTATGCTGCTGTTTTAATATGTACAATTGTTTTCATTTCCATCTATTTTTTTTAGGTTAAACCTTTTTTTTTTCTCAATTAAAAGTTTACAATTTTGATCAACGACTACACAATAAAGAAATATACTTTATATAAGTAAGTTAGTAAGTAAGTAATTTATATTTATAGGGCGCTTTTCCAGACCAGGGTCACAAAGCGCTTAAACAGTCAAAACAATACTCACTAAGAAACAGACGCACTCACTTTCAGCCTAACAAAGTAATTTTCAAAAAATTCAAATCCAATAATTATTGACAACAACATTTATAATATTGGTCAAATATTTTATTCATAGTGAGTTAATTTACTATGTCCTGAGATCAAATGGTTGTACGGAGAAATAAGCAAAAAATTTCCCCGACATCATTGGACATCCATACATTGCCACCTATAGTATTTGGTTAGTCTGCATGTGCTGTTCTATTTGTGTGCCAAGACCGAGACGGGCTCGTGTCACTGGCTGATCCCCGTCACAAACCGTGACATCACTGCTCTAGTTTTGGCTGGTTTGTGGAACTAGCGTGTTACCTAACCGTTCGAAAGAACCGTGGATGCTTGACAGAATAAAGCAGAAGTGCAGCTCCGTCGATGCATCTGCAGTGGGCTTACAGCTAATTCTAATCCCCCCTAAGGCCTCCAGGCCAGTAAAGTAAGTGATATTGTACGGTCGACACCGAGTTGGTTCACGTCTGATGATCTTTTATCGGAGCCCGGTCCTTCTCGCTTGGGTCATGCTGGATTTCAAAGAAGGAGTTAAGCGATGGAAGGATTCCCGGTAAGATTAAAGTAGCGTCGGTAACCAGGTAGCGTCCCACTTAAGACTTCTCCCGCTCCCTTAGCTCGTCGTTTCTCTTATTGGCCTATGACCTTACCTGGAATGAGCCGAGCGAGGAAGGAGAATGTGGATTGCACACGCCTGATCAACAGCTGCCCATGCTTCGCAGTGTAACCGACACTGGCACAGAAGGAGTAGGGCACGTTTATTTATATAGGCGTCTTTTTATAGCTAATAAACTTAGCTGGACACGCTGGAAACAAAGTGGAAACAAAGTGGAAACATGTGATCGAGTCGTTTTTGAGTTGTGAGCGAAGAAGGATGAAACGCTACTTTTAAAGCAGGCAGCTCGGGTCAGAGGGAGAGAGAAGTGAGCGTTTAGTTTAGGTGAGGGGGCTGCTCCAGAGCCCGAGATGGCTTAAGATTGTTCTGGTCTTAGTGGGATTTTGAGGGTAATCTGGATAAGGACAGAAATATCCTGAAGGTGAATGGTGGAGAAAGTGCATGGCTTTCCTTCCGTGTGTCTCATAATGTGTGTGCAAATATGAGTCGCTGTGTATTTATTTGACCAGAATGGATTTTTATTTTCAATATGAAAGGACTCATCATGGGATGTCATCATCAACCTGGGTCGCAGTCATTGGGAGATGATTGTAGCCGACTTGATGAAGAGCTGATGTTTTCTTCCACAGAATCAAGTGGTGACTGTTTGTTTAGAGAACGTCACCGCTAACCTTTTTTTTTACACAAATAATCTGACAGCTGACCAATGCACAACCCGTAACTAGTAGTGTGTATTCGCAAGAATCTGGCGATGCGTATCATGATACAAGGGCAACGATGTATTGCAATACTGTAGAAACAATGTTGGTTGTTGTAGTATTGTCGAGTACTTGACTCTGGTGTTGCATAATTTACAGACAACATGAATCTTGATGAAGTTGTAACTGATTTATTTTGTTTTGAAACCAAAATATGTCTGGGGTCAACTGTATCCTCTCGTCCTCAGTCACCCCCAGGATCTTAGTTAGTATTTTAATGCGTTTGAGTTAAATTGCATCTCAAAAATGTTAATTGTAAATAGAAAAATAAATATAACTAAACGTTTTTGAATGTAAACCATAATGTAAATGATAATGATTAAAAACATTTTTTAATAATGGATATAGTGCTGTTATATAAATGATAAATGATGTTTCTTTTGATGACATCGTATCATTTATATAGAAGTGTATCGATTTATTTTTCATAGGCAATTTCAATGTATATCAATGTTATACACTGAAATTATTGCTTCTGAGAATGAGCAACAAAAATGGATAAAAGCCTTTATATGAATAATGTAATTCTGTTTTATTTCATATGTTTCGATCCGAAGGTTAGTTGATGTAAAGAATTCTCAAAGGGACTCAAGGAAAAAATATATGTTCCCAAAAATGTTTTATCGTTTTAAAACCTGTCATCTTTTTTCATGTTTTATGTTGATATTCATGTACTGAACGTTTTTATATATTTTTGCATTAGATATATATATATATATAGATATATATTCGTTCAGAGTCTCACCCTGGTCACAGGACCTCAGCTACGCCCTTATTTTCTGTGACCCACTCACAGCATTGGAAGGTTATGTGAGCACTATGAGCATCTTCTGCTCTGATGTCACACTTGTACACAATACTCCTTTTGGGTCGATGAAGAAATGTAAGAACACTCAGTCGAGATGGCTTCCGTTCATTCATTCATTAGTGTCTTCAATTGTGCAAGTGTTTTCCCTTCCTTTTGGTCTGTGTGGCAACTTCACTAAAACACGCTTCGCAAACATACCTGTTGGTTTGTTCGCTGAGCAGAAAGAGTGAAGTAACTTTACTGTTTGTTTTTAATCCTCAGAGGTCATTGGACATTCACTGCTGAAGTTAATTCTCATTTTGAGATCCCAAAAAATGTTTTAAAACGGGCTATATTAAATATGATAAAATATAAAAGACGCCTCTTTCTCCCTATGCCTTTTTTTTGTAAATGAAAAAAATAAAATTGTAATTGAAACAATCAGATGTTATTTACAATTGTGTTTTTGCAAAACCCCCCCAAATAAACCCTTGTTCTTTTGGCCTGCAGGACGTTCACATTTTTGCTCAGCGAGGTTCCTATTTAGTGCTTTCAGGCAGAGAAAGAGAGAGAGAGAGAGAGGGAGAGAGAGAGAGAGAGAGAGAGAGAGAGCGAAATCCACCACGAGCGAGGATGTTCTGGGTCTGACTGATCCATGGCCTAGATTCCCTCACTCGAGCAGTGACTCAACTCCAGTCTTCTGCCTGGCTGACTGTGGGCATCAGACATGTGGAAGGAGCCCGAACACACACTGTCAAACTTATTTTTCTAATTGGGTGAAGTGTCGTTAAATCGGAGGCGAGGGTCTGATTCGTGGTCTGCTCTGGGGGGCTGCTTGTTGATTCCACCGTCTGTCTTTCCATTTGTGCTGCGATTCGCATCAATATGTTGCATTTTAAAATCAATTCAAAGCTGAATTTCATGAATATATTTTGATATTTTGTAAGTAAAAACTCCCTGAAGTTGGAGGTACTTTAACTCAAGCTCAACTTGTGTGGCCATTGTTGCTTTATCATTCAGATATTAACTGACAAGTTCTCAATATTAAATATTTTTGTTCTTGGGGGAAACCCAGACTTTCTCTTTTGCCGTGTTCCAGATGTTAGGGAGCGAAATCGTTGGCCAATGTGTATGTTTGGTCTAGTTAGCATCTCTTTCCGACCCAATGGATCTGATGCTTAATTGTTTAATTCATCAATTAAAATGATGGAAAACTGTTTGTTTGAGTATTATTTTTATTAATTATAATGTGTCTTGGATTGTGTTAGTTCCCCATTTTCTGATATTACCAAGTATGTTTTAGAACTTGATTAAACGCATAGTTCCCTGCTATATAATAATACATGTGTTAACATATATTAATAATAAATCCAAAATAAATAAGGCAACAAACAAAAACAGGATTCAATACAACAAAACGTTTGGATGCATATCTTTACTTTCATGATATGTATCTATGTCTATAATCAGTCTGATATAAGTGTGTTTATTATGGCTCTTTTTTTATTTTACATCTATTATCCAAGACAAAAAACTGAAGAGCTACAAATTATAAAGAGGACATTTATTCCTCAACAAATAATGTTAAGTTTAATATATTATTTAGCCAATTGATCTGATTCTATGGATTGTAGAACGACCTTTTTGACCTCATCACAGTGATGTTAACACTTAATGATTATCTCTACTATCAGATGCACTTGACAGCTTCGTGCGATGAGAACTATGGTTTCAGATTTCCAAGTGTTTCATTACCTCCCTGAAACTTACAAGGGTTCCTTATTTTGTAATTACAGTTAATGACAATGTTATTATCTGACTCACAGGTGTGTGAAATATTTGAGGGAAGAAATCATCAACACTTAAGTACTTTGACGTTATCATGTCCATCATTGTCTTGGCAAGTTTGCTTGACGTCAAGAACTTTGTGTCACTTCCTTTCTCGGTGAACGGATAAGAATCATAGCCATGAAGTGAACCACCGAGAAATGATAAACCGAGGGCGTCATCTTTGGAGATCAGATTAAAGATGTGAATCAGAAGATGTAAAACTGAAACATCTTTCTTTGTTGTAAGAGCTTTGTCAGGTTCCTGGTAATGTGCTGTAAATGAGTTTTTCTGGGGAAGAGTCCAACGATCGCCTTCTGCAACTCTTGGCCAAGACAAAAGTGGCATCATACTCAAACCCTTATATGGCTTTGTTCGATGAATCTTTCCATTCTTTCTTTTCTGTCTTGCCTACGGTGTTGTAAAGATGGCTGTCAAGTGTTCAATGAATGAGGTGATGGCATGTCGCTCACATTAACTCCAATTACCGGCTCCAGCATGACGTGTTATTTACGGACGAGAGAAAAACTTTAATTTAATTGTTGACTCATCAAGTCACCTTGACGTTTCTAAGTGTGCTCATTTTCATATTTCAGCTTTTAAACCCCTCAAGAGCACAACAAGAACGTACATGGGTTCATATTGAGGCTTTCTTTTCGGGATGCGTTACGAACCGAAAACCCAGAACAAACACTAGACTATGTCACACTAGCGCGCTAATGCTTACACTTACTTAACATGTCGCATTATGGCCAGCGTGCCAACGCATCCAATAACAAGCTTTTTTCCTGCGGAGCCATTTTAGTTTCCTGTCAAAATTAATAAAAAGAAAATAATGTATAGCGACAAATATGAGACGCTACTTTGTGTGACTTCTAATGAATACTGTGTTCTGAAAAACAATGTTGATAAATGATGACAAAATACTTTAAATTCTTGATAAATCCTGGATCTCGGTTGGTTCTCCACGCTGTTGCTCTATATGAGTGAGTTACTGTAGAGATATACACTTGTAAATTAAGACGATACACATGTTTACAGTGGTGACATGTCCAGTGGGAGTTTGGGTCATTTTCTCATGGACCTTGGTATCATTTGTCCCACAATTACTTGGAATTCCACTGAGAAGTGGTGAGGAAAAATGTTGTGTTGTTTTGTCTCTTTGTTTGTTCACCATTCACATGGTTTCTTTGCTGCCGTGTGTAACCTGTATAACCTCTTTCATGTAGATTTATTATTTAGTGGATAACTGTTTGATTCGTCCAATCAGGTGCCACTTTAAACTTGTGACGGCCACGTGATTGGCTTTAAAACTAACCATTGAACTTCGTCTAACTCGATAAATGATGCGTTAACAGCTTCAGGCTATTGGCAACTCTTCTTACGTTGCTTTGATTTCGAAGTATTTGAGTATTTGTAAGCTTAAGGACACATTTGTTAAGCAGATATAAAGTAGTCCATCAGGCGATTTTATTTTTAAGAGATACCAAAACATGAGATTTTGCTGAGTTTACATCACTTGTTCTACTTATAAGTCAGTGTAATATAGTCCATTATGTACTGATTCTCAAGACTCTCATAAATCATTGCAATGTATACGAAGAAGAGCAAGGTTTCACTTGAACACCCTGTTCAAACAAATGTCCAAGTCTCAACCTACATTTATTTAAAAAAAGATTTTCATTCTTCACAGTCCGGTAGAAGCGAACGTTCCGATGATGAATATATATATATATTGTGTAAAAAGATCACTCTTTCCTGCAAGAGATATCATAGCAAAACTATTTTCTTCTTCGAGCGTTTGACTCATTTTCAGCTATTTGGTGTAACTAAGTGATTAATCCTGCTAATGTGGCCCACTATAAGTGAGCACAGATGACGGTGGATCCGCTCCGACGAACAACAAGTCGCTCACGGACTGGTTTGTGATCTCTGAGTGACTCGTCACTGCGTGAGAGATCCAACCGTCTCTGACGGTGGTTCCACCTGTCTGTTACGCAGCGTGTCTCGCATCTGTCACCGATGATTTATGCGTTTCATTCACTCGTTTGGACTTGGCAAACACACACGAGAAATTGCGTCACCGTTTTAGAAAAAAAGTGCAACCAGAAGTACAGCTGTGTTCTCAGACTATTGTCTTTTGTTAACATTTGTCTTCCCCCTGACTCTGCATTAGAGATTTCAAAATAAAACGCCTTTTCACGATGAACAGCACGTTTGTTCGCTAGTGTCTGTGATTTAAACACTGTAGTTTTATCCCCTTCTTAGGCAGAAATAATATTTATTATAGCCCAAAAAAACGTCATTAAATAGTTGTGGTGAGAATTTAAATAGTCAGGGTTTTATATTTGAAACATATTTTTTATCCCGACGTCCTCGTCACATAAAACACATAAACAGTATTTATAATAAAAACCATAAACCATTCTTTTTTATATATATATATACATCAGTTTAATGTATTGTGAATCCCTTTCATCTAACATTGTTCTTATCCACATATTTTAATTTTCTCTTATTAGTACATTGATTTATTTTTTTAATCAAACAAAAGTCAATAAAATGAAGTATAACAAAGATTATTTTTAAATCTTTAACAAGAGCAAATGAATATATAACTCTTGTTTTGTTCCATTCAATCTATTGGTTATTAATGTAATTTATTTCCATTTAATTTAAATCCAAAAAGAAGCACATTTCTCCAACTTCTGTCTTTAGTAATAAAGTACAACCCTTAAAGGTAATATTTTAGAATAAAAATACTTTTCTTTAGACTATATCTGGCTCATTACAACAGATCTAAAGATCGCTGCTTTCTCCACTCTGGGTCGTAAGAAGCTGTTTACTCATTCTATCTCTCACTGCTGACGTCGGAGCGTTGAACAATGTCATCCAATTTCCTGTTTTTCACTTTAGTGGAAAGCCACTTTCCTCGTGTGTTTGTTGTAGTGTGCATGTGTCCGTCTGAGGGAGTCAAGACGGAATAAGCGGTGGGCTGGAAGAGATGGACAATCTGTATAGGGGGGCCGCGAGCAGAACGCAGGGTCAAAGGTCGATTAAGAATTTAAATAAAGAATACATCGGATAAAATAAGTGAGATTTTTAGGGGGATATTTATCTCTGAAAATAATGCTGGCTCAGCTAAAATGTTTAGTCAGACTTTTATATGAAAGACAGTCGAGAGGTTTTCTTTAGGATTTCCTCAACCTCTCCTTGTGTGCTGAGGTGATGGACAGACATGGAAGATTTTCACTTAAAGTTGTCACTTTTCCCATATGCTTTTTAAAGGGAGTTATTCACCTTTCATCTTTTTTTCATTTCTTCCACTGACCTCATCCAAGTAATAATAATGACAGGAGTTTTGAATTTGTGCTCAGAAGTTTTTATTGATAAATTGTCGTAATTACATTAGAACGCATCAAAAGGAAGGAATAGAAAGATGAACATGTGTTTCTCGAGTTGGACTTGTTGATGTTGGACCACGGGTCGCTCACAGTACTAGCTAAAATGATCAAATTAAAATGAAAAAAAAAAAAAAGAAGTATTTATTTCTAAGTAAATTGAGAATACTTCATATGTACAATGTTTGTTGATGTATCTTGACACACCATGTGAGCCCATGACACACAACACAATGAACTATCTTCATTTTGACGGAGTCATTTGGGTCGATGGAATCAGAACATTTAATCAGTTTAATTCATCCTCAAAATGTCAAATTAGATCTCCATTATTTTTTAACATCGTTTTCCTAGACGGCGTAGTGTCAATGAAGCTATAAATGTTCTCGAACTGACCGAATAAAATACCTTAAATCAACGGAAATGAGGGAAAATAAGGCCAAATTGAACAAGAATAAGGTGAAACATATTTGTGGGTTAAGGGTCGGTGTCGTAAAGAAGCCGATCTTATCCGACTGGCTGCTTCAGATACCAATTTAAGTGATGGGATGGATGATGGGCTGACGTCATGCGATCTATCCGCACTATCAACGTGTTAATGTACGAGCACATGTTCAGTAACGTCCTCTCCACGACAACATCCGCAGCATCTCACCCATCACACAGTCGACTGCATTTGAAACGCAACAAACGGCAGCGAAGAAAATGGAAACGGGCCGGTCGATCTTTCTGTTTCAAGCCACCTTTAGAGTGTCGTTTCTGTGCCCTCTTTCAACCGTCCTGGCAGCAGAGTTGTCCTTTTTTTTTCTAAAGGTTAAAATGACGTCCTTTAAGCCACAAACTTCCTGTAGCGGCAGCCACGAATCCGTCTGAGTTATTGTAGGAAAGTTGAGTTTGAGTCACGTCAATGGTGTGATTCTCGGAGCGGGATCCCTGGATGACTGGTCCAAGCCAAGCGTATTTCCATGGAGTGGCGCTCTCGGTGACGTATGAACACACTCCAATGTCGGCGCTGCCTGACTGCCCTACTTGCTCACTCACTTCCTGTACTTTGTTTGCCTCTGGTCCAGTGCCAGTGTGATGTTTATGGAATGCAAATACTTGGCTGAATGATTCATTGCAGAGCGACGTTCACTGTACGAGAGCAGTATGTCGCCCGGAGAGCAGGGCAGCCCTACATCTGTGTGTGTGTGTGTGTGTGTGCGAGAGGCCATCGGAGTTACACAACCACAATTGCTATGCTTGTGTCAGTGTCAGTTAGAGAGAGACGTCTCTCTGGATGGAGACGGAGCGAGGATCCTCCAGGCCTCACGGAACGGGAGGCCCTGTGGCCAGAGCCCTTACGTCAAGGCCCTGACCTCAGCGACTTCACTGACAAACGCAAGTGCAGTGAAAGCGCAGCAGTGTGTGTTTGTGTCCATCCGTGGCATTTGTCCACAGAAAAGAGGGACTGTTCCGTCTTACCTCTGCAGGAAATGAAACGCCGGGTTGAATCTTTAATCACAGTTTATAAATATGAAGACTGAATGATTTATTCTGACGTGCGTCAGAGGGACTAGGGTCGTATCTAACGGCAGTTAATGAAGAACACTTCATTTTAGTTGATGAGTTGTCTGGTTTTTGGTGCGTTTGGATTGCCAACCTTTCCAGGGTGTCCCTCGCTTGATCGGCAATAAACGCGTTCCGGTTCTTGTCCGGTGTTGTAAAGACAAAACGGGACATTTTTGTGGTGTTGACCTGAAAAATTAGAATAAATTAAAGGAATTTAAATGAAAAATAAATGAATACAATTTTAAAAAAAGAACCTCAAGAGTCCTTTCTAACCATATTTTGTCATGAAAAAGAACGGTTCAGATATTTAATTATTTTAATCAACTATCTTAAGAATCCATTTTTATTTGCTCACTTAACTTGTTTCCTTTTATTCCACTGTATTTTATTTACCCCATTTATTTAGTCATTCTATTCTTCTGTAAACCCTACAAAAAAAGTAATGTGTTGTGATGGAAATACTGGAAATAAATGTGTTCTGGTTCTGGCTTTAATAGTTTAAAAAAAATGTAATCTTTAAACTTTGATGCTCCTTTTTCTTTTACGATCGATGGATGATTTGAAAGACATCAAATCTGATTGTTAAAGTAAAGGTATTTTGATTTGACGTAACATTTTGGGTAGAAAAATGAGTCGAATGTATTAAAATAAATGTGGTCAGATAAAATTGTATAAAATAACTTAATAACATGAATCACAATTAGATGATTACTTCCTTAACTAAACTAAACATCATTCTAACTATCTAAGCAACATCTTTTTTTTTTTTCTTTTTAAACCCATATTTACCCGTGAGGGTCTTATTTTTACTTGTCAATGCCTGAGCACATAAACAAAACCCGGTCTATATATTTGCGAAGCGGCCAAACTCTCAAACAAACATGCATTCTGTCTAGTGTACACATGAGCTTATCATGCGACCGGGTCCTCGTGTCAGCGGAGAATCAGATGATCAGAGCATCAGCTCGCAGCCATGTCTTTCTTGTGGACGCTACAACAAATGGCCCAGTGTCGCGATGACGTCAATTTGGCCGCAACCACGGGCTAATCAGCTTTGCTGTGTCTTTGTTGTTTCACCGCACTCGCGAAAGGCTTACAATTTAGCAAGAGGCTGATTTGCTGCTGCCCGGCACACTCGCACATTCCTTCCTGTATTCCACTTCACATGTGCAGATTGTTTATGGAGAGGAGAAATTCTAAAGGGATGGCGTTCCACCAGGGGCTTGGTTGCTATGGTTATTAACCCCTGAGCTGGGATACATTCAGGAGGAAGGAAGCTAAATTATTTGCAGACAGCACCAGAGTTTACTAGCGAAACAAATATACATTGATTAGATTGTATTGGAATCTTTCCGATGCGTTTAAATAATATTTAACACAATAAAGATGTTTCCGTTACAATAATAAGAGATGTACTTGCCAGTAAACTTTTCCTCTTCCTCCCGCCTTATTTACCAGATCTTATCTCCGATTTCACCAGACGTTGTCCCATTGTTGATGCATATTTAAGTGTCTTACTCAAAACTCTCTTGCCAAGGTTTCCTGGATTGTAGTAGTCTTGCTGTTCAAATTTGCTTCACTTCTAAAACGTCTTAATTATTTATTTATTTTTGCTAGAGGAAGAAAACATTAATATTATCACAACAATACTCACAAAAATTGGCGACAACTAAAAATAATGATGTTATAGTAAATAAAATGAATAAAAACAAGTAATGTAATATAGTAATAAGTGCATTATTTTATTTAGAATATCCAGAAATGTCTTAGAAATGGTCACAATTTGAGGCAAAAGTAGAATGAATGCAATAAATATGATCTGTATTAACAATATGATGAAAGAATCATTGAGGTCAATAGAAACATAAATAGTAAAAGATACAATACAATTCAAAGAAGCTTGAAACAAATTGATCATTACTTCATAATCAATTTCAAAGACTGATGGAGGCTGCAACATTGCATACAAAAGGGCCACGTTTGGCCCCACGCCATTGGCTATGGTTACAGAATAATTTTATCGATATTCATGATTATGTAGTTGCTATTCTGAGCAACTATAGAGATTGAAAAAAATGTTAATGTCTTGAATGTAAATGTGATAATTGAATGTGGAAAATGACTGGAGGCTTGTTCATTGTACCAAATTTATTCCATGGAAGCAAAACAATGACATGGTTTTATGACCTCAATGCATTAATGTCAGTAATACATATTTCAAAGTGGAACTATGAATCCGGTTCTGAGGTCCAGTTATTAGCCTGGTCATGACGTGATATTGAAATTCACTTGTTCTTCAGGCTTTATCATAATAAATGTGCAAAAATAAAGTAGTTCATTCAAATATGTCTTTGATTTATACTTTATTTTCCATATTTGACAGTTTGTTTCATTCTTTTGTTTGCAGACCACGGTGAAGGAGGTGAAATTTGGACCAATGAAGTTATTTAAAGACCCGCTTCAGGTACAGCATCCCATCAACTAAGAATTTAACCTATTGCTTCTTTGCATGTATTCATTGTTGTTGCTGATATTCGTTGTGTAGTGGGTGAACTTGTCGAGGGTAGAATGACTTTGTAGTGCAAACTAAATTTTGGCTATCAACGTTCAAAGGAAACTTCTTGTATGTTTTGCTTAACAATATCAATATTGAGTGTTTAAAAGAGTAAAAGAGTTGCATTGTTTGAATTCAAATGTCACCAAGGATTCGTGTTGGTTACAAGCTCCTAGTATTTGTTTCCCTGGTATAAATGAATGAATAGAGGAGATGAAAGATCATTCGCCATGTGCTATTCCTCAAAGTCAACTTCTCCGTAATCGAATGTTGGCTGTTAAGCGATAAATGCTGTCACCCTTGAAAGGTCCTAATGTCCTGTGGAAAATATATTTTTCTCTCATCACTCCCGTGTTGCACGAAGCAGATATGCGAGCAGGGAAACTACCTTCACTGACGTCAGCGAGCGTTCTGATGCTATCAGAGGACCCATAGAAGTCAGACGGCCTCAACACAATGAAGATCATGGGACCGCAGTTGCATGGGTGAAAAATCCCACTAAGTTAAAAAAAACAAGGTTAAAATCAGTCAAACGGACGACTATCACGCTGACATTCCACACATTGTTGCTGTTCTTAGCTGCGCCATGTAATTGTTATTGTTGTGGGAGAAGAAATCCAAAACGTTTTCTTGCTAAACGCTGAGGTCTGCTCACGTCATGTTCTCTCAGCTAAATCCGATTTACGCCCTTCATTACTTTGCTCGCTCACTACCTTCTTCTATCCGTCACGATACTAGGAATCGGCTCCAACCTGTTTTTAAGCAACAGAACCAAGTTTTTCAAATAAATTGGTAACAAATATACAATTCATTAGGGAGTATTGGCAAGAATCCGTTGCTACAAGTTATATCACGATATATGGACAACCATACAATATATTGTGATACTATAGGAACATATTTGTAGTATTGTCGAGTACTTGACTCTGGTGTTGCAGTATTTACAGACCACATGACTTTTGACGAAGTTGTAACTGCTTTCATTTGTTTCGAAACCGAAAGCAGTCCAAACATCAGGTTTAAAAGCTGCTGGAGTCGACTGTATCCTCTTGTCCTCAGTCATTGCCAGGATCTTGTGGGATTTAATAGCCCGTTGGCTACGGAGGACCGATCTTTAATTGCAACAAAAAACAGCATGAATATTTTCATGTCAAATGTAAATCAAATTAGAAAATGAATTATTTTATTGACACTTTATTCAAACATTAAGCATAAAAGAACTATGATCAAATTTAAAACATGATTTAAAAGATAAAAATTCAAATTAGATCAACGCAGCACTGTTGAATATCGATAGATTATTTAGGAATGTAGGGTATGATAAAGAAAAATCACAATATTTAAGTGTATTGAGATTTTCTTAAACCCCTGCACGTCATTCTTCAGCTGAATGTAAACCGTAAAAGTCATCATAGAAAAGTGTCGGCTTTATTGTCCGATGCCCTTCAGCGCGACCGCGGTAGGAAAGCGCGCCGGAGAGATATCCCCTTCCTGTTTTTGTCACTCGCGGCTGGTCGTGTCGTGCCCTCCTCGCGTCGCAGTGGACCACCACCTCCGAGGCTGACCACAACTTTTATTGCTTTATTTTATCTCCATGAAAGTTTTTTTATCTTAAGCATGCTTGTTACTCCCCTGCTGCAGGAATGTTGTCTTTTAAACCAAAAACCCCAATGTGGAATTCCGGTCTCATTCCTGGAGCGTACCTTGCATAGCTGCAGAGCGTCGGTGCTGATGTATTTATGACCGGGACACTCAACTGCTGCTTGTAAGTCATGTGTTGAATATGGTCTGCATTAGCATCTCACAGGAGAGACGTGTACTATCTGCTTCTGGATTTGGAACTCCAAGTGAAATCTCCGGCAGCTCTATTCCGTCATTGTCGAGGCGAGTAACCCCAGTAAAAGTTGGATCTTCGTGCCGGGACTTACAGGTGTGATGCAAAAAAAAGCCGAGGTGCAGAACAAACTTTCCCTTCTTTATGTCGAATCCCCTGCAGCCAAGAGCCCGGAGATGACGTGGATCTTAGGGTGACTCATGAATCTCGCTGCAGCTCCTGGATGCGGGCCGGCATTTCTGGGTCCAGTATTATTAGTATATAATGGGTTATAAGAAAATACGCTGGCAGAGACGGAGGGTTCTCTCAATGGCTGCTCTGACGAGAGCAACTGCACTTTTTTTTTTTTTTTTGCCACAGGATTGGCAGAGTCGAGGGAGAGGCCTCGGCCAGCGAAGGCCGTCGCCGCGAACTCCGCCATAGATTACAGCGGCGGATAATAAAATCTCTGACGCATCCGAGCGCGGGCCGTGACTGATCAATCTAGAACTTTGCTCGCAGCCTGAGCTCAAGGAAGGAAAAGAGAACACGCCATTTAAATTGTCTTTTCATTTCCTTGTAGTTCAACCGCTAACAATTTAAGACGGAGTTTCAAAAATGATTGAAAAAGTCGGGTTTGATCATCTGATATTAGCATTACTTAGTCACAAAAATCAATACATATATCAATAATAAACTCCTTCTGAGGGGCTGAAGTGAAAGAATCTTCATCCCCCTGTGCGACTCCGTTTACTATATTTCATTTGATTTACATGGCTGACATTTTTTGGTTGGTTAAATGAAAGACTTTTCACGTTTGAAAGTAACAATGGGATTTAATAACATGGGAAATCCATGTTATTAAATTCAAACGACTGCAGCACAGCCAAGTAAACAAAGGTTGATCTGGTGAGAAATGACTGGACCTAAAATGAGACTTTTTGGCTGTAGATAAGTTGAGGAATTGAATCATGATTCATGTGTTTATTATTTTTGTGCAGATTTAATCCAAGTTTCTGAATCAAGTGCATGAACAGAGGTATTAAATATGTTGTATATTATTTTTATCTGTGTTTTTTATATAGAGAAATTCAAATCAGTGTCTCATAAAATAACTATGATACATGAAATCGGATAGAATTCTATGAATGGTCACTGAAACAAATTATTATTTTTTTTAAATCAGTCTTTAACAATGTTTTACAAACAAATGGGAACAGTTCAACTTCTTTTCTTTGCCAATATTGACTTGAAAACCAAAGATGCCCCAGTTTTTCTAACATTTATTTGTTGGTTGTTTATAATCTCAACATCCGTTAAACCAGGAAACGGGAGTCATGGTTTGGTATGTAGTTTTTGTAAATACTTAAATGGTAAAATGTTGTGTCCACATAAAGTGACGCGATTGGCCAGATCTTTCTATCAGAACATTTGTGTTTGAGAAAATGTAAATATAAGAAGTTATTACATCTTTATTAAATGTGCATGATGTTGAAACCTAAACTTTTTTTTTGTTGGAATGAAGCACCTGCCTCTGCTGGCGACATTAGAAAGCAGGTGACCCACCAGGTGAATTAAAAAAAATGTTGATTAAAAACCACATTTTTAGGCAGAAGCATCATATTGAGAAATCCATCGCTTGGTTTAGTCCAACACCTCGACATTAATCCTCTGGTTATTTTCGGACGACTAATTATATTGCAAAATGCTCGGAGGATTATACGTGACTCATTTGACCGAGTTTGTCCTCTCCACTGTCCACAGGTACTTTTAGTTTTTGCCAAAGAGGATAGTCAGAGTAATGGCTTCTGCTGGGCGTGCGAGAAGGCCAACTTCAGGTGCAGCACGGCCCGGACTCCGGAGTCGGCCCTCGAGTCCTTCATGGAGAAGCATCACGACCTCGTCATCATTGACCACAGACATTCCAGACACTTTGACGCTGAAGCACTATGCCGGTAGGCCTTTCATCACCTGTGTCGCACTTTTAACAAAGCATCTGAGTGACAACGAGTCTTTAAGCTCCTGCCATAATATTCCTCTACAAAAGTAAAAATGTATCCCAGTGTTTGTGACCAGCACGTTCCAGCTCATCATCCTCCCATGATTCAGCGTTTGGGCCGAACGTTTCCTTGCTAATCCGGCACAGAGGTCCCTCTGATAGAGAGACTTTATTTCCTTAAACCCTCTTTTCCCTGTAAACTTTGTTTTAAAGCTTGTGATTGATGCTTTGATGTCCGGGCCAAAGACACATTGGCGGTGTACAGAATGTTGAACTGCAACCGCTCCACTACACAGTGTACATTTTGTTTTCATCCATGTGATGATCATTATCTAACAGACTAGACTGTTTGTTCAATAGCAAGAGTGCCTTAATTCAGGAAAGAAAAAATAGATCAAGGAAAACATAGAAGTTTGTTTGTTGTTTTTTTTTACATTTTTGCACTGATTTAAAAAACAATAATTTATTGATTTCCTCCTTTATTACTGACCTGTGTCCATTTTATATCCTACAAATAAACCCTAAAATATGATTAAATGTCCTTTATTCTGTGATGAGAGTAGATTTCAATTATATTCTCCTTAGCCTTCAATTTGCGTTAGTGATGTAGTAGTGTACAAAAATATATTCCGATGGAAATATAAAATTCAGGAGTTTTAATGTACTTTATTTATTTAAATGAAAACCAATAAAAATATTTCAGCGACTAAAAGATAAATATTCATTAAACATATTAACTCGGTGATGATTTTCTTGGATTCAAACTTTTTCTGAATAGTCTTGACGTGTCAAAATCATATAAATATACTGTACGTGTGTGTGTGTGTGTGTATATATATATATATATATATTTATAAATATAATAATTTATAGAATAACCTATATATACATATTTAATAAATGACAGAGTTAAGTTAATTATTTAAATGTTATCTTTCTTGACACTCATTTTTCCTTACTAAAAATGATGTAATATTGTACACAAACAATCATATTAAAATCAAATACATTTGCACATGTTTGAGTTACATGCAAACGTTTAGTAAACCTGTATATTTTGGCCTGAAAGACAAATTAACTGAATATTTGCCTCGTAATATAAACAAACATTATTCTTAACTATAAAAGCTTGTTACTCTTAATAAAATAATCCAATTTGCATTTAATTTAATTAATACAATTCCTCAACAATTGTTAGTTGGATTGTTAGGAAAACCACTGTTTAATGTGTGTTACGTCTTTACAACATTGCAGAGTCTTTCAAATGTTTAAATTTAATTTGTAAGATTCAACGTCTGGACGCTACTGGTGTGAGCACGGCTGAAGTCAAACGGTCTGACTCCCGTCCCAGCGCTTCAGGAGCGTCTATCATCTGCTTCCAAGTGCACTCCAATAAATGAGAAACGAGCGGCGCTCGGCCGTACCACTCTCTATCTTTAGCTTCTGCCCAAACCAAAAACACATTTACAAACATTCATTTTCCCTGCCCGGGCCTGTATGTTAACCCTATTCATTTTGGCCGATCCATATGTTGAGCGTACACGCACGGGTCGGGACCGGGGAACTAAAGGGCCTTTTATGACCGTCGGCTGGGGGAAACCACAGGCGGATGAGTGTCCCCGTACACTGCATTCTTTCAGAGGCCTCGGCCCGCTCGCACTGCTCCACCACTGGGCCCTGCCTGCCTGGGAGAATCGGAGCGTGAAAAAAAAAGTGAAAAATACATTGATTTGATGCCATGGGGTTTTCCACCGGTCTGCTCTCTGGCTAAAAGGCTCCCTCTGTTTACATTCAGGTCAATTAGAGCGGTCAACTCTTCAGAAAACACTGTGATAGTCGCCGTTGTGAAGAGGTAAGTGCAACTCGCTGACCTCTTTTCTCTCGCCATCTCTTTTTTTTTTGTCAATGTTTGAGATCACCTTGCTGCTTCGATCGGCTCTGGTGGAGACGCCTGCAGCCGGTCATATGAAGCAGCTGATCTCCTCCCAGCGAGCATTTGTCACGGTGGTGTGTGTCTGTGTGTGTGTGTGTGTGTGTGTTAACATGTGTTCTATTTTTAAAAGGCCAGACAGAGAAGAAGCCTCTGTGATGCCCCTGATCAATGCCGGCTTTAATAGAGTAAGTGTTGTTTTAAATGTTGGCGCCCCCTCCGGCACTGAACCTATGACTCCCTGCCCCACATCCGTGTCGTTCTCTCTCTCTCGGTCAATTTAAGAACATCCCCTCGTCTCTCGCCGACTCTAATGTTCGACTCACGATATTGACTTGATCGCTGATTGATCTGCTCTACCTCAGAGATATGTGGAGAATGCCAATATGATGGCCTGCTATAATGAGCTGCTGCAGCTGGAGCACGGCGAGGTGCAGGCGCAGTTCAAACTGAGGTGAGGCGGCGTCTTCTCCACGCCAGACACACTTGTCGTTCTTTTACGCTGCCGTGTGTGTTAGTAGACGTCAAATAATCTTGTAGAATCATTATCGAAAGAACCCATACATTAATATATAATCTTAATTAAGTTAAGAGATTTAAATAGGACTCTTCTGTGATTGGTCACATATCAAGGTTTGTCACTTCGCGTCATCAATCTTGGAAGTCTCCACTGTCAAGTGACTTGTTGTATAAACAAATCGGGGAGTGATTACAGCTGGCAGGATGAGAGGTTAAGCCATTATTACGTCATAATGGACTCCGCTCTTGTAACCTCTCATTCGTCAAGGAGAACTTCATAAAGTAATAAAGTTAAAGTTAACTTTAACATTTGAAACATGTGACTAAGTTGGGTTCGCATATAAGTCACTATTTAACTTTTCCATACGTTTTATTTTGAGTACGCTTTCTATAATTATTATGTAATATTTGGTCTAATTAAATAATAAAATAAATTCCATAGTAGTGTGACCTGAAGAAGATTGTTGCTTGTTTATCACACTTACAATTTTCAGGTCATCAAGCAAATTTAGAAATGAGTCAAAGACGACACAAGTCGACACAAAATGCAGTTTTTAGTTTTTTTTATTGTTATGGGAGGAAATCTTCCAAAACCTATAAGTCAAATAGCTACATCCGATTGTTCCGTCAAATCAATAATCAATGAACGCGGTACTATTTCCAACAATTAAACTTGTGTAACTATGACGTTCCATGTAACGGAGCTGATGGCGTCACATGTCACTGTCGGGTCAGCAGATGGAGAAATGCGGACAGAAAATCACTGGTGCGGAAGAAAGTTCCCTCGGCGAGCAGTTGCTCCTCTATTTTAGACACGATGGTAATGAGTGGCGTTCGTGTGATGTTCTTGTGTCAGTTTTCTCAACGCACTCAGATTTCCTCCCACAGTCACAGGGTTAATCGATCACTTCAAATTGTCCGTAATTGTGAGAGTATGTAATAGACTGGAGAGATTTCCAGGGTGTCCCCCAGCAAATTATCCTGAGATTAATTTTAAGTTTAAATAATTGTGTTAATGAACTGTTTCCTGTCGTAGGGCTGGGAATGCTATTTTCACAGCGCTAGAACAAAGCCATGAGGCCATTGAAATCACCTCTGAAGATCAAGTCATCCAGGCAAGTTTATTTTTGGATCATGTCGCTGGTTTTATTCCAATAATATTTCAATTCCCCGTGTCCCCCTCTTCAGTATGTGAACCCTGCCTACGAGTCCATTATGGGCTATCAACAAGGAGAGCTTATAGGGAAAGAAATAATAGAAGTGCCTAAAAGTGAGAAGAATAAACCTGATCTTCTTGAAACGATAAACTCCTGCATACGTAAAGGAAAGGTAAGAAATGTCATTCTTCATGGTTTCATGTGAAATTCTTGGGTAGAATGAGTTTATTTTTGTCAAGTTTTTCAATATTAATTACCTTTTCAATACCTGGTCTGGGTTTTCTGCTGAGTTGTAGTGGAAAAAAAAGAAAAAAGACTTTATAACATAATAAGGAAAAGTCTCCTTGACTATGAATTGGATTATATTTATTTCAGTAGGTGTTGTACACTTAAAAAGTTCTTAAATTGAAACTGATAATTCAGGTAAACAATATCTGCCTGGTTTAAATTTAAATTTAAATTCAGAATATCAAAAATAATGAAATGGTTATTCCAGCATCTATTCTCACACATGTCTCTAGTTCAACACTGCAAAACACTGACCAGAAACTTTTTCCTTTAACTGAGAAAAATCTCTAAATTTAGGAAAATGATGTCACCACACGATCTGGAGTTTATAATCCATGCGTTTGTTTCTTCTCGTCTGGACTATTGTAACAGTTTATTTTCATGTCTAAACAAGAAGGAGCTATTAAGCCTGCAGTTAATACAAAACTCTGCAGCGAGAATTCCGACCTGCTCTAGTAAAATAACTCGCATTTCCCCGATCCTTAAAACTGCCAGTTTCTTTCAGGATCAATTTTAAAATTCTGGAGCTATTCATGGTCAGATTCCTCCTAACATCACTGATCTGATCCAGCCTTACACCCCAGCTCGGGCTCTGAAGTCTGTGGATCAGAATCTACTGATGGTTCCTGAACACGCTTCCAGACCAGAGGAGAGAAATCCTTCCAGACTGTTGCTCTAAGCTTTGGAACGATCTTCCTCTGTGTTTGATGATCTACTGACTCCTTCAAGAAACATTTTAAGATCTTTTTATTTGTTCAGGCTTTTCCTTGATTTTCTGAGACTCCTGTGTTGTTCTCAGTGTTATCTTGACCTTTTAAGTATATATTTTATTGAGTATTGTTTTGATTGTTTAAGCGCTTTGTGACCCTGGTCTGGGAAAGCGCTCTATAAATATAAATTACTTACTTACTTACTTACAATCTTAAAACCAGGACGTTTGATTACGAGGACAACAATAGTCAAGAAGATTTAAGTCCATAAAAATGAATTTACGTACAATACATTTCAAAATGTATGTATAAAAAGTATATATAAGTGAAATGGACATTATGAGTTTGCAACAAAAATTAAATAAATAAATCAAAAATATATTAAAGAACTAAGATTGAAACAAATGTATAAAAAAATGGATACATATTAAATTGCATATACATGGAATTGACGATATGAAATTGAAACAAAAATACAATAATAACGTTAAATAAAATAAATAAAATGTAAAGCCCAAATACATGATTCGGAAAATATGACATTATTACCAAAATACACAAATGGATTACTATTTGAGTCCATATGGACCATATTGAATAGAAATAAAATTACAATAAATAAATATTAATTCTATATACATGAAATAAACAACATTAGATAGAAACTAACGTACAATAAATTAATATTAAATTCAATATACATGAAATAAACGACATTACATGGAAACAAAAGTACAATAAATAAACATTAAATTCAATATACATGAAATAAACAGCATTAGATAGAAACTAATGTACAATAAATACATATTAAACTCAATATTCATGAAATAAACAACATTTGATAGAAACAAAAGTACAATAAATAGATGTTAAAGTCTGTACACATGAACATGAGTCTAGACGACTGGTCCAGAGCTACAGTTCATGTGCCAGAGAACCAGATAATAGCGGCGTGCTAATCTGACTACACAGAGATGGAAGGTCAGTCCTGGACAGAGGAACAGCAGGCCAGGTCTTTTCAAGCTCTGAGGTCTGTAGGTGAGGACATGAAACAAGAGGGCGGGCGACCCTGCGACTCTTTCAAAGCTCCGACTGTTGTATCATCACCTCAGCAGAGCCTCACGTTACTTTGGTCTTTTTTCAATCCAGTCGTTTTCTGCTTTTAAAGTTTATTGTAACAACAGATTACATGAGCGGTGGTTCTACTCTGTGTCTCTCTCCAACTGGTTAAACCAAATATTAGCCTTTTGGCTCAGCTCATTCTTCAGCAAGAAGCATCAGCAGAATCTTATAGTTTGTGGCCACGAGATATGAATTGAACATGAATCTCTGAATAAAAAAAAACACAACAACAGATGGTAAAAAGAATCTCTACTCTGACGTGTCCCTTGATGCCCAAGTTTGGGAGCAATATAAGACATGTTTAACCCTAAACTTTGAAATTTCCTTTTATTTTTCTTCTCACAGTTGCACTGACTCTTTTGTTTCTATTATCTAGATTTTTTTTCAACTGCAAAAAGTATTATAAAAAGTATTTGATTGTTGTTATTATTATTACTGTTATTTTTTCTTTTTTTTTCTTATTTTAATCATTTATAATACATGTTATTGCTCATCAATGAACTCTAAACTGTGCTTATAATACAGAAAGATCTATTGCATTAATAAATAATAATACAACTATCTCAAATATTGAACTGTTTTTCATGTTTGTTTTACTATAGCTTATTAAAGACTCAACTCATCTCAACTAAATCTAATATAAAGTACTTTCAATGTCATGTTATATATTTTAAAACCACAGACATGTGAAATTGAAAAAGACGTTTATGTAAAATGTGATATTTTTATTTTTTTATTTGTTTCATAATGGGACAAAAATGTTCCTTTTTCATAATAGTACAACAAGTACTCACCTAACAAAGAGTCTATTGATCGCCCCTCAAAACTTTGAAACATTTAAAAATATGAATAAATATATACTGAAAAATCATGAAATCATGTGTTATTATGATCATTTGTTGTTAAAGAAGGAGACAAACATGTTTCTGGTACGAGGTTGATGGTTAACATGATGCAGTGAGTTATAATCTTTAATTTTCCATGAATGTCTTCCTCCTCTTGTGTTCCAGGAGTGGCAGGGGATTTATTATGCCAAAAAGAAGAATGGAGATAACATTCTACAAAATGTGAAAATCACACCTGTAATTGGACAGGGAGGGTGAGTGATGATGACGTGACGGTGACGCACCTCGAGAGACGGACGTGACTTGACGACTCTTTTTTTTTCTTTCCCAGAAAAATTAGACACTATGTGTCTATCAACAGGCCTTTAAATGATAATAATAAGGTGAGGTCACAGTGTTTCGACGTAGACTTCACGCTCACAAACTTCTTCTCCTCCTTCAGAGCGATAAGACGAACGAACGTGTGCAGGCTGAGTCTCAAACAGGTGAGCTCCACATCCAGAAGCTATAAGAGAGTTCAAGTTCTGTTCAGCCACTTGCTCAATGTCTGCGGATAAGAAGCAACTGAATGAATAAATATTTAAGATAACTAAGGATATTTGAACAAAGAACATGTCTTGCAATATCCAGTGGTCAAATAATTTCTCAATACGCTTTTCTTTGTGGCTCAGTACACACTTTATCGTCGGAAATGTTTTTGAAAGCCTGTTTGCATCATAAAAAATGATAAGTTACACACAAAAAAAAGTTAAATATTGAATTTACTTTAACTTTTGAACCAAATCTGGGGAGATTTATTTTTTCCGAAGGTGCTTCCTAATCTTAAAGAAGTTTCCGATTGGCCGGTTGTGTTGTTTGGTTGCATAAGCCGCTAAATGACTCCCTCAGTGTGTGTGTGCCTGCGCACCAGTCGGAGTAAGGTGTTTTCCTCTCCCCAGACATCCAATCTAGTAAGCACAAAGACCGGCGGAAAGGCTCTCTGGACGTGAGATCCACGACATCTCGAGGGAGCGACGGTAAGATTGAGACGTGGAAACTTGTGCTGTTTGTTGTGAACGCGACGTGAAGCTTCTTTCGGTCGTCAATCAAATCCTGGTCGTTTGATTTGTGCCTCTCGTGCCATCAGGGAGTTCACAGCGAAGACATTCCTCCATGGCCCGGATCCACTCCATGACGATAGAAGCCCCCATCACCAAAGTACGCTTCCACACTCCCTTCCTCTCAGAGCCAGAAAACCATAGATTGTTAAACTTTTCCACAAACTCTCTTCATCCAGGTCCTGACATTAAACATAGAATCTATAAAAGCACTCAGAGAGCGCAGACATCAGCCAAGCTGCTCATTTATAGAACATTTTTTATCCAATAGCATGTCGCTGCATTTATTTTTACCTTAATAATTCGATAGAGTTTGAGTTAATGTTATAGAAATTAGGTTAATTTGTCTGTATTTTGAATTTTAGGCTAGGAATTTAAATTTAAATTGGACTTTTTAGAAATAACAAACTATTTTGTAAATGTTGTATATACTGTATATTTGTGTATTAACAAGTCTTTAAATGTAGATTCTTATTTAAGTATTTTATTCAATTTTTTGTTGTGTGCTCTTGCTTATTGTATTTTTCCCCTGATGCTGCCGTAACCAATATTTCCTCTTTTGGGTCTAAAGAACAAAAAAAAAATCTATCTCTATGTATTTGTTTAAAAATATCTATATATACTGTCTGTATATATGAAATCCTTCATTTAAAAAATATTCAATTGTTTTATTAAAATAAGTAAGAAAACGAATTAAACCTTTCAATATACAAATTATTATATAAAGAATTCAATAAAAACACATTCCAGCATTTAATACAGACATTGAATTAATCATTTGATGTCAATTTATAAATGGTATTAATAATGCAATTCTAAAAAATAATTTCAATAAAAAATGTAAACATTTAAATGTTTTATTCTTTAAAATATTTTGCATCAATAATTTATGAAGTTATGAAACAAGACAAGTCAATAGTTATGAAGCTGCTAATAATGACTAAATGTTATTTTGTCTTGATCCTGCAGGTGATCAACATCATCAACGCGGCGCAGGAGAGCAGTCCCATGCCTGTAGCCGAGGCCTTGGATCGCGTGCTGGAGATCCTGAGGACCACCGAGCTCTACTCTCCGGCGCTGGGCACCAAGGACGAAGACCCTCACACCAACGACCTTGTCGGTGGACTCATGACGGTGAGCGAGCGTCAGTGAAGTGTTGCTCAGTGGCTTCAATCTTTCTACATTGATATGATGAAACGAATTCGAATTCATATATATTTGCTTCAACTTGACCTAAATATGTATTTATCTTCCTGTCAATCATTAAAAGGTGACTTAGAAATGGAAATGTTGAAAGAGCTGAGCTTGTTGCTGCTTATTTGAGTAGAATAAATGCATTTGTTTGGTGTTTCACTAAAACTGTCAGCAGACATTAATATTTGCTTTTTAATCTTTAAATCACACTATATATATTTCTAATTAAGTTAGGGACATTTCTGAAAGTATTTTTTACTTAAAACCCACCAGAAATGGAAAATATTATTTATAATATTGATCAATAATATAAACATTATTTAAACTTCAGACTACATTTCAGTCTATTCTAGATGGTTGAGTTGAGGTTTTTTTCTAATACAATCTATTAAATTAAAGATAAAAAAGCTGAAATTATGAAACTCATTTTCTTGCATTCTTTCAATTTATTGTAAATTTTGTAATAATAAAATGTCACAAATCATCAAATAAATTCAGAATTATAAAAATATATTTAGGGAACAATTGTGCCTCAACCTTCTCAAATATTCAATAATTTTCTATGAGTTTTAATATAAAACTCGGAAAACATTACAAATAAATGTATTCAATTTAACAATGCCAGTATGGTCATTATAATAATAATATGGTAGTTATATGAAGAGCTGTCTAAATATACACTTCCTTGTGATAAATTAATGACTGTTATAATAAAAAATATATTTTGATTCATGTTTATTCAATATATAATATCAAATTTACAGATTCTGTGAGCAAGTGTAGCCTTTTTGTCAAACTTTTTTTTAATGTTCTTCTTGTGCTTGTCTGGGTGAAAACAATGGTCAGTAACATCTGAAGTGGACATCGATCGGTCTGGTGAATCATTTAATACTTGTTTTTTGATATGTGAACTTACAGCGCTGTATATATATAATTGATGTTTTTATTGAATCTTGTAACGATTTAAAGAAAAGAACAGAGCAATATTCACCCCTGCTGGTGGAAGCTAAAGGTTGCAGGCGACACTTCAAAGCAGAACGTGACACTGATCTGACTTTGTAAACCGTCTCATGCTGACTTTACGCATGATCGTGACGGTCGTTCCATTTGGAATTGTGGTTTTCCGAATTGAATCTGTGAGGATTTTCTGGGTAAAAAGGCAGAGCGGCGAGGAGTGCCAAGTTGGCAGTCTTGGCATCAGACCCAGAGGAAGTGTTAGATTGTCCTTTGTGCTCCTGTAAGTTGGAGAGGAAAAGTGCCGACGCCCTCGGCCCGCTCCCTCCCTATCTCTGCCTCTGTCTCTGCACACATGAACCTTTTCCTCTTGACTCCGCCGACCTGGACGCTTCCTGTTCTCTGGTGGAATGACTTTGCTTCTATATTCCCTCATGACATGCTTCTCAGAACAGACTCCTCCATCACTCTGCAACCGGCCTGGTGTGATGGAGACCTCTGAAGGGAGGTGGAGGTGCGTCGGCACCGACCAGAACCTCCGAGCGTTAATTGAGGAGTTTATCTCGGTTTCTGATGAGATTGTCCCGAAATAGCCGGTGTGCGCCGAGGCAGCGTCACCATGAGACAATGCTGGGGTCAAAGATGAGCTACTCTCCTCTTCCTCTTTAACGGGTGAAGTAAACATTTAGGGACACACGCCCACGTCCTCTCTGACACCAGGAGGATCAGCGGATGGATGAGGAGGTGCTGTCGTCCAATCGCAGAGACACGCACTTTAGTCGACGTCCAAGAACCCACTTTTTTCAGCAGAAACTATCATCAAACAAGATGTCCTTTTATTTTATTGGGACATCTGATTATTGGCCGATGGCTACTGACCGCTGCGGCCTGATGTCAATATAAAGTATCGAATGATTATATTTAGGGAGACGATCTTTAGTTTAACTCTCCAAATCTAAACGCAGGAGAAATGCTGCCTTTATTAGCAGACAATCGTGTTGAAAAGGTTATTGAAATTATCAATAACGGTATATGAAACAAGATTGTTTTTTCTTTCTATATGTGCTCTGTGATTGACTGGCAACCTGTCCAGGGTGTCCCCCAACTCTCTCCCCTCAGAGAGTTTTCGTCTCGCCACGACAAACCATTTTTTAAAATCTAGATTTAAGGATTTAATTTTTTAATGAACCCTGAATATTTTATACAGGTTTTTAATATTGTGTTTATGTTAAATACTTCTAATTACTTCTAATTACTTACTTACTTACTTTAGAAATACTAAGTTGTTTTTTTGTATCATATAAACTGTACATGTATATTTAACCCTTGTGTTATCTCAGGGTCAAGGTGACCAGAAGGCCGAAAAACAAATGTGTTTGTGGTATCCCTTGTTTTGTCTGTGGGTCAAGGTCAACAACCTCCCTTTCTTCCATAAACACATACGCAGTGGTGGAGGTCGTTCATCTTGACCCAGGGACAACACAAAGGATAACACAAACGTATTTGTATTTTGGGCCTTTGAGTCACATTGACCCTGAGATAACACAGGGGTTCAAAAATGGACAAGATCAACATTTTTGTTTTAAAATGCAAGAGAATGTAACATATTTTGCTTATTTATAATTGTTATGTTGTTGTTTTTTATTTTTTATTTGATTCTTTACATTTCACATTTTAGTAGTTTTTTGCGTTAAAGTGAATTCATGCTTGGGGTGAGAGGTGGGGGACACCCTGGACAGGTTGCCAGTTTGTCCATAAAAAACAAAGAACCACAATTTGCAGTCACTGTGTGTGTGTGTGTGTGTGTGTGTGTGTGTGGTGTCAAGGAAAACTGATCACAGTGGGATGAACACGCATATTTACTGAGTCTTGTACGAGTTAAATGAACAACTGAACACACTTGATCCAAAAATTGAAAGTATTACATTTTCGGGGTTTTTTTTGTGTATTTTTTCATTTTCAGGTTCAACTGAGGATTATTTAAAAAAAGTTGTGAGTTTATTTCTGTAACACCTTTCATGTGCGCAGGACGGCTTACGCAGATTGTCAGGGAACGAATACATCTTGTCTACCAAACGTGAGTGTTTTTGAAGCGCGTCCGCATTTAGATGAAGGTTTCGGTTTGACTCGACCGTGACTCGTCTCTCTCTCTCTCACCGCAGAGCCTCATCACGTCGCCGGTCACTTGACGACTCCTCTGTCGCTCAACGACATCCCGCCCCGGATCGCTCAGACCATGGAGAGCGAGGACTCGTGGGACTTTGACATCTTCAACTTAGAGGCTGCAACCATGAAGCGGTGAGGACGGCGACAATGTCTAAAAGAGCCATCGGAGACCACGGTTGAGTTAACGTCACCTTCTCTTCTTCTTCTCCTCCTCCTCCTCAGACCTTTAACCTTCCTGGGCCTGAAGATCTTTTCTCGATTCGGCGTCTGCGAGTTCCTCAACTGTCCGGAGACGACGCTGCGATCGTGGCTGCAGGTGATCGAGGCCAACTATCACTCCAGCAACTCCTACCACAACTCCTCGCACGCCGCCGACGTGCTGCACGCCACTGCGTACTTCCTCTGCAAGGAGCGAGTCAAGGTACCTCGGATCTGAGTCCTCACAGTTTTGCCAAAAAAAAACGTATTTAGAACTGAAGAAGCCTCTTGGATTAGAGTTGAGACTTCATCCCAAAACTCTTCTCCGTCCCGTTGAATCTTCTGGATAACCACGGATTAATGAGATGTTTTTTAATCAGTATTTCATTCTTTAAAATAAATCTAATTTTACACCGTAAACACTGTCTTAGCTCAACATATAATTTAATTAATTATTTTTCATTTCTTTATGTATTACTCTTGATTTTTTTTCTCTTATTAGTAACTTTGTTTTAAAGAAATATATAAGTACAGACATCACGGGGTAGTAAAATAAATCAAGATGAAACAAGGGAACACGCTAGAAAAGAGAAACCTCACCAAAAGATGACAACAATCTCTATAGGTCTTAATTATTTTTGCATATTAGTTCATCTATTTGGTCCCATCTTTTCCTGCGAGGTTCAGCCTGTTCCTGGTTATTGCTCTCTTATCAGCAGCAAGTTAACTTGAAAAACTAAACGTTGAATGTTTTAATGTCCCAATCATAAACTTCTTTTGAGGTGTGAGTATAGAATAAAAGAATGAAATGAGTATAACACACAAAATAAACAATAGAAAATCAGAATCAATACCATTGTCAACGTGAACCTTCATTTTTTAAGCATTTCTACCAGAAGAAAATGAAATCATAGAATCAACATATTCATTCAAAATGTATGTTTTTATTATTAAAATGATGCCTTTGATATTATATGCATCTTATACAAGGTAGGCTGACAAGTGTAGTACACAGACATTACTTTCACTAGATTTAAAAAAATCTTCTTTAAAAATCAAGATTCATGTATTTCCCTCAGTTTTACACACTAACCCGTAATGCTTGCTTTTCCTGGTTATTACAAAGTCACGTTTTTTTTTAAGTGACATCAAAATCAGCAGATCACTCAAACCTATGTAGGAGCCAAGGTCTTAAGTAGTTCTTATTCAGTACATTATTCATTTTTTCTTCTGCTTAGTCCCCAAGAGGTCGCGATCTGCTGGATACTCTCACAATTTAAAATTGTATTTAATTGTTCTATTTTGTTCAGAAGTGATATTCTATCCTCTAACACAAATGCAATGAGAGAAAATTGAGCTAAAATCCACTCAAATTAAATTTTTAGCGCTATACTTGCTAGCTTGGCTTTACAATAAAACGTATTACACTCACTCTGAGGAGAAACGTATCACCCTGTAACACAATTTATCCAAATAAATAAAAATGAAGATCTAAATTTAGAATTTGTAAATCTGCAATGAAATAATAGCTTTATAATTTCCAATGTGAATGCTGGTCAACAAATGAGGCAATTAAGATGTGTGACGCATCATATATGTTCATTTATTTCTGTAACACTGGAATCAATCCCTGTAAAATAGATAAGTCGACAAATTTCTCCAGCACTGGATTCTTGAAGATGAAAAACTCACAACCAAACTTACTACTTCTGTCTTTTCAACTCGTATTTTTGCTTCACGCCAACAACTCGAAGATGTTCTGCTTGCACACACGTCACTCGGCATCAGCTCGCCTACGATAAAAACGCAAACATCATCCATGTCACGTCGGCGTAACATTCTTCTTTGCTTAATGAGAGGAAATGGAGCGCTGGTACGGAAGCGTCCGGCGATGCGTCACACACACTCCTCGACAGTTTGCCCAAGTGTGTCAGTGGCTCACTGGCTGCTGGAGGTCACACTCTGGCCAAGCTGATTATCAAACTGTCTATTTCTGATCCCAGCGATCTGTTTTATTGGCTCAGGCGGGGAACTGCCGTGTTACGCCAAGGTTAATGTATCCCTGGAAGTCCGAACACATGCCTGCTCTTAACATTGAATACATCAGTTAGTTATTAATTAGCGTGACGAGGATCATTTCTGTTCGTTTTACTAGAATGAATGACTTCTTTAAGAACATTTATTTAAATGAGAATGTATGATTGTATGGATGAATCAAATGGTTATCTTGTATTACAGCCCTGCGATTATTTTATCCACATAATTTGTTACGTTTTAAGTATTTTAGTGTGAAAAATCTGAAGATATGAGTTCAATAGGACAGCAGCAGGCAGCAGCAGAGGAGTTCTGGAACTCGCGTGTACAACACAAAGTAGGCGAAGAAGAGTTGTTGACCTACAGCTTTATCTATACTGACGGATATTTACGGAAATGATCGGTGCCAACAGAACACTGAGGAAACTTTAATTTTTTTGGTTTGTTTATTTAAGCATTTAAATATGTTTTAAAATAATTGAATTAAATTGTTTCTATATTAAACTTATTAGTTCGTTCTTTTTATTATATATATATATATATTCTTTTTTTTTTTTATTGAATCATTTATATATTGAAAGGGTTCCAATGTACCCTTTTAATATATGAATTATTCAATAAAAAACCATGTTAATATAGAAATTGAATTAAATTCTTTAAAACACAACATTGCCATACGAAAAATAATAATTTCAAATGTAAAATCCTTGAGTGTAATAAAAATATATTGATACACAAGTAACTCTAAATAAAATGTATCTATCATTTCCTGAAAAATATATATAGTTTTTTTTTTACAACAACAAATGCTGAAAAAGAAAATCACATAATCTCCACGGTAGAGGTAAACAATGGCATCTAATATTGGATGGAAATCTGTTGATCAATACTGAATGTCAAAATAAAATTTGATAGTTTTGAATTGTCATGAGGAATTTTTGGGGGAAATTAAATAAATAAATAACAATGTAAATACGTTTTAAATCATAATTGCGACATTTAAAATGAAGAGATATTCATAAGGATGTGTTTTGTTGAATTTTCTCACATTTGTTAGAATGTTGGTCTCAAGCTCATGGACTTCACTTTTAATGTTTCAGCAAAGTTTGGAACCCATCGACGAGATCGCCGCCTTGATCGCTGCGACGGTGCACGACGTGGACCACCCCGGGCGCACCAACAGCTTCCTGTGCAACGCCGGGTCGGAGCTGGCCATCCTGTACAACGACACGGCCGTGCTGGAGAGTCACCACGCCGCCCTGGCTTTCCAGATCACCACCAGGGACGACAAGTGCAACATCTTCAAGAACATCGAGAGGTGAAGACGATGCTTTGAATCATAAGAATGAGTCGATGCTCACCTTCTCCGTCCGTTTGTCGTCCCTCCCCAGGACTGAATATCGGACGCTGAGACAGGCCGTCATCGACATGGTGCTAGCGACGGAGATGACCAAACACTTTGAACACGTGAACAAATTTGTCAACAGCATTAACAAACCTCTGGCTGCTCTGGAGGAGAACGGGGTGAGATCAGCGCCTCCTTTCATCACTATGTTATTCGTTTCCACTCGCAGCTTCGAACAGTAATGCTCATTTCTAACCTGTCCAGCTGTCGCTCTTTTTGGATGACCGTGTTGTCATGACGATACAACTATATGATTGTCTTTTAGATTCACCTTCATCTTCTCACATTATTATCAGTTCTCAAGTATTCATGATATAATCTGATACAATGTTTGCCTTTATAATGCATGTTGTCACAGCGGTTGACAATTAAACACATTCAATTTATACATACAGTACACATGTTTAAAAGAATAACAAAAACTAAAATAAACAACATGATAATAATAAAAAACAAAAAACATTAATGATAAATAATGATAACAAAATAATAATTATGAAACAATTTACAATAATAAATAAAGTAATAACAAACCCATTAACAACTACAAACATAAGTACATCTTATTGTGTTTTTTTGCAATGAATATTTTTCAATATTTTGTTTTAATGCTACAAACGTGTTTATTATTTGACAATGAAAGGGACAGAAATATATTGGTTAAATAATATGATCAAATATAAATGTAGGATAAAAGGGAATAGATTAAAACAACAATATAATAATGATACATCTGATAAATAGTCAAATAAATTGACTGGAACTCTAGACAAGTCTACTATAGTTAGCCTTGTAGCTAACCACTGTAGCTTTGATGTATTCCTGGGAATGTTTACTTGATACAAGACATATTTAGCAATTGTCATTGTAGAATGAACAGCAACAAAATACTTTATCAACGCAATCACATGATAGATGTTTTATTTTTAAATAAATTCAACTATATGCTTAAGTCGTGATTTGGCTTCTTCTTCTTTTTTTTAGCTAGTTCCAAACGTAGCCGCTCAGGTGAGAAGCTTCAGTCAAAACCTCCATAAATCCAGACCAAACAACTAAAATTGAATCACATGTTCCTTTCATTTTATCAACATTTCCTGCAGGTTTCATTGAAATACATGGAGTTATTTTACTAAACAGACGACAAACTCTGATAAATATTATCTTTAGCAAGAAAGCGAAGCTAACTAGCAGTTCTAGGTGGTGCTTGATATTTTCTTTAAATAAAAAACATGTGCTGGTGATTAATTTTATACAAACGTATGTCCAAGTATTTATACCAGGACCATATAAAAGACGACAGGAATAAAGCATATATATACTAAATGACCACATCTGTAACGACGAAGCTGTAAAACTGACGGCGAAATTTCCGACTTGGCGTCTGCGAGTTAAAACATTTTAACATTAACCATTAACTACCTTCATCTTTGTGTATATTAGAAGGACTTGAGCAGCACAAATATCTTGGTCGGGGGAGAATTTTACAACCTGGTACAATCTTTCTCAGCTCAGTGTGGAATGCCCAACACGGTGTTTAAAAGTGCCCCCCCCCCCCTTACACACACACACACACGCACACACACACACACATGCGCACACACACGCACACACACAACAAGAGTCACTTATATAAAGCGTATTAAGATTCTCAAACCGCTCCTGATGCACAGCTCGTTCTACACCGATGTCAACTGACAAAAAGTCTTTGTATCAACTTAATCTACTTTTTGTGTAGCGTTGTCATCTTCTAGGAAGCGATAACATCTATAACCTATTTATAACGTCCCGGAGAAAAGCAGCTCTCTGTTCTTGTGTCTCATATTAAGTGTTCCGTCAAACCGCCGGCCTGCTGCGGATCATGTGACACGAACTGCTGCTGTGTGTCACAGCCGTGAGTCCAAGGAAATCCTGCAACACACGACCAGAACCTGCTCGTTACGATCGATCGCTTGACTTTTATTCGCTTTTATTGTTTTTGAATCATCCTTTTTTTTTTGTGTCTGTATTTATCTTTTTTATGGAAGTTGCTCTATCATGATCTTAACATTGCATGACATCACTAGTGGGTGAATTATGGAAGGTCATCAGTGCCATCAGAATATGTTCGTTGTTGTTTTTAATGCATTTCATTTTTTTTCAATAATTTAATTCGAAAAATATCTATCTGTAAACTTTTTTTTAATGTAAATAATTGGATACATTTCTTTTTAATATTTTCTAAATGATTTATTTTTTCTAGAAAATGATATTACTAAATTTCTTATTTTTTTTAATTTTTAGCCTTTTAAATTCAATACTAAATTGTAGGTATACAAGTGCCACCAGACACCATTGAATTAAAAATTCTAAATATATTGATTTTAGGAAAAGTATTGTTCTTATTCGAATTACAAAATCAGAAACTTGTGGTAAAAAAAAATCTTTCATTTAAAAATATAGATGTTTTTTGTTTTTTTTCAATTAGAAAAATGTCATCCTTTCAATATGCAAATGATTTAATTCAGTTATTAAATACAAACTGATTAATCCTTTCAATTAACAAATAATTTAATCCAATTATTTTTTTAAAACAAAACAATTTAATAATTAAAAAATCAAATCAACATTTTAAAATGGTAAATTAACCATTCAATATTCTGATGGCACTGATGTACTACTTATACATACATTTAATACATATATACTTTCATAATAAAGCCACATTAATATTATCTTTGTGACAGTTAAAGCAATCGGGGCCAAAGCGAGCTTCGATCACAGCAGTGCATTATGGGAATTGACTAAAACACTTCAACATTAATGAGGTGGAGGAAATATTGTAAGGTTTTTATCTCGTGTCACAAGGTCTTCCAAAAATGTAGTCATTCTCCTTCTTACCAGAAACTCACCTTCTCTCGTCTGCCTCTCACTTCAGGGAAACGGTGACGAGGAATCCGTCAAAGGGGTTTTGACCTCCCCAGAAAACCGCATCCTGGTCAAGCGGATGCTGATCAAGTGCGCCGACATCTCCAACCCCTGCAGGCCGCTGGAGCTCTGCATAGAGTGGGCCGGACGCATCTCGGAGGAGTATTTCGCGCAGGTAAAAACACGTTTGAAATGAAGTTTTATTGAAAAGCTGCTTCCAGGTCATTCATGAAACCTTGTTGTGTCCAGACGGACGAGGAGAAGAGACAAGGCCTGCCGGTGGTCATGCCAGTGTTTGACAGAAACACGTGTAGCATCCCCAAATCCCAGATTTCTTTCATCGACTACTTCATCACAGACATGTTTGATGCATGGGATGGTAAGATCTGACTGCGATACAGATTTAATTCACGGTCATGAATCCAAACTAGAAGGAGCACAAAAAATAAAACACTGCCGCCGTGTGTTACAAAAAGATATTGCAGCGTAAATGTTTACTTTTTTGTTATTTTGAGTTCATGTTCATGTGTATTATGATTTACGTTTTAAGGCAAACCTATGAAAGTATATCAATGTCATCAGAATAGTTTATGGTTTAATTTAATACGTAGAGGTGAAATTTGTATTTATTGAATAATTAATTTAATTATTTGTATATTTAAAGGTTAAATTTGTTTTAGGGTTTTCTCAATTATTTAAAATAAGATGTATATAATATTCCGGTTCCAATAAATAAATAAAAGTTATTTTGAATTTCAAATTGTTTTAAATGTAATTCTTTAAATAACTACAATTTTTAAAAAAAAAGTTATTGAAATAGGAATAACAAACTCTGTGTACAAAAAAATAATTAAATAGAAAATATTTTATATTTTATTAATTTATTGACATGAGAAAAAAAAAATCACAGTTTCAACATTTTCAATGTTAAATTCATTCATTAAATATTATGAAAAACTTCAACAGAAATCACTAAAAATAATAATGAACAGGTAGATAAACGGCTGGATAAGTTATTTAAAATTGTGTTTGTTTTATTAAAGAAAATGAACATCATCTTTATTAAGAATATAAGATGATTACATTCTCAAACATTAAATCAATGAATTGTATTCATAAATAGATAACATCAGACAAATCTTGAAACACTCGAGTAGAGAAATGTATCCGTCTTGTGCTTGGTTTAGTTTTGACTTGTAATAAAAAGAACACAAGTACTTAAGTAAGTTTTCAGGATGTATGCAGCTACATTACTTCACGTAATTGTCAAATCTAATCATCTTAATCTGTCCCCAGCCTTCGCAGACCTCCCGAATCTTATGCAGCACTTAGACAATAACTTCAAATACTGGAAAGGCCTGGACGATAGAAAGCTGCACAGCCTTCGACCTCCTCCCGAGTAGACGCCGTCTCCTCCTCCTGCAGTCCGCCGAGCGCCCGCATGTCCGTCTCTTGTTGGCTTCTCAACGGCAGAGACATTTCCAGGCTCTGATCTCTCCTGCCGCCGGAGAGTCGTGATGAACCGATGCAGACGAGCGGCAGCTCCGGGAACTTGACGCGCCTCACGGGCTGTGCAGTGGTCACATGACTGAGCGAGGGTCTTCACGGTCCCCCCCCCTGCCTGACTAGTCACGTCCGCCTGTGAGGACGACGTTGCTGTTTGAGTGGAAACTGTTTACTGAAGGAGTCGAGCGACGCGGGCCGGGAACCCCAACATCTGGAATATCATGTTCCACCTTCGTCCACAGAGTGCTTGTTTCGTCACTGGAGGCCGGATCTGAAGATGAACACTCCACTCATTTATTTCTATTCATTTTTTTTCCTCTTCTTTCTTCTTCTTCAGAAAACATCTCCTAAATTTTATTCGGAGATGCTTCTCTTTTTTTTTTCTTTCTTTTTTTTGCATCTGGAAGTCGTTCCTAATCACGGGACGCTGCTAAGATACAAGAACACCACAAATTTCAAATTATTATCAAATCTATGTTCCATTGTTTTGCGTCCTTAAATTGTTGATAATGGGGTAAACGCGCAACGAGAAAAAAGCCAAAGCTGATGAATAAAGACCTAATAACTCACGACTATTATTCAGAAGAAGCATTACCATCATTAAGTACATGTTGAATGATCACTTTTGTATTGCACTGTAAACAATATTACAAATGTTGACGTCTCAGTGATCTGTCCAGGGATGGCGTGTTGCATCAGAGAATAAGCTGTACTTGTCAGTCAGTGTGTGTGTGTGTGTGTACGTGTGTGCGCGAGTGTGTGTCTCCATTGTTGCAACTATTTCTTTCTCTTGGTTTAAAGGCTGTAAACCGTTGACAAAAAAAAAAGCAGAAATGTGAGAAGAGAAAAAAAGAACATTTTGGACTTTTTTTCTCCCAGAAATTTTTGTATCTGGTTTATTCTACTGAAAAAGACTGCCTTATTTTATACAATATTTATATAGTACATCCCACTGTGCAACTGCAACATCTGGAGTTTTTACTATAATGTAGTCTGAAGGATATGTTCAAGTAAATCACCATATTTTTATAGAATTTTACACTGGATTTGCAGCAAACTAGATCAACTGTTTAGCTACGGGAGTACCTGTGAATTGGATGGAAACACAGAGTTTATATATCAAACACTAAACTGGTTAAGAAGGTTGTGGATCTCAAAGTTGTCTATCACTGTCCTGTCTCCCTCAGGCTGCCTCGATTGATTAGATATTTCATCACGCAGGAAACGGCTTTGTGTTCAAGGTTGGTTTCGGGATAGAATACTAATATATGTCAAAGATTATGGCGCTTTTTTTTTCGAGAATATTCTCCTCTTCAAACAGCATATAAACACCACAAGTGGTGGTTAATATGGTGACTTTTTCTCTGACGGATTTGTACGCTCAAGCAGGGGACTTTTCCTTCTGATCCCCATCATGGTCTGAAGGCACGGAATAAGAATTAGAAACTATTCAATGAAAATAAAATATTTATATTATACTTTTGCCGCCTCTTTCTTTGGTATTGATGCATGATTGATTTTTACACATTAAAAAGAAGTCACACTTTGTTTATGGTACATCAAGACTTGCAGAGCTGGGTTTTTATTGTTTCATGTTAATATTGTGATTTTGACTCTGGTTTTCCGTGTTACATTGTTTGGAGGAATGCATTTAATTTCTATGGTTATCTATGAACCTCAAATGTTCACTCATCTCCTTCCTCATGATATCGTCAAACCTCTTCGTCTTACTTCCATAACTACTATCATTTCTTCATATACTCTTTCCCTGTGAACTGGTTTCTTATCTTCTCCATCATAGATCACCCATGTCAGTTATATTCACCCATTCCACCCTGTCAGCACTCTACTCCCCGCCTCCCTGGATCTATGTCCGCTCCTCTAGATGATATATGCTAACAGCTAGCTCAACAATATCCATGTTATTTTAGACGGTTCTTTTTTTGTATTACGTTTGAGGTCGTACTTTGGGTGTTGTTGCATTGTTCTCATTAATATTTATGTTGGGAATGAAAACTCAAAACATATTACTAATGTACTCAAAAAAATCAATATCCTAAAGTTTTAACCATTTGATGAATCCTTATTTGCTGAAGAGAAGCAATGTGACATTGCAGTGTCTGACTGGACTGGGGTCCACTGACTGATAAACAACTTTATCTTTGAACCAGTTTCATTGAGCACAGAGCAGAACTAATGTTAAGTCATTTAAATACATTATCTAATAGCTATTCCACTGGAAACCTTGGACACTTTACAGGTGCCTGGATAACTTTTAAATTTGTACCTCAAATTATTCATTTGTACCCCTGTTTGCATAACATACCAGTGTTCAGATGCGCTATATAACTTCAGAGAAAAAAAACATTTTCACATTTAAGTGAAAATACACGGGTTTTAAAATGTTGTTTTTGGCGAACCCACCTGTCAGAAAGGCGTAACTACAATGTCATACAATCAGCAATAGATTTTCTGCCTTTATGGCAGGGACGGAGAACACATTAAAAAAGTTGCCAGAATATAGAAGAAATTTAGGCGAGGTGAGCTTAAGCTAGCTGGTGGATAAGTGCCATTTGTTTACAAAACTCAGTGACTCGCCTGGTGGAATATAGATTGATAGATAGCACCGGAGGAAAAAGCACCTTCCAAAGAAATGTATTAATAAGTTAAATCAATAACAACTAAAGGAAAACGCATCAATGAAAACAAAGCAGAAGAAGTGCCAAATCCCCTGAAGTTCAGGCCATAAAGTCTTACGTCAGATTGAATGCAAAACCCAAAACGAAACCTTTGCAATCGAGAAAAGGAACAAGATGTGCAAACTGGCCCTCGAGGAGAATCACGCTTTAATATTGACCTGTTAAACAGAATAAAACTGCCTGACTGAAGATAATTCTATCGCACGCAGCTGACACTTCAAATCCATCAGCTAGCTTCTTGTAACACGCAATGGTTTCTAGGAACCTGACATCGGTTAACAATTTAATGGAACGTTTACTTTTCAAATTGGATGCGAATTAGGGCCTAAAGACAGTGTTTTATTTAAAAATACTGACAAAGATTCAGTGGATTTTCATCGCCTGACGCCCTTGTCTCAATTATTCATTCTGCTCAATGACGCAAATTCCACGTGGCCAGCCTCAGAAATAGAACAAGTGTGACTCTCGTTGGGTCATTTGGAATGATCAGCAGCAGATCATTGCATTTACTTTATCCATAGAATCCTTGATGCATCTGAACTTAGCCATGAAAAAGGTGTCCACATCATTAGCCACAGGCCTTTCTTACATCAAAAGATGTAAGGTGAGCGTAAAAGACTCAATTGAACAAAGGTGTTATTTGCTTTTCTTGTTAACCATTCATCTGCCGAGACATAAACATGAAGGCTTTGAAACGCTCCTTCTTCTTTATGATTTATCAGAACCACAGACCAAAGCTCTTTGGTAACAGTCGGCCTTGTAAATCTTGGTCAGATTTCCCCACCGCACCAGAGAGTTGTCTATCGAAAGCCAAAAATAATTTTTACACTTCTCTCAGCTGAACTGTGTCCTACCATGACGATCCACCGGGAGTGTGAAGAACCCTCGTGAAGTTTCACCAACTCTTGTCCTCACAACCTCTGAGACCGAATCACACAGAAAGTCAACTAACACTGTTAATACCAAAATAAAATAAAAATGAATATAACCTGTTTCTTTCTGAGTTGTTTCACTTGAATGCTGATTTATTTAGTCAAAGAACAAGAACTTCACCTTTGAATACAAAGTATGAAAATCTCTCAACAATCACAAAAAGAGGAATCTGGTTGTAATGTGTGTCTTTGACACAATAGTTGACCTGATTGTCTTTTAAGAATGAAAACAGTTTCCATCGAGTTCCTGTGCAAACATAATTAGTTAACCAAGACAAAATGGTAATTGTTAATGTATCATTAAGAGTTTTCAATATTCATGTTCAGTGGCCTCACATCTGGGATTTATTACAAGTGGAAATATAAAAAATTAATATGTTTTAAACATATAAATAACAAACATCTTTATTATTAAAAGTGTTTAAGTGACTATATTATAATGTTTACATGGCTTATTGTTACAGATGAATGTAACTGTTCTCACACGCACAATAAAATTCATTAAAAACAATGATTATATATTTAGAATTATTTATTAATTAACATTTAATAGATTCACATTTTTTATTAATTTCGGTTATGACAATTGGAAGGACATAGATAGAGACAAAATATCAATAATACAGTTACAATTATTGTTATCCAATTATCAGGTAAATGACATGATACTGTTGATTTGCCTTTGAGTTTTTTCGTTTTATTTTATGTATTTTTATATGTGAAAGGGGATCATAAAAAAAGGGCTTGACAACTATTCTTTATTACCTTTATTACTTGATAAATAAAGTGTTTTTGCTGAAGGCATTAAAGGTTTAGGTTGTTCAAAGATCAAGGTAAAGATATTTATTTCTAACATTTCACACAAGTGTCAGTGTCCATGGACTTATCACCACACAATTGTCATTGAATCTTCTTCTTCACAGCAAATATGAAGAACAGATGCACAGACCAAACAGAAGACGACGCCCAGAAAGAAAGAACACCGGGACCATCAGATACCAACAAGTCCAAAGACATCCTCTTTGTCGTAACGGCCGGTGGAGGAGAAAAACTTGCCATCTTACAGACCTTCCACATGTTTTTCAGGCTCAAACGCGTGGAGTACAAAGTCGTGGTGGCTGATAGGAAAAACCGGGCTTCAGATCTGCACACGTGTGCTGCGGCTGCTCACCCGTATTTTCTCACTTTTAATGGGGATGTCAAGACGGACATTGACGCCATGGAGGGGGTTCTCGAGGACAAGCTGTCCCCGCTTGACCGTCACCCACTGGCGGTCAAGCACGCAATGTCCAACGTTGTAGGGAAGGATATATTCGCCTTGTTCTCAGCATATGTTAGCAACACCATACCAGAGGCCGATGCCGTCCTAGAGACCGGCCTGACCAGCAGCCTGAGGAAGCTTGACGACTACCTCAACGCTCCTCTGCCTGAGGAGAGAGAAGCGACCAAAGACGATCTTCACATCTCCAAGCGACGCTTCCTGGATGGGAACGAGCTCACCATAGCCGACTGCCACCTGTTACCAAAGTTATACATTGTGCATTATGTGGCCAAGAAGTACCGTGGCTACCACATTCCTCTGGGGCTGACGGGTTTGTGGCGATACCTGAGGAACGCCAGCGCCAGAGAGGAGTTCACCGGCACCTGCCCGACCATCGCAACTATCGAAAGGGCCTACAAATATAAAGCATCTCTTGCCTCATCATGTCAGGCCTGAGATTTATCTCGGTTGGTTGGTGCTTTAACTGAGGATACGTAAGAAGAAACGTTTAACTAAGTCAAAACTATTTTTATTTTAATTTGTCTTAATTTTTCATTAAAAAGCGTAAATGCATCTCCGTCTTTCCTGTTTTCCCTCATAAAACTGTAACGTTTGCAAGATTTCCTCTGCAGTAGAAATGTCATTGGTTGTCGGCGAGTTATATTACACTGCCCCCTGTTGTGGTCCACCTAACATGGTAAGTAAGTAAGTAAGTAAGTCATTTTTAATTGTATAGCGCTTTTCCAGACCAGGGTCACAAAGCGCTTAAACAATCAAAACAATATTCAATAAAGTATATACTTTAAAGGGCAAGATAAAACTGATGACACAACAGGAGTTCCAGAAAATCAAGGAAAAGCCTGAACATGGATGAATATATGGGTGCCCTCTATGTTCATAGGGTAGCAACAAGAAATAGAAAATGCACAAACATCAGATCTCAATTTAATAATAAAAAAAAAATTACTTACAAACATTTTAGAAATATACCAAAATAAAAAATATATATATTAGAAGAAAAAAAACGTGGTTTACAAATAAATGTGTTATTTCGAATAAAATGAAGGAAATATAAATTATGTCAAAGTGTGCAAGTGTTTATTTTATTGACCTAAAACAACAAAATACCGGAAGGATTTAGAAGTTTTAATAAAAAAAAAAGAATGTATATTTCAAATTAAAAGACAAATTGTTGTAATATCACCAATTTTAAATAGTTTTTAAATAAATAGTTTTTAAATAACCCTCAGTAAATATCACATTCACAAATTTAAATTTCAAAAAAAGATGACCAAATGAAAAAGAAAATTGACCGTATTAAACTGATACTATTTTTTTAAAAGGAAAATCGATGTGATTTATTCGCTTTTTGCATTAGTAAAAAATACTGCTGCAATTTACGTCAAATTAATTCTGAAACTGTCTATCACTGGAATAGATTTTATTAGGATTAACATTTTATTATCAAGCTTTCTTATCAAATATTTTAGGTGTATTATGCCGTATCTTCAAACTTCCGTTGATTAATATTGTATTGTTTTTAATTATGTATAATAATACATTTAAAAGGAATCCCAAAACCTAATTTCTATGTTTAATAAAAATAAATAAAATAAAATAAAAACATAAAAATACTTGCGTTGCAAAGGAATGCATAAAAAGGTACACTTCCGCCATGTCATAGTTTGCGACAACGAACAGTCGTAAAGCAGGACGTTTGTTGCAGACGAACTCGATGGCTTCCTTCTCCTACAAATATAACTTTTTATCGTATCATTGATTCACTACTTTGAAAGTGACATGTCTTCGGGAATGACTGGCCAAACACCGTAAGTCTGTTTAACTTTTGTGCTTTGAACCCATCGGTTGAAATGGTAAATCTCAAGTTAGCGCAACTGGCTAATGCTAACTTAGCATCGTTTGTTAGCATCTTATTCACGGCCCACAAGTTACAACGTCTGTTTGGTCAAATGTGAGCCACAGTTATCGGTTTTAATCTGATTTGTATCTTATCAGATCGATATGAAGTTGCCTGAAACCGTTAATGACGAGCCATTTTATATAGTTTATAGTTGGGCTCTTTGATGCAACTTTTCAACTCAAGCTAACTGTGCGTTAGCTACAACCAAGTAGGTTGCTACCAAAACATGCAGTACGTTTACCTAAGACGTAAATTATATTAAATGTTTTATTTTTTAAGCAAACTTTCGTTAATAATGTGGTGTAATTGATGATTTATTCGTCCAATGTGTTATTTGTCCTTACATTTACAGCGGGGAAATGTGGAAACTTTATACTAGAAATGTGACCGTTTGATGTTGGATTTTGATTTAAATTATAAAAATACTTTTGAACTAAAAACGAGCCAAGAACATTTTTGTAATTTTGAATTGGGTATTAACTTTTATGCTTTCGACAGATGCTTCTCCAGCCGGTGGGACGTGACTGCACTTCCACAAAAAAGCAGTGGAGACATCCCCAATCGTGGTTCCTTATCAGGGGACGGGTCGCTCCAGAAGAATGATAAAGGTGCGATGGACGGATCGGAGCAACCAGCATCCCGGGGAGGAGTAGAAATGGCTGCAGCAATGGCTGCTAAAATAAATGCCATGTTGATGGCAAAAGGAAAACTTCTAACTCCTCCACCATTACTAACAAAGGTAACGTTTTTTTTCTTCCCCCAATTTACTCTAACTAGTCTGTAATGCATTGCAGTAATTGACTTATTTTTATTTTTTAGGCTTTGCCACGTGCACCTATATTGCCGGTCGTCGATGAGATAGCAGTCTCTGAAGTAGATATTAATGATGTGCCGCTAAACTGCAGAGATCTTCTAACAAAAGGCAAAACCCAAGAGGAAGTGAGTGTCAAGCAACTAAAATGGAAACGTTTCATAGCAAGTTTTAATGAACATCTGAACTTTGTTTCAGATAAGACTGTTAAGTGGTGCTGTCGTCTCAACCAAAGGGCATTACATGATGGATGTTGAAAAGCAACATACAGCTGGGTATTTATTTAACTTATCAACACATGTGTGTTGTCTGTCGTTTAGTTATCATAAGACTTGCAAATTGTTCTTGTTACAAACTTTTTGCATGTAGTCAATGTATGATCTTGTGTGTTAATTCTTTCTTTTTCTCCTTAGACAAAGACCTTTGTATTTACATGTGCAGGCAAAGACCCAGCAGCAAGTAAATAGTAAGTCATTACTTGGTTTTTAAAAAAAAAAAAATTATATACATACTTTGATATGTTGTCACATTTAATGTAACATTTCCATTGTTCAAAACGTTATAGTTGGACAGTAAAAATTTGTCAACTGGACTTCCTGGTCAATGTTGAACTATTCTTCAAAAGAGTTCTGTCTAGTCTTTTTGATACATTTTTCTAATTTCTTTAAACGCTACCCAAATGTGCTTTATTTTCATTTACTAAAATGCAATGAAGCAGCTAAAAGATGGGAGGAGGAAGTTGTATCAGATCTGCTTGAAAAATCGGATAACTTTGTCTCTTTTATTAGGAGCGGTGGGGAGAATAAAGGAAATTATTGCAGAGGAAGTTACGAAGGCATCAGCTGCTTTGGGCCAACAGATGCCAGTTATACCTCCGATTACAATATACCCCCAGCTGCCTCGGCCTGTTAACGCAGCTGGACCAAACACAGGACAAACGCCAGTTCAGGGACACCGACCTGCTGCACCACATGTAGGGGTAAGAAAAGCATTCGGCATGCCATGTTTGCTAAACATGTTTTAAGAGTTATAAACATTAAAGCTTAACTGCTAGTGACAAAGATTTATTGGTCTAATTTACAGAGGCAAAACTGAATTCAGTGTCTTTGAAAATATTGTTTTACAGGTGGTGGTTGATTTTCACTGTTCATTAAATCTGAATTTTCTAAATTAATTTATCTCAACAAAAGACATTTTGATTCCAGGAAATCCATGATCAGAAATGTGTTAAATGCAAATTGACTCCAATTTCTTTTTCTTTCACTATCCAGAGTTTTGTGCACACAAAGGTTTTTGTAGGTCTGGACCAAGCCTTGCCTACATATAATGTGAAGGAGAAAGTTGAGGGTCCTGGAGGGTCATACCTGGGTCATATTCAGTCAGAGACTGGGGCTCGGGTCTTCCTCCGGGGAAAAGGGTCTGGCTATATTGAGCAGGCATCTAAAAGGGAATCTTTTGAACCTCTTTATGTTTACATTAGGTATGCTTTTCTCTCACTGGAATTTCTCACTTCTTTAGAAAGACACCATTCTAAACTTGTATTTGTGTTGCAGCCACCCAAATGCAGATGGCTTGGAGGTAGCAAAGGAGCTCACAGAGAGTCTACTGGCAACTGTAAGTTTAAATAAACCAAGTTGACTTGGTCATTTAGTAGTTATTTATATGGAGGTTAAAGAAGGTGAAACTAATCAAGAGTATAGTTCTCACTGATACCCACCTCCGAAATTAAAATTGGTTGTGTGAACCATGTGGATTCCAGAGTTGGAGTTCCAGTGCTCTGGGCCGACCTACATTTTAATAATGCTGACAAAATTTGCATCTTGTACAGTATCTTCAACACCTAAAATACTCTGTATAACCTTGTAGGTGAAGTCTGAATATGCCAAGGTCTCAACATATGCTTCACCAGTCTCAACACAACGTAAGTATACATTATTTGAGGTTTGTTCAGCACGTTTGTTGTAAAAATGAGTGCAAGTGACAAATCTGTCCATTATTTTTCTCAACATGGGTCAACAATGGGTTGTAGTTCACACGTTTAGGCGACCATTTAATGTCGGCTGTTGACTAAACATTTATACTTTCATTTCAGCATATGCAGCACATGGATATCCACCTAATAGCAATTACTCTTGCCAGGGGTCCTGGTATAGCTACCCAGCAAACGGTTATCCTGACGGCTATTCAGCGTACCCAGGAGCCAGTGGCTACTGGAGTACTGCTACCCCTCCCCCAAGTCCGTCTAGCGCTTCCACAAACCCTCAATCTTCTCAGGGGATGGTCCAGTACCCGATGTGTCCAAAGAATTCTCGTTCCTATCTAGACCAGGTAATTTCATGAAACTTTTTGCTGGAGCACTAGGTGTGAATAGTCGTTTGCCCAGTTATTCCCAACTACTTTAGAACAGCAGTCGTCAATGAAGACAGATGTGTCTGTGACATGTTAATGTTTAAGATTGGCCTTTAATCAATTGCACAGAATGTATTTAACATGTTTTAGCATGACTAAATTTTGCCGATTTTGTGACTTTTTTTTTCTTTCTTAAAAGCTCACTATAAATTACAATGGCTGCATCAAGAAATTATTTAAAACACTATTTGATAAACATTTCTTTACCATTTGAAGTTCCTTTGTGAAATTGGAAGTCTTATGACCTTACAAATGGTAAGAGTGGCATTTGTTAATGCTGCAAGTTTTAAGTAAACGCTTAAAACAAATGTGAGATTTCAATGTGTAATGCCTGAGTAAAGTATGTGTAAACGGCGTGCATGTCAATCCATTTAATGTTGCCAAGATGAACCTTTCATTTCTCATTTGTTGTGTTAAAGAATCAAGGCAGCAGTGGTGCAGAAGAACTACAAGAACCTCTCAACTGTCCTGCAGAATCGCCAAGTTCAAAGTCGGAGGTGAAGAAGCAGTCAAAGCCGGTGGGTTAATCAGATGTGCCGTTTAAGGTTCTGAGAATGTTTGCAAGTCTCCTTAAGTTAAAATGATCAGGACTGTTTAACGTAATTGCAGATTTATGGTTATGGAGGTAAAGAAAGTGATGCAAGTAAAGACCATATTGCTGTCACTGATACTCACCTCCTAAATTGAGAAGCGAGGAGAACATCCATGGTTTAAAGAAATGTACCATGGATCGCTGCATTTGCTTACAAAACTGATGACCGAGACGATGGGGATTGTTTAATCTGTGACCTTTAGTTTAAGAGGCCACAAACTGTATCAAGCTTTGAAAATCTACACCTTATCAAATGGATTTAAAGTCTCATTTATTGGTTCTCATGTGCAGCCCGCCAGCCTCTCCTCAGAAGACCCTGGTCGCAATCGGTCTGCTGACGCCAGAGCTGAGAAAGTTGTGGAAAGGTCAGTGTAAAAATGAATGGTCTTGTTAAACCCGGTGTATTTTGATAGTAATGTTTTCTGTTTTAGGATTCTGATGCCCCCACCCCCTCCACTGTTTGCTGCTTCTTTGGTGCGAAAAAGGCCGAGAGAAGTGGTGAAGGAGGAGTCGGTCAGTCCCCCAGCGGGTATGTAGTTTTCTTTCAAGATACAAAGGGCTCCATCCTTTATGTAGTTGTATGTCCAAAGAAGGCGTCTTCCCCTTGTGGAGGATTGCAGGAGACCTATATGATCTGCAGCACTGGCACACTCGACTAACATTCTCTTCTTGTATATGTTTTCTTGTCTCTCCCTTGTTCTCTCTCTCAACATGTGCATCCGAACCTGCTCATCGTTGGATCTTTGCTTCCGTCACGCGTCTTCCCTCCCTTACCCTGGACCGACCGGATGCTGAATCGCTTCTCACCACTGGGTTTCTGATGTCTCCAAACCCTCCTTTTTCTTTTCTCTTTCTTCCTTTTTAGGTGCTTCTGAGGCTTTCAAGAAGCCAAAAGGGCCAGAAGACTCATCAGGGCTGGTGCCCTATGGAGGAGACTCCTCAGATGATGATGAAGAGGAGGAGAAAACTTGTAGCAGTAAGACTAATCGCTCTTAACCCCCCTCCATGTCATCTCTTCTCAACTCTGCATCTACACAGCTCAGTCACGGTTTTATTGGCCATTGTGCCGACAACAGTACAATCAGCACACCGTTTTTGTTTTGGGTGATCATATGGAACACTTGTGACAAAGCAGCAAAATGGGTGAGGCTTTGCTTAACACTATTAGACATCGGTTTCTTGCACTATTTTTCCACTGGGAGCAAATGGTTTTGTGCCAAACAGGCACACACGTAGTTCCAACTGCTAATGGTAAACAAAATGTTATCTTTTAGCTCATCTTGCTTTCCCCCGATGCACTTCTGCCCCAAACATTGCAGATAATTTTTTTTAAATTGGTGTGATTTCCATTGTATAAGTTTGTTACAGCAGCTTAAATTCAAATTTTCTGTCAAATCCCAACACACTGTTTTTGATTTATATGATTAAAATCTATAAAACCTTTTTTGGGGAAGAAAAGGTGTTTGTCAGTTCCCATGGAATATGATAATAAAAGACTGGACATATAATCGTTGCCTTCGATGTTCTTTCATCATATCACAGGGGGTTCATTTCAGGAGAATGCATAAGCCGGAGCGTCAATGCTGTTGTGCACCGTCAAAGCCCCAGGGTTGTCCAGTCCAAAGCAGGGGTTCACATAGTCTCGAAAGTTGCAGTAGAAGGTGTGCAGGTGTTGTTGCAGATCCACATTGAAGAAGGACAGAGTCCCCCTCACGTAGTCCAGAGCCACTCCTACACGCACCGGGTTGACTGTGATTCTGAGGTCTGGACTCCAGCCGCTGTGCAGAAACTCATACCGGTGTCTGTAAACAAAGGTTTGGGGGAAAAAAAAAAACAAGCCTTTAAAATCTTAAAGTGCCACTAAGTAAGATTTATTGTTTGAGTTACCTAAAAGGTGTGACGATGTGTCTCATACACCAGGATGAATTGTTGGCTCCCAGATAGGCGGTCCTTTCTGTGTCTTCATAAGCGACACCGATCCTGAACTCTGTCTCGTCGTCGACCTCCACCTCCCAGTAATGTCGGCCTCTCACTGGGATCAGGTCTCCCATGATGGCGACGGACCTACACACACACGCACACAAAATGTTAATAAACTGGTTAAGATGCTGCCACACTGCTTGACTTGCCTGCTGAAGGTGTTGCTGTCCAGAGCCATGGCGCTAATGGGCAGCTCTTCGTCTCCACTGAAGATTGTGAATCCGTCCTCCGAGATGGCCAGACAAGGGTGAGCGGTCTCCTCCAGCAGGTGGAAGAATGTTCCTGATCACAAATGTGCCAGAAACACCGTATTAACGAGGTTGGTTTGGCACCTTAGTTTGTATTTTCTCACATGTAACTTGTGTAGCATGATCATCCTAGGCATGTCTACGCCAGCAACTATGATACTCAAGTCTCTTCAGGGTGAGCTAGTGACTGACCTGTTGTGGACACGGTAATGACTTGACTTCTGTCACTGGGTCCTCCGATGTTCACTGCTCTCACTGAAACAAGGTATCGACGTCCTGCTTGCAACTGGACCAGACACTGACATGATGGGATACCGACGATGGACCTATGCAACAAATTGACTTTATTCAAGGACAAAAGATGGATTCTAGTTCAATGAGTATGATGGCTGCTTACCATCCTTCATGGAAATATAGGTTGAACGATTTTTGAAGAAGATATAAGGTATAAAATGACATGTTCAGCAAAAATAGCCCAAATTCATATTGCTTCTATACAAAAAATAAAAATTTGGAGCTGTTCATTAAACTGCTTAAAGTCTCCCTGGGCCTGCAGCCCAGTCTTCATACGAATTGCCCCAAAGTTTTACACCCCTGTTCTAGATGATCTAATACATTTTAACTTTAATTGGAGAACATTTGTGCTTAAGATTGGATGTCAGTCTGGATCTTTAACATGAAGTAATTAATAGTAGTTTTCAAAATGAGTGTTCCTATTCATTAGGCTAGTGTCAAACTCAATTACACAAGGGCCCAGAATCCTTTACCCACCCAAGTCGCAGTCCAAATACAATGTATATTTACCAAACTGTTCATAACGACGATTGCAATATTGTATTTATCTTTATAATTGCCTCAATATATCTTAAATCAATTTCCTTCAAAAAACTGTCCTTATGTCAAAAACTGGCAAATTTAAAGATCACGCCATTAACATTAATCTTCTTTGACTTGAGACAACCATCCGGCAGGACCACATACAGCGATTTGCTGAACCAAACTGGGCCCCCCTGGGCCATAAGTTTGAAATTGATCTGATATATGCATGTATTCTGGATCAAATAGTTTTCTTTGATCAACACTACACGCAGTAAGAGCAGCGACCAGTGATGAAAACGTCGAAGATCTTCAGATCTTCATCAGTCTTGATTCAGTAGCAGCTGAAGGACGTGAAAAATGACAGACTTTGTCATCCCTTGTTTGACCTCTAAGCTCTGTCTGTGGGAATGGATTCTTTTTCAATCGCTGGCATGTCATGAACTCACTCTGTGGTCGTCTCTGTGCCGTCAGCGCTCGTCTCGCTGAGCTCCACGGTGTAAGAGTCCACTGGGTTGGTGTTTCCAGACTCCCAGCGCACCAGGGCCGCCTCTGGGCAGCTGCAACATTCTCTCTGCTTGATCACAGGAGGCGAGGGGACTGAGGGGGAGAGGCGATGCTCACTCTGTGATCACACGATCCCCCCCGAGTGCCGACTCACCTGTGACGTACAAGGCTTTCTCACTGGCGGGACTGATGCCGGTCGTGTTGGTGGCCGTCACCCAGAGCTCGTACTGACCGTTGGGCTGCAGGTCCAGCACAGTGCAGTGGGTCTCTTTCACTTTCAGCATGCTGACTGATGAGACGTGTGTCAGTTTCTCTCAGGTGTCACGTTGTTGTGTTGCTGTTACCTGCAGTAGAGGAGGACTCCACAGGTGCGTCTTCCAGGACCGGTCTGTAGGAAAGCTCGTAGAACTCCACCGTGTCGTCGGAGAAGAGGCTCCAGCAGACGCGCAGGGACGTCTGCGTGGCAGAGTTGGGCGTCTGAGGGTTGATGACGGGAGCAGATGGAGCTGGAGACGCATCAGTGAGATTAGAAATTCTTCGTTGAGGTTCATGTGATTTTTATTTCTAAATGATACCGATTTAAGGGAACATATTTTGGAAGTATATCTGTATAACTAGGTTTATATGTAAAAAAAACAACTACTAAGAACCTTTTGATATACAAATTATTGAATTAAATGATTTAATTCAATCATTTAAATTGAAAGATAAAGATTTTTTATAAAATATATATTTTTTAGAACTTATTAAACCTTTCAATATAAAAAATATTTAATAAAAAAAGAAAAAAAAAGCTCATTTTATCTTCAAATCTTGAAATTATCGAATTAAATCTTATTTATAAAAACACATTCAACCTTTCAATACAGGAAAAATTATATTATTAAAAAAATTAATGTTAAATTCATCCATTCAATATTCTGACAACTAAATTCTGATGACTAAAATACCTGGTAAGACAGACAGTACCTGGAACCACGTTGATGGAGTCCATCATGGTTTTGACGTCAGACAGGTCAGCCAGTGGCGTGTTGAACTCCAGCTCGGTAGACAGACTCAGGTCAATGTCGTCTTTGGCAAACTCTTCAATCCTTTCCCACCAAAGAAGCACACTGTTATTACCAAAGACCATTGGAGTAGAACTTGAATGCATCTTACACTAAAACACACTAGTGTTAAGATCCATGCTACACAAACCACTCTACTTTCTTTTAAAGTTGTTTTCTGTTTACCTCTTAATGGCAGGAATCACTGCCTGTCGATGGATTTAAATGAGTCAATCATAAATGAAGCTTCTTCATCTTCCCTCTGCCTGATCCCAACTCTCACCTTCAGAAACAGCCTCTTGTCCTGGCTCCGGTACACCTCCTGTGCGGTCTCGATCAGATCCTTGGACTCGTCCATGGCTTGACCACAACTCAGCAGCTGATTGTACAGAGCCTCCAGCTTGTTCTTCTTCTCCTCCTCCAGTGCTGTGGCTCGCTCGTCGTATCGCTGCGACAGTGTCTGCAACACGTCATTATAGTGCTGCTCCAGGTGCTTCTCCTGCCGCCCGAAATTCTCCTGCAAGAAAGTATATGAAAAGAGTTGAACTGAACAAAGATTCTAAATTCATACAAGTATTGTAATCTGGGTGAACATAGGCAAGATTCTGGCAGTACGGTAGTATCGCGATACAGGGAAAGTGATGTATTGTTATACTGTAGTAACAAGGATATATGTGTAGTATTGTCGAGTACTTGACTCTGGTGTTGCAGAATTTACAGACCACATGACTCTTGATGAAGTCATAACTGCTTTCATTTGTTTTAAAACCAAAATATGTCCAAACATCAGCTTCAAAAGCTGCCGGAGTGAACTGTATCCTCTTATTCTCAGTCATCACCAGGATCTTGTGGATATTTACTTGTTCCTATATTGCGGAGGATGTAATGATTGCTGCCATCTAGCGACTGGAAGTTGAATCGCAACACTAAGTAAGTAAGTCATTTTTATTTGTATAGCGCTTTTCCAGACCAGGGTCACAAAGCGCTTAAACAATCAAAACAATATTCAATAAAATATAAATTTTAAAGATCAAGATAAAACTGAGAACACAACAGGAGTTCCAGAAAATCAAGGAAAAGCAAATGGGATAAGATCCAGCGTAAATATTTGCATGTTTATTGTAAATACAAAAGCTTTTTAAAATCTGTTTAAAACACACTTTACTGAATCTGCATCTGAACTGCTATGATAACACTATGATAAACTGTAATATAAAAAATTAATTAAGTTTAAAAAAAAGCTTCATATCGATACAGTACTGTGGAGTATACTGTATCATGAAACAAAAATATTTCGATAGTTAAGTGTATCAGTTGACCCATCAATGCATCACTCAGCAAGTCGATGTACCTCAACAGTGAGGAAGATCTCTTCAAGGTGTCCTGCGAAGTTCTCCATCTCTGCAACTCTGTCTCGAATGCTACATCTGAGAGGATCCTGACATAAAAATTAAAAAAAAATCAGTAAGTATGGATTTTTTTTCATAGAACCATTGTTTCTACTCATCCGGGATCAAGACCGAAACTTCACTCTCATCAGTTACAAAGAAGTCTTCAGGACTTGTTAGGGATACACCATTCTCATTTTTAACCAAATTTTCTTTCATATCATTATTCAATTCATCCTGGGAATACAATAAAAGATACTTTAAAATCAAACACATTTCTAATGTCAAAATATTGTGACAATTAATGTTTTAAAATAACTGTGCATTGTGTCTCAAAGAGTATATCAGCAGGTAAAGTATGAAATATGACGTTGTTTATTGTCATTATGAAAGAAACACGAATCCCACCTCCATTCCTTCGCCGTGTCCATCTTCTGCTCCAGTGGGAGATGGTGGTGCCTCCTCACAGGGCTCGAAACAAAGAGGGGACTCATTTAAGGCGGTCATCTTTCCAAAACGATTCATGTCCTTTGGCTCCTGGTGCTCGGCCTCCTGTGCGACACCCTTCTGTCAGTGTGGTGAACAAACCAGATATTTGGAATAATTCCTTACACTTACACAGCTCCACGACAACAGATGACTCTTTATAACATACGTGAAATACACACAAGTTTTTCCACTAGGCAGCCATCGCAGCTCGGAGTCCAAGAATCCGAATGCAAGAGGTCCAGTCAGGGAGTCAGAAATAGATGACCCCTCACTTCTCAAATGACACACCCCAAAACTTTGTGTTCAGAAGGTCAAGTTACATGTTGTTTACAACTCTTGTTTTAAATGTATCCACGAAATTGTTGCAGTGACTCAATGTGAAATTGATATTGCTTAAAAATTGGTTGATATTTGGTCATTTTTAATAACCTGGAAATCCCCTGACACGTGAATTTAAAGAGCAGAGCATAAGGTGACAGGGGCGGGTTGTTGCGTTCAGGGTATCGCGTAAACCTTTTAATGGAGTTTAACGAAAGCTGTTTTGTGACACGCGGGAATACATTTTGTTCACTATTTATATCACTCCTTTAAATTCAGCACCGAGTTGCTAAATATTTAAATGTTTATTGATGTCTTTAGTTCATGTTGGATCCGATCAGGTGGATTTCCTACAGCGTCATCAGGCCCATGAAGGCATCCTACGTCATACAAATGGCGGACGTTGTAAACAGAGCAGCAGCTAGTTTGGAGGCCGACGAGAAAGCGAGATGAACAGCGTGGAGAGCGAGCGGATAGACAGTCTGGAGGACTGGGTGGCGATCAAAAGCAACATATTCGAAGAAGCGGAGACGTACAGGCTCGGCTTCATCGTGCAGTGGAACGTCATCGAGCGTAAGTTCGCGGTCACCTGCCACAACCGGACCCTCCAGCGGCAGCAGCGGCGGAGGACGGACGTGTCCGCCGGGGAACCGCAGCCCAGCTGGGCCGGACTGTTCTCCGTCGACGACCTCAGACATGTCCATCAGCAGTTGACGTGTGTGGCGGACGTTCTGGCGTCCTGCTTCCCGGAGCTGTCGGAGTTCGAGGAGGGCAACATTTGGGACTTGCTGTTCCTGACCCGCAGGTCGAGTCGGGACCGGGACGACGAGGAGAGGGACCTGGAGACCCCCTGTAGGAGTCTGGAGGCGTACCTGAGCACCGCCGTGGACATCTGCGGAAGGAAGATAGTCCTCGACACCTTGTTCACGCAGAGTGAGGAAGATGTGGAGGAATACTTTGAGAATCTTCAGGAGTTTAAAAGGAAGTCCATGAAGGAGGAGATGACGAGGGCCAAAGATCACCTGAAAGAGGTAGTTACATGGATTTAATGTGAACTATATCGGGGGTTAAAGAGTGAACTATTGTCAGTGTTGAATATTTACAGGACCTCAGTGAGGAGAGTCACATACACAAACGGTTACAATGAGCCAACTCAGAACACGCATATCTAGAGTTAAAGGACATTTTAAATGATCTTACTGGTGTTCTTTAACTTTGCTGCTACTAATGCAACAACTGCCAGGGATGGATCTGGTTCCTTATATTACCAGTGTTGTGGTCATGACTGACTTGATACTTTCTTTACTGGGTTCTGGATCTTGGTTTCTGTTGTTTCAAGCCTTATGGTAGGACCTTCTCAGCCCTTATCAAAATAACTATATTCAAGTTTACTGAATACTGAATTATTGAATACTACAATTGAATTAGTAAGCTTATTCTGACCCGCTCATGTAGAAGAACTCGCATTTCTTGAATCCTTAAAACTCTTCACTGGCTTCCAGTTTCTTTCAGGATCAATTTTAAAATTCTGGTTCTTACTTTTAGAACTATTCATGGTCAGGCTCCTCCTTACATCAGTGATCTGATCCAGTCTTTCACCCCAGCTCGGGCTCTGAAGTCTGTGGATCAGAATCTACTGATGGTTCCTCGCACACGGTTCAGGACCAGAGGAGAGAAATCCTTCTAGGCTGTTCCTCCTAAGCTTTGGAACAATCTTCCTCTCTCTTTGCGCTTGATGGA